>NC_041711.1:10136625-10446285 GCF_900700375.1 Denticeps clupeoides
CAGGTAACCACAGCTGGTACCCAGCCCAACACGCAGTTAATATGCGCTTTCCAAGTACAAGGAGCAAATGTGATGCTAGCGGACAAATCCCAGGGGCAGTACTGCCCTCCAGCGATTCTGCTCAGGTCATCTGGACACGTGACACCACATCCCAGTCATTAATACGGTAAATTAACACCGTAAATACATGACGAACAACATGTTTTACTGAAGAGCCAAAACCAATTAGAGCGCAAAGGGAACGGAAAAAAAAAAACCTGACAGGTTCCAGCCGCACTTGCGTAATGAGTCGAGTTGGAATCCATTTTTCAGCAATTACTTGGAGTTTGTCCAAAGTTTTGTGGCTCGTAAATGTTCATATCGGTTCGATGCTCCTGGACAGACTTGAGGACTCATCCTCAGTGTTTCCACAGGGCATTTTAGGCTGTCAGTCTCTCGAGGCACTAATGCACTCTTCAGGCTGGCGTGTATGTTTAAGAGTCTAGGCAGGAGCTGCCTGTGGACCAGATTATTGCAGCGGCATTCAGGACAGCAGTGGCACATCATTATGCGGACTGCAGGTCTTAATGTCTTAAGCACTATCATCACTTCAATGGCCACTCGAATGCCGCTGCTCCCGAACCGTCCCGGATGTCAGAGAGACGCAATCAAATATCTTGTCACCACAAAGAGCGCAGCAATGGAGTGTCTGGTCTGGGTTGTTGAACGTCTTAGTGGCCTGCCGGTTGTCAATGAGCCCTCTGCAATGAATATTTATTCATCCATTTATATATTCATATCTGAGGGCCATTCTTTTTGCACATCAGGTGGGATGTAGCTAACCTCAGATGTGCTACTTCACAAGGTTAGGGTGAAAGACACCTGATGGCTCTAATAAAAGCCATTACACCCCCAAAATGTGGTGTGATCGGCATTTTAGTAAAAGGCGTCAGTTCTTGCCACTCCGTATGTAGATCCCTCTTCGGCAAATGTTCAAAGATTGCATCAATTATGCTTCAAAGACTGGCAAAGCATAACACTGACTTACCATACTCCCTGTCAGAGCCTGTCATTCGTTTCCAGATGACCGCAGTGTCACATGGCTGCAAACCTTTTATAATGGAACATGAGCCAGGCCGCAACTTTTATTGCTCATTTTGAGAGGAAGTCAATCATCTGTGTTTACTGTAGTGGTTTATAGATTTATGACCAGTTCAATGTGTCGAATTCTAATTATTTAAGAGAATTTGTCAGAGCAATATCTAATGTGTGAACAAATCAGTTCAATGCTTGATTCTGCCGTGAGGGAAACATTCTATTCAGTTCTAGTTACCTGTTGTTATTTAATTTCTCAGCACAATTATGCCAATACTGAGAGACAATTCTTTTAATTCCTCAAATTTTTATGATTGAATATGATCGTCATGATCTCCCATAAGTGCACTTTTAAGAAAAAAATGGCTGAGAGATGATAAATTAAAATTCGATTATAATTCCGACCACACATTTCTGGCATATTTAAAAAAAAAAAATTGACCACACGGAGTATGAAAAATGTCCTCATGTAAAATGTCATCAGCTTTTACTTGGTCTGAATAATCTTTAGAGCTATGACTTTTCCTTGAGCTTTGCTGTATCAATTATGCAGCTAGCCTTCACATTGCTTTGCCTCCTACTGTGTGGGGTCTCTGAGTAAAGCTCTCCCTGTGTCTACATGGCACAAAACTGTTTTAATCAGCTCAAGAAGACACGGATCTTCCTCCCCCTCTCTTACATTTTGTCATTGTGCAGAGGCAGGAGGGGGAACCTGCAGACATCTCATTTATCCTGGGGGTGGGGGGGAGGGGGGGGGGGAGGGGGGAGAGTAGGGGCTATCTTAACATTCAGACAAACCCAAATAAACCCCTTTGGCTGGAATTATGTATTGATTTGATATAATAATAAATCCCTGTGCCCCTGATGCGTGGCAGGATAAAAATAAATGCTCTGACAAGGTGAGCGAGGAGACGTTCAGGGCGTCAGGTGCAGTTCGAGTCTACGGCCAGCAGGGGGTGCAGTGGATACACCGATGGCACGGGTGTGAACTGTGGTCTCATGAAAACCTGGGAGAGAATAGATGGTCCTTTCTGTGAGGCTCCTGTGTCGGGTGAATGCCATGCAAAACAATGCATACCCAATAACAATAAAGAGCAGAGGAAAAGAAAAGGGATGGGAAAAAAAAAAAAAAAAACATTTCATGCTCCGAAGCTCTCTTTCCCTCCTTTCTTTCAGGCTGTCACACTTGCTTTGTTGTGAAGATCGCTTTTAGTTTTCGTACAGGGAGAAATCCCCCATAGGGTTTTGAATGGCATGTTTTTACCTGGCTCATTTTCGAGCTAAAATAAACTCCCCCCCTTTTTTATTCTTCTGTTCATAGCCCCCATCCCGGAGCTCCGAGCCCATTTTCCTTTGGATTTGAAGAAGCCCTCTACATGTTCAACAACAAAAAAAAAATCATATCCAGTGCCAGGATGCTGACTGCTATTATTTTTAGACAGATGAAGACTAATAACTATTTCAACATGTGTTTTGAAGCCTCTGCTTATATGATTGGTTGACTCCCCGTGGTTCTGCTAAAATACCTGTCAGTACAACAGCTCCGGCTATCGATCGGCCCTCTTTTGGAACATTCAGTTTTTTTTTTATTTTATTGCCGGTGACATTGACATACGTGTGAAATGTTTCTTGTCTCCGCATCGTTGTGACCACTCAAGTTCAATTGCGCATTGTTGTGTCACTGCACAGCTTGCATTATGACACACACCACAGAAGTGTCAACGTTGCGCACAATGCCGTCACGTCAGAGGCATGATGCTAAATGCCAAACGTGTCAGAGCAAGTGAGAAATTTGACAGTTGGATGACACTGAAGAATGTGGCTTTAAGAAGGAATTAATGGTGACTTTGGAAAATTGGTCATTTGTTAAGGCAGACAGAAGGACAACAACAGAAAATGAACATTAAGACGAATTCGAAAAAGTTTTTTTGCCTCTAAATAATAGTAATACTACTCTTTCTATTCCTATTAGTTCTTCGTCCTTGGGCTGCTCTTTTTAGGGGTTGCCCGAGCGGATCCGCTGGTCTGGCTGTTCCAACAATTGACCTGGCGAAAAAAACCCAGATTGGAGCCGACACCAAGAAAAACATTGTCATCTGTGCTGCCAGGGTTATTACTACTACTACTAATAACAAAAAAATGATCATACACGGTCATTATTAAAAATACATGTTTGCATGTTACGGCTGCAGACTGCTAAACTATATGGGTGTCTTCACAAGGTGGTGCTATTGAAGCCAGTGCACTCTTTAACGCGGCCTGCAGGTTTGTTGCAGAGACGCTTTATAAGACTTTTTTTGGGGGACAGCTCATCTGGCTTACCAAGTAAAGGTTGTCTATGAAATAGTGATGAGGAAGGAGCAAGGGACATGGCCTCAGCTCCATCACTCATACTGCCCACCAAATGATGCCACAGGATGGAGCAGATTAAATGGCTTCCTGTTTGTGCATGCGGCCGTGAGCGTGTGTTTGCGAGCGCGACGGTTCCAGAAATGATTTCTGTCTCGTCTGACCTTTGCTCCTGTGGGGTCTTGAGGGTTCTTCAAAGCACTCGCAGATGAAGAAATCTCCAGGATAACACAACGGGGGAGCACAGCCTCACTCCTCCAATCAGCCGGCGGAATCAGCCGCCTCACCACCGGTGACCACTCCATCACCGAGAGAAGAGGCAAGGAGCTTCCTCTTTGTAGGCCTGCCAAAAAACCCTCATGTGGCGGGGGAGGGCATTCGTGGAGGGTTTCAGCAGCACTCAATTTCCTGCCAGACCCACCTCTACACCTGCACCAGGCGGGGGAGGAAGGGCCGCAGCATCAAACTTCCTCTCCCTGCCTGTCTCGCCTCTCTCCTTCCCGTTTCGCTGTCACTCGCTCACTCCCCTTCCTCCGGTAAGTAATTCATTAGACCTGTAATGCCGAAAAAGTCTGCGCACTCCTGTCACTTCGATTCCAATCACTCAACGAGAAGCCGCCGCGCATCCAGCAAGTGATTCATTTGTTGACGATGCCTGATGGAACGCAGTCATTCTGCATGAGGCGCATGAAACATTGATGCATGGGAAGTGCATGCATTTGCATGTAATCCTGTAGTGACAAATGGCGCTATAGAACAAAAAGAAAGTTCTCCAGTCCCTGTCACTGCATCTGTGATGCAAATTGCAGAGCAAAAAGTGCTCTGCAGTGACAAAAAAAACGTTGTCACTGCATGCCCTGGTTAATGTTTTTGAAGGGAAATGCTGAAGGCTTGCTATTACAGCCATCCTTTCCCAGGGCTAAAGAGCATCTTTGCACACTGGGCATGTCAGATTATGTCAGAATAACCTGAATTAAAAGCATTGATGAAAGCAATCCATCCCATTCCCTCCCATGTTCTTGTGACTCATTTTCTGTGACTTTTCTGAGGGGTTCAGCAAATTCTTGGCGCGATGAATCGTCCAGAAGCCAGACATAGTTTGCTATGTGAGCCCCCAGTCATCCAAATAGGCTTCTTACATTTAAAGACATGTAATGTAGTTTCCAAAATATTTATTGAAAATAAATCTTAGATTTGTGGTCTAGATGAACAAACGCAATACCAGTAGGTTGATTTTGCAAAGAAGTGTTTTAATTAATCTTGAAAACAATGGTTTGTCTTAAATTGAGGGTTGCTTTTCACTGATGTGACATGACTGAACGTGCCCCACGCACATTACCATTTTGTGCTGGGAAAATATGGCCCATGTACTTAGACATTAAATGTCTGTTAACTCTCCACCCGTGACGCACCATTTTTCTTTCTGCTCAGATATGTCTTGCTTCCATGCCTAAAAAGAAGTCTTAAGAATAAAACCCTTCTCAAACGGTATCAGCTTTATTGCTATTTATAGCGTCTTTCATTTTGAGAGCCCTTCCTGACCAATTTTTTTTAGAGCGAGGCTTCAGATTGGTGGAGGGAGTTGGGATGTGGGCTCAGGGTTTGAGAGCAGGATTCAGCCTGGGTGTAATCGCTTCAAATTGAGACTTGGTTCCATTATGTTCAATCCGAATGCTCCGACACACTGTTCACCTTCGTATTAACTCGCGACTTCTGACTCCCACAAACCCCACCGCCACTACACCTCTGCCTTCCCTCCTCCCCACTTTCCTCTACGGGATCAGCTGTACAGCAAATTCAATGAGTTCCCTGCCAGCTGCTATATTTCCTCCGAGAGGCCATAGTTATCATTAAAAGCAAAAAAAAAAAAAAAAAAGCTTCCACGGCTAAATGCTATTTAGTGCAAGGCTCCAACTAGACCTGGCAGAGCAGCAAGATCCCGGCCAAGCGAAATGAAAGATGCTAAAAGGAAATGAAAAGGCCAAGGGATAAGATCGGGAAATACAATAAGGAGCTGTCTTGTAAACACGCCTCGGTGGCCAAAATAGATAGTAAAACCAACAGAAAGGAAGTCTATTGAACAAGCTGTTTTTTTTGGTGGGTGAAAGCGTTAAGGTCGATTGAAGGGTGACGCACTGCAAAACCTTGAAGCTTGTTTCACATTAACCTTGTCTTCTTTTTACTCTTGTGTGAGTTTTTGTTCGTTACTCTGCCATGTAACTTCCAGGCAGAAAAAGACAGAAGACGTGGAGTGTTCAAACCAACAAAGAGTTACATTTAATGTACTTTATACTTAATGGTCTTTTTTTTTATATAAAACTATGACTATATAGCTTTATAAATTTGTACACAAAGACATACATTTACCCATGTGCATGAAATGTTTCCCTAGACATAAGTTCATAGTTAGTGGGTAGAGCTTTTGGCGGGGCGAAGGGAATCCAAAATATAAATAAAATAAAGAGATTCAGAAATACAAATTTCCCATTATTCCTCACTAGTGATCCCAATGTATTTCAAATCACCCCTTAAATGGCTAGCCATTCAGATCCAAAATGTATTTCCTTCTGCATCTGACATTTTGGGAAAGTAGATATGGGGTTCCTCAGTACCAAATACTTTGTCAGAAGATGCTGGAATTTTGGAATATGGGATTTTGGATCATTTCTTATCTGGACTATCATTCGTTTCTTTCCAGCCACAGCAATCAAATAAGTTCCCTGCTTATCCTGGAGTTTTGTGTTTGATGTTAAATCTATGGCACATTCTTTTTAACACCTTTGTAAATGTCAGCTTGTCATGTTGTCATGAGTGTTGTGGACTCATGCATTGCTTGTACACTCATACAGTACAACAGGCCAATACGTTTGGACACATCTTCTCTTTTCTTTCTTTATTTTCAGGACCTTTTACATTGGTAGATTCTCACTGAAGGCATCAAAACTATGATTGAACACATGTGGAGTTAAGTACTTAACAAAAAAAGTGAAATAACCTATTGTAATGTTGCCCCGTCGCACGGGATGGTAGTAGTCTAGTGGGTAACACACTTGCCTATGAACCAAAGACTACAGATTCACAGGTTCAAATCCCGCTTACTACCATTGTGTCCCTGAGAAAGACACTTAACCCTAAAATTGCTCCAGGAGGGGACTGTGCCCTGTAACTACTGATTGTAAGTCGCTCTGGATAAGAGCGTCTGATAAATGTCATGAATGTAAATGTAAATGACGACATGTTATATATTCTAGTTTCTTCAAAATAGCCGCCCTTTGCTCTGATTACTGCTTTGCACACTCTTGGCATTCTCTCGATGAGCTTCAAGAGGTTGTCACCTAAAATGGTTTTCCAACAGTCTTGAAGGAGTTCCCAGAGGTGTTTAGCACTTGTTGGCAACTTTGCCTTCACTCTGTGGTCCAGCTCACCCCAAACCATCTCGATTGGGTTCAGGTCCGGTGATTATGGATCCCAGGTCTCCACTTTTTGTTAAGTACATAACTCCACATGTGTTCATTCATCATTCATTGATGGCTTCAGTGACAATCTACCAATGTAAATGGTCATGACAATTAAGAAAACAGAAAATTAGAAGGTCTGTCCAAACTTTTGGCCTGTACTGTATATTCAAATACCATTTTTCCTTTAAAAAAAAATCCTGTTAGGATATTAGTGGAACTGTTATGAAATTATGATTCTTGTTTGGCACAGACTCAAGCTGGACCCTGAAGGGTCAGAGAATATGCAAAGAGCCGTGGTACATCAAAGCTTTCCTGTCTTATAAACATAAATATATTCATAAAGCAAAAACAAAAGTAATATAATTTGAATAATGTTCTTTTATTCATCTTTTTTAACAGCCAGAAGCATATGCTGCTGATGTCTTTATCAAGTGACAGGGTCAGAGCTTTTTATCGTTTCGGTGCCAATCCTCCCTCACAGTCAGAATGCGGTATGCCAAGCTAGTAAAGCAGGACAGGATGCCAAAGGTGCTGCTGATATGAAGTACCTTGGCAGGTGGGGAGGCTTTAATGGCATCACGGTGCGATAAGACTATAACGAGTTGTCTGATCGCAAGTCTTGGCAAGACAACAGAACAAGGCGATTTTCAGGTAAGACACCAGAAAGGAACATCTGAAATATCAGCATTTTTTGTCAGCCTGCGAAGAACAGTCTCAGAACTATCCAGGCTTGTTGCCAGGAATTCCAGTACGTGGAGCACTGCGTGACCTTGTTAATCTGATTTCTACCTGCACAGTAATGACACCTAACTCCTTTCCTCGGACGTCAGGAAAAAAAAAAGGCTGATATGAAATAGGCCTGGCAAAGCTAGTTATTATGCATTTAGTCTATTATTAGATGTCTCCAAGAATGGGGCCAGTGAAGCAGAGCTTCAACTGCGTCAGCTGGAGAACAGGGAAAGAAAATACATGTCCCCCCCCCCCCCCCCTCTCACTCGGTTGGTCTCTCTGTTGGACCATCTTGTATAGCTGTGGAAGTCTGTTTCTTTTCTTCTCTGGCCTTTCTGATTGCCTTTTGATCAGCCCATTTAGCCTGATGCTGATTTGTCCTTACTGCTCTCTCTCTCTGTCTCTCTCGCTCCCCTCTTTCAGACTATGGCGCTGTCAATTAGTCAGAGAAAGTGTATATGGTGCTTTTGTCTGTGGCTGTAATTAATGGTAACCACGCAGAGATGTAACCACTTTAGCAGACGGGAGAAGGCTGACAATAAAAAGTTCCTGCGTTGTGTATTTCACACAACAAAGGGAAGCTGCTGAGAAAGCACGGGCTGCACTGCTTTGGATGCAGTTTGCTTTTCAGCAACCGCAGGCATTCGCGAGATCTGCACTGCCATGCGTAAAGAACAAGGGCATTGCTTCCCTGTGCAACGTTTGCTTGGTACAGTTTAGTCATGAATCATGTTAATATAAAGCTTTTTGCTTGAAGTCACAGACAGCCTGGATCTAGAATGTATGATTTTAAAAAACTATTATTTACAAAGAGCTTATTGCTTAGCCTTGAGGATAGAAGCTACAAAGGACTTTTAATGTCAAACCTGGATGCAAGGGATGCGTTTCCCATCCATAATCAAACAGTACAGAGAATGTACAGAGGCCTCTATCACACAGTACTAATGATTTATATGGTACTGTAAGTTTCTCACTGCTTTTCCCTTGATGTGAAAAGAAAGTTTCTTGATTATAATTTACTGTGCATCTGTACTCCTAAAACTAGTAATAAGATATAATTAAACACTTTATGTATAATATATGAATGAACATATTGACACTTTCATATACTACTATGTTATTTTATAAATATGTGCATATGTTAATGTGGCATCAGCATGTTCAAATTAGCTGATTTTTCAGTTGACTTAATTAATCTATGCAATGAAACTATTTTAGATATGGCATGAGTGTCTCATTGAATTCTAAAACAGATTATTATTAGTATTATTATTATTATTGTTGCTGTAGACCTTGTGTTAGATTGCATTATCTAAAAGGGTGGCTATTTATTCATTTTTATTTATTCACTTGTAAAAATATGACCTTGTAAATTATGTAGGAAAACGGAATTAGAAATCCAGCGATGAAGGGTAGACATCAAAAAAATTGTGTTGACCTTGTTTTCTGACTGCATTAATTATTATAAATGTATTTCAACTCGTCTGTGTCACGTCGGCGAGCTGACGGGGGAAGGAAGTGCAGAGATGGGATATCTCTGGGAAACAAGAATTTATTAATTAATAAATAAAAAACAGCACGATGGCCAAAAACAGGAATATAAGGGGAAAACACAAACTAGCCTGCAGCCATGTGCCGATTGCCAGAACTCCAACACAAAGAGAACAGTTGCAAAGTCAAGTTCACGACAGACTTCACAAAAAGACATATGGCACAATATAAGTTACAAGAATGAGCAGTTTCTAATTTATTAACACAGGTAGATTACTATGGCAGATACATGATACATTTGTTTGTAAAAATGGCACCAATGTTACAGAAAATTACAGCAATAGAGAAAGGAAAAGAGAGAGAAAGCTGGGAGCCAAGCTCCAGAGAGGTAGAGTTGACCTAGAGAAGCAGGAAGGGGGAGAAAAGCTCAGAAACTGGGGGAGAACCCCCAGCTGAGGGGACAAGAGCCCCGATGGAGGAGGAAAAAGAAGAGAGGCAGTAACCTCTTTTATACTCGGCATTGTACTTGCAAAAAGGTAGCCAGAGACCAATCAGATTGCCCTTTCATGTTTCTGCCTTGTCCAAGCAGAGCCCCCGATACAGGAATACAGTGGTCATCCATCCCCCCACAAGTCTTTCCTGTCATGGCACCTCAGGCCATCTGTTGGCCTTTTGGCACCCTGATAATACTCCTTGTTTGTCAGCGGAAGGCCACAGCTTGGAGATAAATTAGGAATCTTCATTAAAGTCATGGATCTGGAATTTCCCATCTTATAGACGGCCGCTTGATCCACTGTGACACTTGATTCTGTGTTTACATTTACATTTAAGGCATTTGGCAGACACCCTTGTCCAGAGCGACTTACAACGTGCTTTCGTGTTACCGTGGATGAAGTGATCAATTCTAGTTCACTAGGACCCCCAACTTTGAATGCAATCTTTTTATTCATTCAGTTGTAGTTTCTATACATAAGTCAGAAGGTTACAAGTTGATCTAAATATTCTATAAAGAGGAAGGTCTTGAGCTGCCGTTTGTGTTATATGGGGATCACAATTAGTGTTATTTGTCCTTAAGGTGAAGGTACACAGCTAATTCTGGCCCTGAAGTGTTGCTCCTTCTGTGCTGGGCTATCCTCCTGTGTAACAGCTGTTTGGTTCCCCCAATGTTCCCCCCAGTTCGGAGCACTCTTCACCGCACTGGACAGAATACACTTCATTTCTCTTCTTCTGTTTTGGTATCCGGTCTATAGGATGGACGAGTCTCTGTCTCAGCGTAATCGTGGGTTTGAAATAGACAGGTCTGGAAGGACCAGGTTCTTCAGTTGGCCCTGGGATTCAGGTTGTTCTGTGGTCCATTTCTTAAAGGAAGATCCTGCCTTGTTAAGGGCCCCTTTGGGATATCCACAGGTTTTAAGGCCTGTCTTCAGATGCCTGTCTTCCTTGTTTCTGTGGTGGTGGGAATGTTCCCTGCTCTATGGTACAGAGTCCTGATTACTCCTAGTTTGTGTAGTAGTGGGTGATTTGAGTCACTGGTCAGTGTGGGTGGGTTTTCTGTAAATGTATATGTCCAGCTTTCTATCAGTCCCAACAATAACCGCACAGCCCAGGAAGGCCAGCCGGTTATTATTTGAGTCCTCCCTGGTGAATTGTATGTTTGTGTCCTCGGATTTAATGTGATCTGCGAATGCCTGTACTTCCTGGTTCTTGATCTTTACCTAGGTGTCATCCACATATTTGAACCAGTGGGTTGGTGTCGTCCCTGGGAAGGAGTTGAATGCTTTCTCCTCCACTTCTTCCATGTACAGGTTTGCAACAATAGGTGACACAGGCGAGCCCATGGCACAGCCATGTCTCTGTCTGTAGAAGTCGCCCTTGTATGTGAAGTAAGTGGTGCTCAAGCACAAGTCCAGGAGCAGGCAGATCTGGTCTGGGCTGAGGTTGCTTCTGGCGGTGAGGGTGCTGTCTTCTTCCAGTCTCCTTCTTACAGCTGTTAAGGCTGCAGTGGTGGGGATGCTGGTGATGTGACATCAAAGGATACCATGGTTTTATTTGTTTCCAGTTTCAGCTCCTTGACCTTGACGGCAAACTCTTCTGAATTGTGGATGTGATGTTCTGTGTGTCCAACCAAAGGTGCCAGAATTGTGCTCAGGTGTCTAGCAATGTTATACCTGACTGAGTTAATGCTGCTGACTATGGGTCTGAGCGGGGCTCCTTCCTTGTGTATCTGGGGGAGTCCATAAAGGCAGGGGGTGGTCTCCCCAGGATAAAGGCGTTTTCCATTTCCAGGTGTTGCAGGCAGTCTATCGCCTTCTTTTTGTAGCTGTTGGTAGGATCCCTTTTCAGGTTTTCATAGGTTTGTTTGTCCTCCAGAAGCAATCTAACTTTTTCATTGTAATCTGCAGAGTTCAGGATCACAGTGCATCTTCCTTTGTCCGCAGGCAGTATGATGGTATCATCTCTGCTAAGAGATGACAGGGCCGGTCTCTCCTCCCTGGTGAGGTTGGATTTGGTGGCTGTGCATTGGAAAGGGCTGCAGAGTCATAGTTGTTCCGCCTCTGCCTATGATAGTTTGTTGTTCCGGATTGCAGAATCTGTAGCTGTAATGAAGTCCACAACTGGAACCTGTTCAGGAGTGATGGTGTAGATCAGGAGTTAGATCTCTCTCTCTGATTGGGAAAGTTCCCTGTCCGAGAGATTCTTTACCCATTTGTCCTTTACGTTTCCTGTTGTGGTCCTGCCTTTCTTATTACTCCAGACGGGCTTCTCTGCTGTTTGAAAGGAGTGTGTCATACTTTTTAGTTTGCCTGTCCTTGCCTTTCCTGTGATGGGCCAGCTGTGCTTTTTTGGACACATTCCATGGTTGCATCCAGTACATGCTCAGCAAGAGTGTCGCTTAGCTCCTTGTGAAGGAGGTCTAACCTGTGTTTTAAATTGTTTGTGGTGAAGTTGACCTGTTTTATTCTTTCATTGAGCAGCTGTTCTTGTGCCTTCTGTATAATGTTGTCTGCTCTATGGATCCTGAGCGTGGATCTCAGGCGTAGACTGACTGGGATGATGTTCTGTTGTCTGTTTCTTGATAGTGATTAAATACAACAGCATACAGAGAATATCCAGCTTGATCAAAGGCTTTATACAGTTGATGGGTCTCAGGGAAATGTAGATTTTTAAACATATTGTACATGTACAAAACAGTGTCCATTATGCAACAAAACCAAATTAGAAGAACAAAGTAATGACAACAATGATCAGATATTGCAACGCAAAGATGTAAATATAAAATGAAAATAGCTGAAAGTGATATCAAGGAACTCATATCTGCTGTCAGGATTGGGCCCAGTTGTGTCTCAAGCTGCAGCCCATCAAGTTTAAGGAGTTTAAAGGCTCATTTATGAACTTGACCTTCTGTGTGGACCTGACAACGGTTTGATGTGTTTTTGAGTTCTGGCAATCGTCATACGCCTGCAGGCTAGTTTGTGTTTTCCCCTTGTGTTTCCACCATTTTCGGCCCTCTCGCCATTTTGATTTCTGTTATTAATAAATCCTTGTTTCCCATAATGTCCCATTTCTGCACTTACTCACCTCATCAGCTCGCCAACGTGACATCTGCATAGACTTTACTGAGTCCAATCAGCATGCATTGGCCAGATAATGAATCAAATGAATAAAATGAATCATAATTAATAAAATAACTTTTTGCCCTGCGGATTTGCATAGTTTTACAGGCTGATCACACCAGGTGTAGTATAGTAGAATAAAATTACTGCTTACGTGATATAGGATAAAAAAAAATGAAATTTTGCTTACAGATTATGTCACAAGTACTCACTCAGTTAGTGTATGGAAACACAAACAGCCTGTAAGCCTATGGAGTTTTTTCACAAACAACTTACTCGGCCTAGGTGTTTCAGACACAATAACCTGCAAGCTCTGTAGAGGACAACGGACATTCCATTTAAACCTATGATTAAAAACATTAATTCACTGTTGATAACCTGGTGATACTTCTTATTTGTGAGCAGAAGGCCACAGCTTGGAGATAAATTAGGGGTCTTCATTAAAGTCATGGATCTAGACTTTCCCATCTTACAGATGGAGGTGAAGTGGGGGGTCTTCGTGGACCTATAATTTCCCATCTTACAACCTTGTACTTTGATAACAGAATTACCGATGCATCAGAACAACCCATTAATTGCTAAAGTGCATCGTAATGTTGTAAATGCAAAGCTGCACAGCAAATAGGTTATAAAAAATCTGCTGCTGAAGGCTGAAAATGAAGGTTTACTGAAACAATGTGTGCTGCTAAAGCTTACAAACAATTGTAAGCTTTAGTATTTTTTCTAACATTTCGATTCATTTTTTCCCTACTCCCCTCCCTCCTTTGCCTTCAGTATGCCATATGCGTCATTAGGTTGTTAACGATCATGAGATCCTAATTAAGAACAGGCTGGAAACAGACAACCAGGAAGGGAACCTCTGTTCTGGATGAAGACTGACAGATTTTAAACCAGTGGTGCGCAGAGTCAGAATAGACTGAACTTTATTGGGTTTAATTAAAGGAACAGTAGCTTGAGCCTCACATCAAATTTGCCAAAGGGCTTCTTCACAAGGGCAGCATTCAAAAGAATCTTCAGGCTGTTAAGAGGACTCAGGCAAACAAATGTGGAGCAAATGACTTAATCAGCAAATTAGTAATAAAATGTTAATGGACGAAAAAACATAAAACTGGTTTCAGATATTAATTTTTATCAACTTGTCAAGCTATTATTTCAGGACAAAGAAGAGTACATGTACATAATCACCAACAACATCGGCCCCAGAACATCTGTAGCAGAAAAAAATTCCTGATACTAGGCTGCTCTGAGAGTATACTTAAATGAAAGTTCATCCCTATTTCTGGGCCCAAAACTCAGTTCTGAAAATTCTGGGCTGTGTGAGACATTCAGTGACATTTACATAATTAAACAGTGTTAAATGTTCCAATTTGTATTTAAATTTCATTATGTAGAGATGGACAAAAATTGTTTTTAATGAGTAAATGACATTTTGAGTCATTTTAAAACCTGCAATTTTGAAAATGAGCACTGATGTGTTTCCAGTACAATTATTTCTTTTAGTTTACAGTTCTAAAAAGTTGCTGTACCCCTTTTGAGACCTGCCTTAGCAGGCTCACAAATGAGTGTCGTGGTGCAATGTCTGCGTGAGCCTACAGACCTTTCTCACTGACCCAGGTAATAGGTCCTGATAACATGGCACCTTCGCTTCAGTCCGGCTCTCGCTCAAATCGCTTCCTCCTCTTTCTTTGACAGGCCAAGGCATTTGGATCACTTAGCATTTCCTCATCCACCGCCTCAGTGCATCTCAAGGAGGTACTGACAGTTCCTGCCACAAACGGGATTCATCTTATGAGAAATTGCCCATGGAGTCAAAGCTCTCCGCCTTCCTTCTGTTTCCCTGTCACCCTGTAAAGTTCGGATTCAGACATTTCAAATGCACCGGCTCCATGAAAGCACTTTGCTTAATGATGAACAACATCTGCACTTCTGAACCATAATGCATTAGTGCTATAATCCAGATAAGCATGAGCATTTAACATAATCTTCCAATATATGCCTAAATTACTGAATAGCACTGCGACCACATTTCATTACTAGTAACTAAGCTAAACAGGTCATGTGACTCTGTTTATTTATTTTTATAGTAATCGATAATTACAGATTTATTTCCAAACTTTCCCAGAAGACTTAAATGAACACAATAAACACATAATATCTATTTTAGCTTCATTTTATGAAAAGTTTGCAGGGAGCTGATTATTATGCTGACAATTTTTTTTATCCTATGCAAATTAAGTTACACCTTCAAACACATATTGGACAGAAGCGCTACCAAATTAAATACATAGTTGGTTTTCACATGATACGTGTGTGTGTCCCCATGTCAACAGCAGAGACCAAAGCCTGACAGATCGTGACCCCCCACTCCCACTAGGTGATGGAGCCTATCAAATGGGCCCAGATAGATTGATCTAATGTGGCGACAGAAGCTGTGTCAAGACTATTATGGTCCAACAAACGATCTCTATATTGGTTGATATTGAGATTATTTTTATTTTTCCAGTTCATGAGGACAGTCTTCTTAGCAATGCATGTGAGGTGTGTTCTTCTCTGTTGTGACACCATCTAGGTCGCCTAACAAGCAGACTGAAGGAGAGGCTGGATTGGAACATTTAAGACACTTTGATAAGTCTTCACAAATTCTGTGCCAGAACCTCTGAACAGGACATAACCAAAGAGCGTGGATGTAATTGTCAGGTGTATCACCTTGACAGTGCGAGCAGTTGTTAGAAGATGTAAGACCCATCCTTAACATCCAATGACCTGTATAGTGCGCTCTGTGCAGGATTTTGTATTGTATTACTTGTAAACTGGGATTTCTTATCAGTTTAAAGGGTTTTGAACATATCTGAGACCAGAAATTGAGGTCTGATTGATCTGCCTCCCATTTTGTAATGGGAAGCTATACTGATTCATCTATTTTGGAAAGTGTCCTGTATATTTTGGACAGTAATTCACCTCTTTAAAGATAATGTGTATTTCCTCAGTGCTCAACTTTTGAAATTAGAGGTAATTCACACACACACACACACACACACACACACACACACACACACACACACACACACACTTATATTTTGCATAAATACAGACAGATGAAAAAAGGAACAAACCAGGCAGAGGGAGACATGGGGAACCCTTGGGCTGCATGTTGGAGATCTGCTCTGCCTCATGCAGGGCACCGCCTGGTGATATGGAGCCCCAATCACACCAATGGTAATCAGAATCAAGCTGGCATGATCAGGGTTTGCTCCTCAGGTGCGCCTGCACCTTCTGTGGTGTGGTGGTGTGCTTGGACTGCAGCTTCACCATATTTATAAAAGCTACCCAATCGACTTTTTGTAACTACCCAGATCGTCTTTTGTTTTAATATTGTAAAATATTGAAATGGAAATGTGTTATTTTACCTGCCCAGTGCACAAAATGGACTATTCAAGATTTTTATCTTGGATGCTGTCTTAATTGTACCCGTTAAGTGATTTGGAGAAACATTCCAATTGTGGACTAATTTGTACCTATGATCCAATCATCAGGACATCAGTACCTTGCTCAGGTACATTACACTCAGCTCAAATTAATTTAGCAGTCTCATAAGTCAAATTAGATATATAATTATATATTAGTTAATGCATAAAAAATATTAATTTAGCTGGTCATACTTTATGATTATTCTTTAAGATGGCTACTGTGCCTCTCTTTGCTTTCCTATTTGTATAAGAATGGTTAATCAAGGCAAGCTGTAGCTGCATAAAATGCAACTGACTTCCCTCCAATATCATTCTGCTACTGAAAATGAAAAAGATTTCCTTTCTGTCATTAAACAGAAGAGACCGTTTAAGTCATATTTTTCTCATTTTTGAATATTCTTCTTTGGGTGGAGGAAATGTTTGAATCAGTGATGCCTATGACTGATGCATTTTAAAAAGACACTTTAAAAGCTGTACCTGTAGGAACCCTGTGTCCTTAAAAAATCAACCTGAACTTGAAATCTCCTCAGCCAGGGTATTTACTCTTTTCATGTCCACGCACGACTCCCACCATGACCCGGATAGACGGAACACCTTAAAGCTTTGCAGAGGCTTACTGTGAGAGAGAAAAAAAAATCACAAGGACAGACCAAACGATCTATCTGAAGATTTTCAATTATGTTTACCTGCGAGTACAAATAAAGGCACCCATAACAGTCTGGTGGAAATGACAAAAAATTACATTCCCCAGTAACGCTTGAGCACACCAAAAGTTTGGGTTTGCCAGGGACAAATGAACAAGTCACTGAGACTGTTTAAGGAAAGCCTCCTTAATGCTTAAAAACTGGCCCTAATCCATTTCTCACGGAGGGCCGCATGACATTGGAAAAGTGTAGCATTGTGGTTTATTTCAAACATAAATCATGGTAATACTAAACTCTCAACATGTATTTTTTTTTTTCAAAAAGTTTTAAACACATGCTGCAACACAAAGCATACATTTCCCACATTTCAAAGTTGATTAAGAAAAAAAAGCCAAATGCTACAGCGTGGTTTGCAGACTTGCAGACTTGACTTGATGCTACATGAAGTTGTGGCTACAGTTAAAAGACTAAAACTAAAGGTGCACTGGATATTTTCAGTGGCCTTGTTTGCACATCTTTCTATCTGAAAGCAATAATCTTAATCTGGCAGCAGTTAGCACGAAGCCCCTTTTACGGTTGAACTCTTTTATGTGATTGTCAGCAGACAATCCCACCACAAACTAATTTCAGGGAGGTGCAACCCTCCCCTGCAACAAAACCATCCCACCCACAACCTGTACACAATTTTCAGGCAACAGGGAGGTGGAGTCCAAAATTGGCACCTCTGGGAGAGGAGGAATTCTGACATTGATCAAACAATTGAACCCCGTTCAGCGTCACACTGCATTGACAAAACATGGACCTCCCAAAATCATTCTGTGTGTAGTTAATTATTAAGGTTAGACAAATAATGCTAATTACTTAAAATAATGAAATCCTGGTTAAGGCATTCTCTTGCATGTTAATAAGTGTTGGAACATCCATTCTTGGGGAATACTTTAAACACTTGGACATTTAATTAATGCATTCCCCAATATGGCTTAAACATTTCAGAAGCATTAATCAGAAACCGAGCAATCAATAGTTAGAGTAAGTTGCATATGCATTATAAGTCACAAATTATAAGTCCCATGTGGTGATTTCTGTGGTTGCACATTACGACCTCATTATGACCTCTTAACAGCCCGGAGATGGAACTAATGGAGCACTTCACTGGAACATTTAAAAAAGCTGAGCCGGGCATGATCATGGTGGCATTAAGTGTCTTGACAAAGCGGCCAGTTCACCTGCCTCATGTCGAAGGCTTTGATATGTCACCACTTCAGTAGTGCCTTTTTAAGTGTTGAGCTGTGTTTGCTCTATATATAACAATTTAAGAGCGTTAATCCTTGGAGTTGGAATGTTAATATTTCCGCAGTGATGTCATGAGAAAACCTGTGTAGCCGGAGGTAGAGTGAGATAGACAGAGAACAGCCTCTGCAATTTGCAAATGCAAATGAACCACCCACCCCCCCATGTTCACACACTCACCCATACACACACACACACACACACACACACACACACACACACACCTCCAAATCAAGCACACTGCCAGATTTAGAGCATGAGCGAGAGAAACCCTCACATTAGAGGGACCTAAAACCGACATAAGAGGAAACAGGCAGACGTGCATCGTGATCCAAACAGGGAAGATTTCCTCGGTGGGGATGTTGAGCTACTTCTGCGTCCGTCTGGAATTATTTAATAAAATAAAAAAGCGAGACTGAGGCGGAGTGACATGGGGAGGTCTGAGTCTCTCTCCTTCTTGGATAGAGTTATGTCATATTTTTACAGCGTTTGCTTTTTATAAAGTCAAGCTCAACTGGTCCTGCCAAGGTCGGCTGAGATTAATATGTCTATATTTCATTAAAGCAACGCACATTTTTTTACACCAATCCCCCCATTGCAGAGTTGCTTAACTGTCCCCTATATATGAAAGTTTCACTTTGTGAGATTATTTAAGATTAATACGAGTTCCTCCAGCCTGTCTATGGTCCTGCAGTGGCTAAAAATGGTGATAGGTGTAAAGAGTGCTTTGGTCATTCTGCTTCACCATTCAGAGAGCAGCATCCGATGGTCGGATCTGGAATTTGTCCCCTTATGTCATCATATGGGAAAGGTTACCTCCTGTTTCTCATGCTTTGTCCACCCATAGAATTTTCCACCCCTCCCCTAAAACAGTAACTCCACCAACAATCATGGCTTCCAAATGTTTGAAAAGAGACTTCAGATATAGTATTTGGGGGCCACTAATAGCAAAATAAAATTTAAAGTAAATTTTAATGTATTTGAAAGTCATTAATTTAATTGACAACATAATATTCTATAGAACAATTAGAGGGTTTTTCGAAGAGCAGGGACATTGACAGGAAGGTAATGAGTGTCATTGCAAAAAATCCGACCAAAACAGGAAAGAAGGATTAGCAGAGGGGCTATCTGGCTGACACGATTATCAATAACTAAAGCCTGGTACCTTGTTCGTTCCTGCTGGGCGGCCATGCTGTAGGCAAACTGTGCTAATCTTAGCCGAAGGAACGAATGCATTTCTGCGCCGCTGGTGAGTGGATTTTTCGCCATTCCCTCCTCCCCAGCTGGTCTGGGCTGCCCCTGAAGATACTCTTACTGTTCACTTTATTAATGGCTGCTCCCGTCTCCTTGGACTCTTTATTAGGAACGCTGACCTTACCGACCTGTGTGGTTGCAGCCGGTAGTTCATTTAATGCTGCTCATCCCCATCTTTTTATGATTGTAAGGCCGCTGCTGACTAGATAACATTCAGCTAACATCTAGTTGGATAAAGTGGCTGTCTAGTAAACAGGAGATCCTGGGTTCAATTCCCAGCATTGCCTTCATTGGGACAGTGGTGACCTAGCGTTTAAGGAAATTGAACCAGTAATCAGAAGGTTGCCGGTTTGAATTTCAGTGCCATTGAGGTGAAGTGGAGTGATTGCCATTGGGATACACAGCAGCACAGCACACGGTGCACACAGTGAAATGTGTCCTCTGTATTTAACCCATCACCCTTGGTGAGCAGTGGGTAGCCATGACAGGCACCCGGGGACTCAGTGGCACCTCAGTGGCACCATGGCAGATCGGGATCGGCAACGTTCTGATTACGGGGCAGCTTCCTTAACTGCTAGGCCACCACTGCCCCTTAAAAGGTGCCACTTAGCAAAGCACCGTCCCCACACACTGCTCCCCGGGCACCTGTCGTGGCTGCCCACTGCTCACCAAGGGTAATGGTTAAAAACATTTCATTGTGTGCTGTGTTGTGTTTCACAATGACAATCAATTGACTTCACTTTCAGCTAGCAGCACATTCTGATCAAAACAACATCTTATTTAACTTTTGTTGACTTATCTGTTAAACCATACAATGGTGAAGTTAACTTTGTTCTATGAAAAGGACCAATCTGAGCTCATTTGAAAGTCATTTTTTGCCATTTTGCTTCCATCCTCCCTCAATGGGGTGAAGAGGAGGTGAGAGGCATGCTGTATGTAGTTTCCAGAGGCCGGATGTAAAAGGTCCAGTCAAACTATCCGCTGAGGCGTTCTGCTGTCTCCACAGCCTGATACTTGCCAAACGGATTTGTATTCGCTGTCTCCACACGGTAGCTTGATATAGTGAAGGCACAGCAGTTCAGCTGCTAATTTTATCCGGAACTCTTGTATCTGTAAAGTTTCCTGTCAGCGGTACAGTGCATTAGAGCAGCTAACTAGCAGTCGGATCCCATGGCAGCCTTTTGATCTTGGTCATTACGCAGATAATGAAGGCCCAGAATTAAATAATTAAAAATGTGAATACAGTTTCACATTTCTTTTCAATATGTTGCCAATTAAATGAACGACTAGATTGTGTATTCAAGTAGGCATGAATGTGGAGGCAGGAAAAAAAAGAAAAGAAATCAAAGTTTACAAAGCAGGAACATTAACAGAATGTTAAATAAATGTGCTGAAACTTCACAGCAACGTGGCTCAGCTTTCTAAGGAACTTCTGCCATTTGTTTGGAATATAAAGTGGCTAATGATAAGACAAGTTCAGTCCAGGGGCTAAACTGAAGAGAGCATTATAAAAAGTGCTTGCACACAGAGAGGCTTCTTCAAGGGAAAGGGCATTCTTTATTCTGCCAAACACAACATTTAAACTGGGACATCTGCATGTGACTGAAGTTGATGTGAGAAGTTAACCCTTCAAAGGCCAAGAGCCCAATTGGTGTACCAAGAATTCCATGAGATGTATTCATTCCATGCGTCAATAAAAAGTAAAGATTAGCAAAAGCAAAGATTAATCAGCCATTGGGTAATTATTGGCATGTTGACTAAGTGTTTAATGCTGCTGTCTCACAACAAAGGGAACCGAGCATTTGATTTTATGTTCCTCTGTCTTTTCCTGACACAGTTCAATTGGTTCATGCCTGTTTGGTGATGTTGAGACACTAAATTCATCATTGGTATGCGCATGACTGGTGGCCTTTTACAGTCTGCTGCTTTGTAGCTTGCTTGAGATCAATAAGCAGCATCAGAAAATGGATAAATGGATGAACATGCAAGTAGTGATCTAAATCACAGTGAATGCACTCTTGTGATATGATTACAGCACAGCACAGGCTTCTACGCTACCCTCATTGATCCTTTTACTACCATGCATAAAGTGGTTTTTTGAAATCATCCTTGTTGACTTGTGTCAATTAGACACAATTTGGAGACACAGTGAAAAAACAAAACACAAACCTTTTTTAAAACAACCTTAAACTTATTTGATTCATATTAGATTCCAGTAAAAGCCAGCAAGTGACATTTTGGTTGAAACTGAGAAAAAGTGGCCATATCTTTCTTATGAATGAATTTGCAGAAATACTAGATAAGTAGGTGCTTTCTTTTATCTTGTATTATCTGAAATGTCTTGTATTGGGAAGCACAATGTCTCTCAGATAAAATAGTAAAAAAAAAAAAAAAATTAAAGGAGGGGGGAGCCCTTAGCCATTATGAATGATTGACAGTTGCCATGCATGCCTTGCATACTTACACATTCTGGGTATAGATAAAATTAACATTGAGGTAGAGCAATTCCGAGATGAAAAAAACTAGACTGATTTAGGACTGGTTCTCCTGCCCTGTCCCATTGCTGCTGTGACAGAATGACCCGACCATCTTTGAACATATCAAACTTTCCGTTGGCTACAACTACGCTCCTCAGGTGATCGCCAGCTCTCTTCCCTGGACCCAGCATTGCTCCTGGTCTTTCCCTGGGCGTGGCAAGACCTCGATGGCCCAGTCCCACTGCCGGCATGTATCTGAGGCAAGGAGTACTGGCAGATTGGAGCGGCGGGACCTCCATGGCATAAGAAAGCTACCGTGGGTTTGAGGAGCCTTGACGATGCGTGATTCGAAGAGATCAGCGGACTGAATAGGGCCGTTTCAGACATCTCCAGGTGAGTGTTTGAGGTGCGTTCAGAGACACGCCATTGGAAGGGGATTAACACTGTCTTGCTGTTGCCATGCTGGCACGCTTATCCAGAGCGACTTTCAATCAGTAGTTACAGGGACTGTCCTCCTGGAGCAATTTAGGGTTTAGTGTCTTGCTCAGAGACACAATGGTAGTAAGTGGGGTCTGAACCTGTGACTTTGTTGGTGGTAGTAACCTAGTCTGTAACACACTCGCCTGTAAAGTAGAAGGCTACACTCTAAATTCTGCACACTAAGGAGCTTTTTTGCAGTACCAGTCAAATGAAAAATGACTGACAGGTCAATTTCAAGGTTGAAACGAACCGCAGTGTAAATAATTGGCTGTTACGCTAACAGTAGGGGCCGTTTTCAAGCCTAACCGTAAATAACGGGTAAACACTGAATGGCATGGCATCATCCTGGTGGACAGATGATCGTATGCAGCCATCCAGACAACGCTCTGCTACCAGAGGCTCTTAAGGACGTGGCACAGAGGGGTGTCAGGTCAAGAGTGAAACGCCAGTAATTTGGCCTTAGGACCCGCTTTATTTCACCTCCATTTGTTTTCATTACGTCTCAGATTACACACGGCGTGAGAAATGGTTCGCCATTGCATGGTAATCTTAGGCGTCAAAAGTTGCTCTGATGCGTGGGTGCAGGAGCAGTGTGGGCTGAAACAGAGCGGCGTTTGATGGAGAGTTTAAGAAGAAGGAAGTATCGATCACGCGCTTGCATGGAAAACACACATACATCGAGAGAATGAAGGGGAAGGCGGCTTCCTTCTCTGCTGCCCAGCTACTCTACCTCAGACAAGGAAATACTCTCAATTCCTTCTAAACACACCAGACACACACACACACACACATGCATGAACCCACAAAGATGTCGCATGTATGCTCAATGTCCAATTTAACACTCATTTGCCACACTCGCACACCAGTCTGCCAGTGTATGAAATCAGCCACTGAGCTGCCACAGGGGGGAAAGTCATATTAAAGACTTCAAGCCTCTTTGAATCTTTGACGTGTGTGTGTGTGTGTGTGTGTGTGTGTGTGTGTGTGTGTGTGTGTTGCGGAGGAAAAAAAGAGGCAGCTTTTTGAAGTGAGGCACAGATGACTCAGCCCCTTCAGCAGTCCGGTGTGTCTCTGATCCAGCCGAAGCCTTTGACACTGCTGATGAAACCGTTAGCACAGGGCACGCTGTGTTGCTATGGGGTGAAATCTCCACACAGTGAAGTCATCGATGAGAGCTGCCAGGTCGTGTTTAACCAGGACTTATAAGAAACATTTAGAATAAAAAACGAAAAAAAAAAAAAAAAAAACGTCAAACCAGAGCTGTGATTCCATCATTTCCTTTAAAAGACAGCTTCAGTACTGCGATGCTCAATAATGACAGCGAGTGGCCATGGCCGGATCTGTACTGATTTACAATCTCATCTGCATAAGGGAATATTGACAGAAGGGCTAAAACACGACAGAATTAAATCCTCAGGAGTTGATTTGCAGATCTACCTATCAGTCAAAAGACCAGGCTGTTTCTAAGCACTGATTATCTGCCTCATATAATAATCCAATATCAATATGTGTGGTGTGGCTATGCTCGTTTCCTCTGTAATATGCTGATTAGTCATCGATAGGATTCAGTATTTCCCTTCTCTTTGTTTTTATCATGCCCCTTACCATGTTCTACAAACAGCCGTTCTATTTGCACTTAACTCCTTGTCATGCACTTCTCTTGAGATTTCACACTCCTCTGTCTGACTCCGTCTGACTGTCCTGGGGGAAGCTTTCTCCCATGGATGGCATGACTATGTCATCCCACTCGACTTTATGGATTTTTATGTTGCAAAAGCTGAATGAATTAATCCCCATCCACACGCCATCAATCTACTAGTAGACACAAGTCATGAATAATGCAATATCAATCCATTTTTTAAAGGAAACAAATGCAAATTGTACTTGAATGGCGCAGCTAGTGTAGAACATAAAACAAATTTCAAATTGTCCCCCCGTGTTGACCAGGGAAAATGACCAGGGTTCTCATTTAAGGAAAACTGAAAGGCAATTTGAACATCAGTCCTTTTTTTACTTGCCTGTTTCCCTTTCTCCCATCAGCAGCCAGACCCCCCAACACCCACTTCAAATCCCCACCCTGCCACCGCCTGCTCTCAGAGTCTGTGCAGAGCAGAAGCAGAAATGGCTTTGCTCACCCCAGGCAACCGCAGGAGGGGGAGTCAGGGCAGGGGGTGGGGGGTGGGGGCAGGCGGCTGGGGTGGCCCGGTGTGATTGGTTATGCTTAGCCTTTCCACTGAACCTCAAAGAGATGAGGAAAAATGGGAACGGCCATTCTCTTACTCAGATTGAGCAATATGGCGGCCGCTGAGGGGAGGTCTTTGGTGGCTGTGCCCCTTGGCCAGAATGATGACTTATACCTCTAATCTCATTGCTGGAGATTGATGTGTGCGCTTCTGCACAGAGAGCCCTGTTTTTGGGGGGCAGAAAGGAGAGACTGAAGGGGTTGCTGGAGGAAAGGAAGGTGTTCTTTGAGGAGTCTGTCACTTTCCCCTTCGTAGAGGATTGCTCACAGCGTTACATGAATTACGCCTTGCACACATTCCAGCCTTTTTCATACTCCCTTTCATAATCCTATCATTTAGTATTCAAAGCTTCTTTGACTTGTGACAACTTCAAATTCCAACTGTGAGGATTAAAGCCAGCAGCAAATGGCTCTGGCTTCCACCAGAATCAGTTTTCACAGCAAGGAAGTGACTTTTTTTCGTCTTTTCCCTCAAATTCCCATTTGTTGAAACAAAACCCAGACCTTGAACCCTTACTTTTCTTATGTCCGTTGACCTCGCCATGTGGAGGCTTAATTTTAAATAAACGGTAGAGGAAAGGTGGTTATCTTACAAAGTGACGGCGAGAAAAAGAACATTTGAAGAGCATTGATGGAAAATAAGCTTCTAATATAAAGCAGAATCAATTTCTAAAACGTTCTCTGTGTTTTTCTGTTTGTGTGTGTGTATACAATTTAAACATTCATGAAATATTACATATATTAACAAGCATAATCTCCAGACCTCAATAATAATGAAAATGAACAAAAATGAACTTAATTTAATGAATCTGGTGCTTGCCTATTGCATTCTGGTATCAAACAGAAGTACCATCTCTGTATTGCAAAAACTGAAATGGACCTTTTGAGAGCCTGTAATTAAAACAGGGACGTTTCTGACATGGGGACGGCTCACGAAACGTCACACACAATGGAGGAGCAGAATATAGCACACACAGTGTGTACTGTAATACTGAAACATTTTCCTGGCACATGCCTTCCCCGCAATGCTCCTTCCATATGTAAAGACAATAGCGTTCCTGCGGCTCGTCGCTGCACTGTTAGATTGCCATTAAGCTGAATTCCTTTAAAAAAATGATATTTCATAACAGGAAATAAAAAATGAAAAAGAAAACAAAGGTTGCCTAATGAGCATAGGCTCTCACAAGCCTATTATCAGGGACTCGAAGAGATGAGGGCTGTGTACAATTACAAGACCCACACTTATCTTGTCGGAGCAGATTCTTTGGTGGAGGAAAATAAGAAAATGTCTGCTCAAAATAGGTTCAAAATGTCTTGGTTGCTTGTACCGATGGACAGTGTTTCTCTGGCCTCGCAGTGATTGACGACACTGCCAACATTTAATGATTAAGAACAATTTTGCATTCATGTCACAGCAGGCTTTCATAGGCTTTCACCAGGCTTTCGTAAGCACTGGTCACCATGTTTTTAATATGCTTCCAAAATGCAGGGTTTTTCACAGTGAAAACGATGTCTGAAAGGAAATGTTTTTCGTATGAATAAATCCAAAATGGGCATGCAAATGGGCCAATGTGCGATGAAGAGGCATAGATTTAACCCAAACCAAAGCAAATTACAGTATGTAACTATCATCATTACTGAAACAGACATACTGTCATGAGGGCTGGCCCAAGCTCTTTTTGCAATTTGAATACATGTCGCGTGTCATTTCAGCACTGCGGTATGAGAATGTTAGCAATACGAGTGAACCCAGTTGCCGGAGAGCGCAAAGGGGTTGGTGAGTATTGCCTCTACTCTACGAATGGAGTCAGCGCAACTGCATCATCCGCCAGCGTTGCCGCTCATGTAAAAATACAAGTCGACAACGGTAAACAAAACAAGGTCGGCCTTACTTTGAGGAGAGATACATCGAGGTGAAATAAAGCTGGGTTGAACTCATCGACTGAGCACTGACCACAGGGCAGCATTGGTTAAAGGAACCGGGAATCACCCACCACTGCCTTCCCATTCCCCTCACGTGCTGCATTGCGTGACAGTACATCCGTTTTGCAATTTGAGTATAAGTTCAATTCAAGTGTCTCATTATAATAATAATTATTGCAGTTATAGCTGCAAGCGGTGATGACTGGCACTTGTGCCCATGGTGCCACCCCCCCAATGGCTGTGGTTTGGAAATGGGTCCATGTTTTGGTGTAGGTAGGTCAAACTAAGTTCCAAAAGAATACAAAAGTTTGTTTGTGTCCAAATCATCATTTGTATTCGAAATGTGGAAGAAACGGTTCAAAGTATCAAAACATCCTTAACCTGTTCACCTCTGGTCCCTTTTTTGAATGGACATACACAAATGTAAACAGAGAATATTTCCACAACTGATGTTCTATTTGTATTATTTCTTTATTTTAAACCATAACTCTCCTGAAATGACTCCAGAGTGTAATATTCAGCATATATGTCAACTAGGTCAGAGGAAAAGAAGATGTAACACTTTTACAGAGATTTGTTCCCCATTCAAAAAAAACAACATGTAAAATAAATCGGCAGAAGAAGAAGAATATTTATAGATTAAAGATTAGAAAACAACAATACTAAAATGAAACAGTTGTATAAAAATAAACTATATACAATGCCAATAATCACTGGAATAAATGAATGATATACTTTACTGTGTATCATGCCATTGCTTGAAATCAGTTCGTTTTAGAAGTGAGGCACCGCTTTCTGCAGCGTATGGTCATTTTCATCCTATAGATGGTCTGCCTCAACGTCTTCTGTGCACGAGAGATGCTCTTAATCTGACAAATATTCAACAGGACAAACTGCTTTCCTGCACCAGAATATCCAGCACCAGTCCTAAAAACTAGTTTTTTTTGCTGCGCCATCATAGTTCTTTCAGTATCTACAGAAACATTAATTAGTAAGTAAGAAATCTGGCTGCACAGAGCGGTGGTGGTTAGCAACACACCTCCAAGGCTTGATGTAGGTTTCCTTCTGGTTCTCCAGTTTCTTCCTTCTGTCCAAAGGCATACAGTACAGGCCAAATGCCTTCTCATTCAATGTGTTTTCTTTATTTTCATGACCATTTACATGTGGAGTTATGTACTTAACAAAAAGTGGAGACCTGGCCTCCACAGTCACCGGACGTGAACCCAATCGAGATGGTTTGGGGTGAGCTGGACCGCAGAGTGAATGCAAAGGGGCCAACAAGTGCTAAACACCTCTGGGAACTCCTTCAAGACTGTTGGAAAACCACCTCAGGTGACGACCTCTTGAAGCTCATCGAGAGAATGCCAAGAGTGTGACAAGCAGTAATCAGAGCAAAGGGTGGATATTTTGAAGAAACTAGAATATAAAACATGTTTTCAGTTATTTCACCTTTTTTTGTTAAGTACATAACTCCACATGTGTTCGTCCATGGTTTTGATGCCTTCAGTGAGAATCACTTCAGTGAGAAAATAAAGAAAATACATTGAATGTGAAGGTGTGTCCAAACTTTTGGCCTGTACTGTGTAAGATGGGACGTCGCAGGACCATGACGTTTCTGCACCTTTGTTTTGCGTGGAGGTTCATCACCTCTTTGTTCTTCATATCTTTGTCAATTGGCAAGAGGTGTGAAATGCCAGACATGTGTTTGTGATACCCCCGCTCTCTTTGTCTGCCCAAGACGGTAGACCCCGGGGGCATGACAAGACAGAAACAACTAATTCTGATTGGTCTTTGACAACTTCCTGTGAGTCAAATGTATAAAGGAATGTTGACTTGTGGTCGGATTTTTCATCTTCTTTTCCATCGGGAACTGGGCCTTCCAGCTCCTGAGTCTTTTCTCTCTACCTATTTTTCTCCTGGATCAGGTGATGTCTCTGAAGCTTGGTTCAGGCTTTTCTGCCTTTTCGCTATCTTTTCCTCCTGTCTTTCATTTTGGGTTTTCAATAACATTGGTAACTTTTTTAATACACTATTTACATGTAACTGCAATAATAATTTAATGGTGTTAATAAATTAGAAACTGTTCATCCTTTTAACCTCTATTGTGCCATGCCTCTTTCTGCCAGGTAACATCAAGTTGAAGTGGTTTTAATACAGTGCTTTTGTGTGTAGAGAGAGAGTTTTATTCCATTCTACACAGTTTTACAACTGTATACACTAGGTTCATCACCCTTGGTCAGTTCCCGCCCTGCACCCAGTGTCCTTGGAGTAACCGAACAGGGTGATTAAAAATAATGTGTGATTGAGTGAGTGAGTGATAAAGAAAACTTTTGAAAAAAGTATTTATCATTCCCTTGAAACGTTTGGGGTCATGTCACAAATGTGTAAAGTCTGGTAAATGTAATGTAACCCCTGCAATCTGATAACTGACCTTGAGATGTAGCCCCCCCTGCCCAGCTGTCACATGATGAGTCACCAGAGGCCCTATCGTACGAAATGGCAGCTTTTTTGGGGACAGGTGTCCTCTGAGGCATCGGGCAAATTAAAATGATGATGGCTTGTCAAGAGAACTAACCCTGCTGTTCTTAATGGACAGGGACCAGATGCATCTCCATAGTGCACCTGCTTTCAACCCCCCCCCCCCAAAAAAAGAAAAAACTAGCCCCTTGACAGCCATTACTTTTACCAGCACACCACAAAGAGATCTCTGCTCTCTTTCCAACTATCGATCTGGAGTGGACAATTCCCATGATTGGCCTGACTGCCCTGAAAATGTGTCAAGATATCCAAATTTTGGCTCTGGGACGTGGAGATGTGGGGTTCAGGTTCAAATGCTGTTGCTGCTGCTTCTGCTTCTCATTGTCAAGATGTTTCACAGTGAGCATTAATATGCCATTTCCAATCAACTGATGGGAATTTCATCCAGAGCCTCCAAGTCTTCCCAGAAGGTCAGGGATTTGGCTCGTGTCTTGCGATTTATGTCCTTGCAGTTGATGGGTGTCTCAAGTGAGGAGTACCAGCCTAAAATATATATATTTTTTATTAAGCCCCAGTCCCTTTATCACTGTCATATGTCACAGATATAGGCAGAATTTAAAGAAATGGACAGGGGTGAGAAGATCTCAAAAAAATAACACTGTATGATGCATATTGATTCCTTTTCTTCAGCTGACAGTTGTGCATTACTATGTAATACCAGGCTTGGCTGAAATCATCTATGTCTTTCTACAGAGGTCTGTGGCCATGTGCTCCACCCTACCCTGTGTGGAAAGCTTTTTAAGACACACATTGAACTGACACATATTTTGAGAAAAAAGAAAAGGAAAATTGGCCAAGCGCAGGCTCAAACAATCATTTTTTTTGGATAATTGTTGCCTCTAAAAAACTCATGCCTATAGAAAATTGCATTTTATGAATGTTCTTGACTGCACGCCAATTTTACTCATTACTGAAAAAAAAAGAAACAAAAGGGAGGATTTCATTTCCAAACAGGTGACTGAAGAAAAACAGGAATCAAAGACTATGTAGACAGACAGCTGTAAAAATTTTATTTCATCATAAAATGTCATAATTTGGGTTAAAGTGACTCTAACATTATTAAAAAATATATTAAATACTTACAGGAAGGGTACAAAGGCTAAATTTGACCCAGCTCTTAAAGCATCCTAAAGAATCTAATCATTTCACAAACGTTTTTATCAGGGTTATGGGGAAGCTGCTTCAGTTTCCTATAATAACTGAACTGAAGTTTAATATTATGTGATAATATATGTTTATTGTGACTGAAAAAAAACACCACTTAGATTATGTCTATGAGCAAATACTGATATTTAGACATTATTCAATATTTGTTTTATATGTTTGTGTGTGCCCTTGAATTGTATTTGAAGGTGGACTTGTCGTTCCTCAACAACCATGTTTTGGGAGTACCAGTGGATTTGTTTCATTCCAGTTTGAAAATCCAGCAACTATGTGAAAATGAGACTGGGCTGTGAGCGAGTGCCTTCGGGTCTGCAGACTGCTGAGCCAGTACGTTACTTTTTTCCCTGTATCCTGTAATCCATTTTTATCAATTATTAACAATCTTGTCTGCAGAGTTTGTCTGTTGCACCATAATAATACCTATCACTTGGCTTTTTTGCTGTTTACCATGTGATCTTTCATGCTACAGCTTGACCTTTGATTTTATCCATTAGCTGCATTCATAGCAGAGGATTCATGTCCTGGTACCCTCACATTTGTTGACGATGATCTTTTAACAGTGTCAAGACAAGATGAGTTCTTCTTTCATCAAGTACGATGTTTAAAAAAAAAAAAGAAACCTGTTGATAGAGAGAGAGTCAGACAGAATTGGGGACTGTGCAGGAATCTTCTGACTGACAGAGTGACAGCTTGACAACCCCTCCGCACATGTGACTTAGTCCCTGTCATCATACTCGGGCCAGATACTGTCAACTGTGTCATATCACCTGCTGCCATGTGTGCAAACACAGACTGGCCTGAAGAGACCTAAATTCATTCGCCAAACGCCATCATTCTCGTCTCAGACAAACACAGTGGGGCTGTGAGCTGTCATTTACTTCAGTCACGCAGAAACAAAGGAAGAGAGTTCAGGTGACACTGATCTAAATTTGAGATCTCACACAAGGGGTTCTTTTCAAGACTGACATGCATTGTGATGTTGGGTTAAACTGTCAAATGGCCCAGTCTTGTGACTGTCTAAAACCAACCTTTCTGAAACACGAGATGGCCTTGACCTCTAAATAACTTCAGAATAGAACCAACAGCAACACTTGAACTGAACAGTGATTATTGTAATTATTGTTGGGAACTGCTAACTAATACATGTATTTGATCTAGAAATAAAATTAACAAATAGCATTAAATATATCGAAAGAAAGTCTGAGAACATGCAATGAATCTACAAAAAATTGAATGGTGTCTGACAAAGACAAAACCTATTAAAAAAAAAACTATTAAGACTACGTCATTTATTTGCTGGTATTGACAGGATGGGCCTTGGGGCGCAGTAGCAGACATGCCAGGAAGGGCTGAAGATGAGGCAGGTGGGGAGAAGAGACGTTCGGGCTGGAGCTGGCATGGGAGGGCTGCACGGTGTAGGTGGAAGCACACGGTGAGGTTCAGGCTTCAGTCTTTACTGTCCTGTGGGGGAGGCGGAAAAGGGCTGGCGACAGAATGGTTTTCAGGGAAGGTTCGGCATCGGCGAGGTCCACAGAGCAAGAGGATTCAGCTGAAACGGCTTCAAGGGACAGGTAAAGGGTCAGAACAATCAGGAGCAAGGCAACAAGCAGGTGAGGGCAAATCCAGATGAATAGTTAGTGGAAAGGAGTTCTGTGTGAGATGGTGTCAGTCGGGAGAAGGGTGAGCAGAGACAACAGGAACCAATTCACTTTGATGCCACTATGGGCCAAGACCAAAGATGGCCGCCAAGTATTTATAGAGGAAACCGAGCACTTCCTGGCATGTTTCTGGAGTAGTGGTGGCTTGGCGGTTAAGGAAGCAACCCCATAATCAGAAGGTTGCCGTTTCGAATCCCGATCAGTCAAGGTGCCAGTGAGCAAAGCACCGTCCCCACACACTGCTCCCCGGAGCGCCTGTCATGGCTTCCCACTGCTCACCAAGGATGATGATTAAACTCAGAGGACACATTTCTTTGTGCACCGTGTGCTGTGCTGCAGTGTTTCACAATGACAATTACTTCACTTTCACTTCTGGGTTGTCAGCCTTGCAGGCGTCTGCGCCCCCTCCTGGCAGGGCGGTGGCATGGGAGCCATCACAGGTATGTATATACATTTGCATACTAGGACCAGCCAACACTGGAATCTTTCCCCTCACAATCACCCGCCTAAACACTAAACACAGAGATTGTGACAGCACTTTATTTACATTTTTCTATAACCTTTGAAATGTCTGTATGTAAGATTTTGACTATATTGTATATTGTTGCTGTTCTGTCAAATTCCTTGTACATGTTTACTCACATACTTGCCCAGAACACAATTCTGACTGTGAAATAAGCAATTAATTCTGGAAATAAATTGATAATTAAATGAACATTTTGCACAGATAATACCAAGGCTATTCCAGGTTTGGCACAATGCTCCACTGACAAAGACCATTAAAGCTTAGATGCCATCACTTTCACTCTGTACAAAACAGCTTTGTGCACTTGAACAGCAGGCGTGCAATGCTTGATGCATGACCTTAATTGGCATTCTGATGAACATGCATTTTGCTTTTACTTTAGTGACCCTCGTAGATCAAGCTCCCACCAGCTTCCTGCCACCTCTTCAGCTAAAATGGATTTCGAATACAATAGGTTTGTTCATACATTCCCAAAGTGTCCCCTTTGAGCAGGGATACTGAATGGGCACAATGAGGGAAGAAGAAAGAAAGCGCGTTGTGGAACGATAGCAGAGCATCCCCTGACCTTTAATTTAGTCAATTTTCATCTGATTCATTTGCTCCGGCAGTGTCAGCCTGGGGTCATTTAATAATTTATTTGTACACTTAGTCTTAGAAGGTGCAGTACATATGCCTTTCTGTTTATTGTTTTATTTTAAGTCGAGAGAGCAATGTGCCTGTCACGCAGCCTACTTTCCCCCCCTGGCTGGTCAACTGTTGAAACAAAACAGGTCACACCTGCAATAGAGTTGATGGTCAAGTTACCGCAGGGCAGCCATATCTTTCAAGCTTTGTAATACTACTATAATTAGATGGTTGTAGAGAAATGAATGTTAAAAGTTAAATAAATATTATTCCCTATAACAAGAGAATCACTGGTGCACTCCATCACTAATGAAAAAATGTACATTATTTATTTGGGATTTCTTCATGGGCCCTATTTTAAAGTTTTTAAATTTAGATAAAAGTCAAATGTATTACACACATGTGGGAGGGAATATGCTAATAATAAAAAGAAAGATCATTTATTGTTTCATCATGAAAAAAACATGCCAAAGCAGCCATAAAACTATGTACGCATGTAACTGACTCAGTCATTCACAAATTAGAAAAGGAATCCTGAATACCTTTTCTTTACAAAGTTGTTTTCCCGGAAATATTAAAAGCCGTCTAATCTGGCAACACTGCTACAGCACTAAAATTTCTGTGCTTGTGGGTTATGAGCCAGGTCATGCCCTCACACCTCCAATGTCATGGGTTTGATTCTGCCTCTGGATTGGCAATAGGTGTGAGTATGCATGTGTGGTGTATGCACCACACATGCATACTCAAGAGTCCAGGCAGCAGCAGAACTAGAAACCTGCACTTTGCTCATCTGGAAGTTCCTCATCATCTTTAAGCCTAAAAAAGGTTTCAACAGAAGTACTGATAAGCAATCCCATGCGGCCTGAGCCTCTGATGAGAATGGCGTTGTGATCTTTAAAACTGCAGACACAAACACCTTTGTTATCTGTGTGCCGCGTAAGTTCGAGTGTGTTCTTGGCTCCGTAGTGAAGTTACTGCCTCAACAGCTCTGAACAAACAGAACCCATCGCTCTGAAACAACAGTCTATCTAGCGATACACAAGATTATTCGCTGTAATTCCCTGGGCCAGGGTGAAGGAGTAGGGGACAAACAATTCTCTTATCATCTAGAGTAATAAAGACTGTTGCAGTGTGAACGGCTTTGGGGAGGAATAGCCGGGTGAGACACACACACACACACACACACACACACACACACACACACACACTCACCAGCATTTTTTATCCTTTATGTTCCCAGACAAATGCTAAACACTCACCCGTCAACATGAATGGTTCATAGGAAAACCAGTCAGCTGCCATCACCTCGGTCCCGGTTGGGTTATCGTCTGCAACACACACTCATGTACGCACGTTCGCACACGCACACAGGGCGAAACGAGCCTTAGGTGGTGGCATCCAGTGACGTTTGTGGTGTGTTGTGTTTAACATTCCACTCACCAGCTCTCCTGCGAACGGAGAGCAGCGCTTCAGGGACATCACAATGTGAGAGTGTATTAACATTCCAGGGCCGGCACAGGAAAAGAGGGCAATGGAGAGAGAGAGAGAGAGAGAGAGAGAGAGAGAGAAGGAGCAAAGGCGTGTCTAGGATGTCCAAACCCTCTTTCTCCAGGTGCTTGTCTCCGGACCTGAAATGGAAGGTTGCCTGGGTGGTCCACAATGTAGGTTGGTGGCCAATAAAGCGCAGTTAATTGCTGGGCAAAAGAGACGAAAGGCTCGTTCGTGTTAGCACCTTCCCCTCGGTGAGGGCGACGAAACGTTTCCCCAATTCGCAGGAGACGACACAGCGTCGGGTCTGGCACAGCGTGACGCGAGGAGCGGCACGGCACGTGGTTGAGCATTCTGTCAGGGATGAACTCACTCTTGAGGGTGACACTCAAATTCACCGCGCGGGGAAGAGAACGTGTTTATTTATAGAAGTGTGTGTGTGTGTGTGTGTGTGTTTGGGGTGAGGAGGTATTGTGGCAAACATGAATAATGCATGTGCATTCATTACACCTATCGACTCGCTCCTCTTCCTTCTTGCATAATCAAAGCCCACAGATAATGTCTCCGTTACTGATATCAGCGTGATTGATTGCTGATCGCTGACAGGCCCAACAGTGTGATGTAGAACGCCCCAGAGTCTACGCCGGAGGAAATGCCTGCTGTGCACTACAGCCACCGTTTTCCCAGCGCTAAATAAAACGAAATAGAAAAAGCACGCTCGACAATGCTACATTGCAGGACTAGATGGGGCAAAATATGACTGCTTGCTTGTTACTGGAACTTTGGAAAGGAAGAACTAGCTACCCAATTAGGGTAGACGTACTTTAATGACTCTTCCCAAGGAAAGTTGATGATCGACAGCTCGGACATACCTTCCTTTTCCATTCTGAACGTTTCAAACTACTGCAGTCAGTACGCCACATGGCCAGGTGTCCAACTACATCCATCTCCTTCCTTTTTCATCTCTTTCCCTCTGCTGCCTATACTTCTAACATCCCTTGTCCTCCAGAATAATCTCCAAAGACAGACATGCACTTGTCTAATGGTAGATTATATTTTTGCAACACAAACACGAATGTATGTGTTGAATTATTGAGAAAAGAATAATTAATGTTCCGTAGAATGGTCTCTGCCCTGTGCCCAATATCTAGACATGGGCTCCCTGATATGGAATAAGCAACTATGGATAGTGAATGACAAACCGTTTTTTAGTTGATAATTTTCTTTTTATTGTAGGTTATACCTTACCAGTGCACGTCAGTCACATCATTCTCAACCCTTCCGCTAATTGGAAGTTTGTTACAAAGCTAGAGTGATGTCCTGGAGATCAAAAACGTTGCAATATGGCATTATTGTGCAGTCTTTTGCACAGGAGTGATTTAATGTATGCAGTGTAGACATTTTTTGTTCAATATTGCCTTGTGCCGTTGGACTGGGGTTCTCTCCGGGGTTTGTTCTTGTCTAGTGCTGGAAGATTTTTGGGAGGGCTTCCAACTGAAAAGGATTAGTAAAAGTGATGAATGCAGAACGGGTTTGCACCAATCAGCACATAATTCATGTTCATTTTAAATGATTACATACGATTCTTGGCAGATAAAACAAATGGCCTGCCGGAAGAGTCTATCGCATTTGCCAATGTGAACATATGCACAATACATGAGAGCTGGGTCGGTGCCAAGCACTTAGTGCAGGCCAAATCTTAAATGTGTATTGAAAAAGAAAAAGAGAGAGAAAGGAAGGACTGATTATAAATGTGAATGATGTTTTATGATGTGTCATTAAGGACATTGTGTGGCTGAATACTGCCTAATGATACTATAAATATGCTTTTCTATCAGTGCATTTTAAAAGGCGTCAAATCATATATGTATAATATACTGATGGTTCTGCATGATGGAGAGATGAAGACTTCAGTCCCCAATATTATCACCTACCTTCTACAAAGCATAATTTCAAAAGCTCAATTATTAAAAAAACAGTTTTTTTTTTTTTTGGAGATAATACCCGTCATCCAATAACACTTCATTTCCTCTCTCTTCTAGGAATATTAATCCACTGGTGAGATGTTCTGACGTTGAGTTGAAAAGGTGTGTGATTGTGTGAATCATATGAGGTTCCTTGCCCTTCTCTCCCTCTCTCTGTCTCTCGCTCGTTGCCCCCTCTCTTCCCTTGCCTGTCCCACTGCATCCAAAGCAGACCTATTAGTAATCCATCAATGCTATTTCTAGTCTGTGGGCACAGCGGCGGAGAGGCAGAGGGGAAAAGACCTTGGCTGCAGATAGTCCTTCAGCTTGCCACCGGCAGCAAAATAATCACAGGAGGCGTCTGTGTTTCAGAACCCAGACCTTTAAGACGGAGGATGTGGTGAGAGAGATAAAAGGTAAACAATAACCTTGACACGGACTTGTCCCCGTAGTGCTCCTCACCTAATACAGCTGTGTCGCATCCCACCCTCCTCCCTTTCTTGCTCCTTTCTTTTTTAAATTCATTTTTACTTACTTATTGTCCATTTTGCCTGTTCTTTTTTGTTTGTTTGTTCAAGGACTGTCTCACATTACCAAGACCCAAGAGAATGCTGCAGCCTTGTCAAGAGACGCGTGCATTTGAGAGGAAAAGAAAAAGGGGTGGGGCTGGTAGTGTTTGTGGGGGCGGGGCTGCATCATATCATTATGAGAGCGTTGTAGATGTCTGCGGCATTCGTGAGGGGGGAGACTGACTCCCCACTAGATGGCAGACGTGTGGAGAGTTAGCACGTCTCACACTCACTCGCTCCCTCGCTCACTCCAGCTCTCCCAGGCAAGCCATGTGTAACGGTGCTTGGGCTTTTACAGAACGGAATAGAACGTTGTGTTTCCAGAATCGATGCAAGGTGCTTGAAAAATGCTATGTTTTCCTTAGAGCGCGTCAACTGTTCTATTCATTTCTCGACACCCCTCCCTCTTGTCGGGACTCCTCAGTTCCTCTTTTCGAAAGAGCAGTCTTCAAAAGAGGCTGACAACTTCAATGACCCAAAATGGACTTCTTTTCAAATAAAAAAATACATGATGCTGCAGATGCTGTCCATAGTTGTCCATAGGCAACAGAAATGCACTTTCAGATTGTTGTGTACCAGACAAAGCTAACACAGCTTGTTACCTTTTCCTGTCAGCCAGGAAAAACTTGCAAAAATAAAAATCCAGGTGTGAGGTTCATATAGACAGTCTATATGAATATCCCTCAATATACATTATATGTATGCAGCAAAACAGTTCAGCGTTAGTTCATGTTATTTCATTCTTGAACACCGGAGGGCAGCATGGGGAGATGCTGGAGGCGTCTGCAGGGACGTGCCCAGAAGGTTTGACCCTGTTACCTGTGTGCAGGTTGCTGGGGGGGCTGATGCCGCCGCCCTGCCGGACAACGTCAGGGAGCAAGCCAGAGGGTCAGGGTCCTCCAGAAGCAGGCCGGACCAAGTAAACCTGCAGTGCTGGAGTCCGGTGGTTGCCAAAGCCACCAACCTCCTCCGTCGGTGATAGGCACCTCGGATCGACGCCCTTGAGGGGGGGCACTAAGACACCCTGGTTCGATTGGGCCATCACAGCCGGTGCCAAGGCATCAAATCACGGAGTACTGAGTAATTTAATCTGGAGCCAATGAAGCAGGATTACTCAGGACTCCTTGATAAGCAGTTACGTAGCCCCCAGTAAGTGCCACAACAATGATGTGGACACTGACGCACCTGCTTTATGTTTCAATTCAGTTTATGCTTCAATGCCTTTGGGTTGTTTTCAGTTTTTCTTTTTCTGTTCTTCTAGGCAATCTTGCCAGTTTTGTGTGTAATAAATCCCTTTTGTTCATTATTTTTTGTGTGGGGCCTAGCGGTTAAGGAAGCAGCCCCGTAATCAGAAGGTTGTCGGTTCGAATCCCAACCACCGAGCAAAGCGTCGTCCCCACACACTTCTCCCCGGGCGCCTGTCATGGCTGCCCACTGCTCACCAAGGGTGATGGTTAAAAGCAAAGGACAAATGTTGTTGTGTCAGCGTGTGCTGTGCTGCAGTGTAATCACTTCACTTTCATTAATGCCTCGCTCCGGCACTTCTTTCACTCCTCAATCCCAAGACATGACAATATATTACTGAGTTGGATGGAGGCATCTTCAGGCAAGAGTTGGCGTAAGCGAGAGAAAAAAGATCAACATCCTAAACGTCAGGCAGGTGGGGGTGAATCCAGAAGACAGGTCATCCAAAAATGGGTTCAGCAGGAGGCATAATCCAAAGACAGAGAAGCCGCGACCGGCAGCAACAGAAACAATTTCGCAATGATGAGCGGGCGACTCCCAATATGGGTGCCCGACGTTTGTGTCAGACAGCGACCTCTTCCTCGTCCGCGGGCATGCAGTCGGCCCTGTGGGTGTCTGCGAGCGTCCGCGTGCCCCCTGCAGGCAGGGTGCCGGACCAGGACACAGTCATATTATCTTGGGTCACTGCTAATCTTAGGAATAAAGGGAATTACAAAAGAACAAGAGACTAATGAAGCTGTAGCTCTAACAGTAGGATCAGAGTTATGTTTGAGACCAAGATACAGACTCATGGAAATGGGCCTGAGAAGGACAGCTGAGGTAGGACTCCCATGAGCCTTTGCAATGTTTTCTGGGTTTTTTTTTTTGTGTAATAGAACAGGAAAAATATGCTGCACGGCCCCTGTTGTTCTTACTTTGATGTTAATGGAATGTAAGTGCACGCTATCCAGGGGATGAAATACAAGGGGGTGCGTGATTTGGGTTTTGCTTCAGATTTTGTTTGCTCATTCAAAATCAAATTTTCAGGATTTGTAAGAATTTTTAGTAATTAAAGTGAAAGTGAAAGGTCCCCTATTATGAAAAGTTCACTTTGTGAGATTATTTAACATTAATAATGTTTGCACCAAACATTGTGATTGGTAAATGTTTTGATGACGTCATTTTCACGAATGTCATTTTCACTCCTTGTCCCGCCTCTCTCATCCTAATTTGCATGTAAAATGACACACACGAAATAGTGTGTCCTGGGGAAATCTCATTGAGTAGTCCCTGGCTGTAATTCTGAATCAAGGTTGATTTTCAGAAAGACGCTTCAGACACAGTATTAGGGGACCAGTAACACGTATATAAGAGCACAAAAAAAAACAAAAAAAAACATAATAGGGTATCTTTAAGTATTCAAATATATATGCAACATATTACCATGACAGCAAATGTCCCAAAGATGGTTCTTTATGAAACATCAGGACCAACGCATTTGATGAGTCACAGTAATGGCACAATTTTGCCTTCACAAAAACAGATTTGTCAGGTTGTGACACAGTACATCACCAGCCCATTTCACAGAGGTCTTTCCTAAAAGGCGACTCGCTGCGCTCGCTTACCCTCGCACCACCTCATGCTGTCTTGCAGCTTTGAGCTGGACGATGAAAGGGCACGTTCCGAGGCACTGACTTCTTATCATCAGGGGTTTTGTTCCTCCAAGCATGGAAATGGTCCTCTCTTCTCAAAGATCACAACCCTCTCCCTTCCTCACCTCCTGCCCCTGGTTGCTCTTGTGTCCAGGCAGTGATTCAGCAAGCCAAAAAAAAAAAAAAAAAAGACGGTTTATTTCTTTCTGAATTTCAGTGTAAAAAGCTGCTTGCACCGACATTGAGTCAAAATCACAGAGGGCCTGGATGCTAATTAAAGAATGCAAATGATGTGCTTTTCAGTCCAAGATCCAGGCAAGCCCCAAACAGAACCGGTTATGCGGTTTGTTTTTTCCCATTTAACTTGTTGCATGAATAAAGTGTGGAGCGGATTGACAAATATCCAGTAGATAAGCTGTTTTAATAATTCATGCAAATACTGCTTAATTCAGATCTTTAATGGTACTGAGGAATACATGTTTTTGTATGCAAAAACACTCGAGCAGTCCAAGGCCAGAGGCATTTTGCACTGTTCAAAACTATAATGATAATATTCCTTATTTACCTTATTTACGGTCACAATAAACCTAATTAATTGAAGTGATTGCCTTTGTGAAACACTGCAGCACAGCACACGGTGACACAATGAAACGTGTCCTCTGCTTTTAACCCATCACCCTTGGTGAGCAGTGGGCAGCCATGACAGGCTACCGGAGAGCAGTGTGTGGGGATAGTACTTTATTCTGTGGCACTTCAGTGGCACCTTGGTGGCTCGGGGTTCAAAACCGGCAACCTTCTGATTACAGGGCCACTTCCTTCACAGCTAGGCCACCACTGCCCCACTACCTAAAAGCTGCTAGAATGATGTTCCTCAGCAACACCCTAATTATTTAAGGAACATTTTAAATCCTGACGCTAAATGAAAAATTTCACAGTAAGATTTCTTTGTAAGTCAGCACATAAAGAGCAGTAATACGTGGTGACAGCAGCACTAGTGTGCACATCGATGGCTCTTGGCCTTCATCCACTATTGCACCATACCAGTGTTGATATCAGAAAAGCACTCCCTCTCATGTAATATTGATTAAATGTGTTGCACTTTGAGCAGTGTTTAGCAGCCACAACTAATTGAATGCAACACTGGAAGAGGGGAGGATTCGAGCGGCACTGAAGGGTTAATGAAGAATTTTTTCACAATTCAATGTAATGTAATGGAAAGATTAGAGCATTGAAAAAAAATTGACAAGAGTTCCATAAAATGAGTCTTTATGATTTTTTTTTCCATTGTTGCAAATATCAGTTCTTTTTTTCCTAACAAAAATGCATTCGATTCTGTACCGTAGACAGGACAAAGCCTAACAGAAGCCACAGATTCTTATTTTCAGAATTTCCTTAATAACTATAAAAGGTAAATGACACCTTGTCTATACATCTATTTTCTAGGTCTCATGCAGGGAACATGCTGTTGCAGTTCCAATGTCCTTCATCATCTTTCCTCATTTTTCCAAATATGTATGAAAAGGGTCTGTGATAGGATACCTTTTGCTTGTGATAGATGCTGTCCATTTTCAGCCAGAGATAGAAAAAAAACCTCTTTCAGCTTGTTTTTGGACAGACATTGTCTGTAACCATGATGAGCTACCACACTGTACCATTTTAAATAAAATATGTTCTCCTTTCAAGCTGACACCCAGTTTACAAGTTCAACGGAGCAGGAGGTCTAACCCGTCACAAAAAAAGTTTCCAGGAAGACAATAAAAAAAAGTCTTCCACTGGGCCTGTGTGAATAGCACCATTAATTATGCAGACTGCGAAGGTACACCGCGAGCAGAGCGAGCAGGGGGTCTCGACAACCCTTTGTACACCGAACACACCGCCCGACCCGCATTTGCATGGTGTCAGCGCTGACGAGGACAGCGAATACATTGTTCCTATTACTGCATGGCATGTCAAAAGAGCCGGGTCTCTCTTTTTTTTTTTTTTCTTTCTTCCTTCGTTTCTTTCCCCATCGTTTTACCTTGTTGGCACAAGGTGAAAGCAGGGGGGTGGCGAGGGCGGGGGGGTCGAAGGAGGCGCACACGCTGCTAGGGCCGCGCTGCACGGGAGATGTCATCCGAGGACGTCCCCCCCGGTGCCCCGAGGTGCACATTAACACCTGCCTCGGCAAGCGGCGTGGCACAAACGAGAAAGGCGCGCGACTCCTCGTGGCGAGCGTTACTGTCGACGGTGTAATCTCTCCTCCAGCAGGTGTGCCACGCTTCATCCCTCCCATTATAGCGGCTCCCGGGACAACGCTGCGGGCAAACAACACGCCGCGACAATCACTGGGCCGGAAATAGAGAGGGCGAGAGAGAGGGGAAGAGAGAGACGAACGCTTAGTCTTTAATGGCTTTCTCCCATTGCAGCGAACTGCGAAACGTACGTGAAGGCCTGCGCGTTCTGGAAGGGACATGTCTCATTGCTACATTACCAGTCCAAATATGTCCCCGATCTAAAGTTTCTTTTTAAGGCGTGGAAACAGTCACACATGCCCACATGCTCAATTCTATAACGAATGGAAACACATGACGAGTTAACGCGCACTCCTTTTCTTTTTCCAGACCTGTGCCTTCCAGCTGGAACAGTTGGCTTGTGGTGTTTGTTTTAGTCTCGGGCTCGATGGTAGCCGCGAAGCAGGTGCCTTACGCGACGGCCAAGCGAAATGTTCATCAGAACGGGCCGCTGTGGCGAGTGGCAGGAACAGCAGGCCTGTTTAATAGGTTATGAAGAGAAACATCTCAGGACATGTTCTCGTCTGCGGCCCGTTGTTGTGCCACTGCAGGCCATAGAGGGGTTAATGACTCCTGTCTCTCCGGTTTGGCTCATCAACTCAGCCTGCTGCTCATTAATCTTCATTCCGCGTGCGCCTTAATCCAGACTGCTTAATTATAAATCTGCTTGGCTGTTTCAGGCCCCTCTGGTCTTGGGGGCCACGGCTAATGTTTCAGACTACATCCCCTTAGCGGCTAACAGATATTCTTGGACGGAACTTTCTTTTCGATCATTTAAAAAAAAGGCGACGACCCCCGCAGGACACACCCACAAGTTGGGTGTATTGCTTTGCATTAGCAAATTGTGCCAGGGATGCCAGCTCAACTGTGGGTCCAGCTAGTATTTAGGGTAATGAAACGTTGCACACTGGCCCACCCAATCTACCAGATTCATACAGGGTGGCTGCGAAAAAGGGTTCCTGCACCCTTGGTGCTCACATTAAAGTGAGACGGTGGTAAATAGAGACGCTATTAGGTCCATCCAGCCCCTTCGTTTATTCAGAGAGAGAGAGAGAGATGCGAGTGGACTGTCAGAAGTCTGTTCTTTTCCACTGGGCATGCTGCGTACCAGGCAGCAAACCCGGCGCCGGCGTCCACCAGCCTTGTACCGATCCGAAGAGCGGATGGCGCGGCCCTGCAGGGGAACAGGGGACGACCCGTTTCCCAAACACGGCACTCCCAGGAACAGCAGTGCAGGAGCCCGAGCTCACTTGTGTGAAGTTGACCTGAGATTACCCTGGAAGTTTTTAAAGCCGGATGCTGTGGGCAGTGGAGTTCAGAGAGAATCTGAGACGTTTCTCAGACAGGAGAGACCGTAGAAGTATTACATCATTCTGGAAAGGAAGTCTAAATTAGGAAGTTTGACGTGCAGTTTTACTGTTTTTGAAATTGCACAAATCAAAAAATTGAAGTCCAATAGATCACAATCACTAACAATTTGAAAAATAATCACTCACAAAACTGACATGGAAACAATCTTAGGGTGATACTAGAATATAACCAGGACCTGCATTTCCATAATAATGTGCTTTACATGCATGTGTGGTCTTTTAGTAGAATGTCTTGTGCAGTTGCTGTATTAGGATTCTTGGAATAATTTCATTGGTTGCTTAACACAACGGAACAGAATATCAGTCCTTTCTGCAATTCTGTCGTATCTACATTAAAAAAATCACTTTAGTTTTGTGCATTTTTTTTTGCTTTTGCCAGTTTGGCTAGAACAATTAACAGGAATTAGAGATGATCCCTTAGATGATTTCCATTAATCCACCGGCCCCTGTATGAGGTCTTTTCACAGCGCCGTATGGGATTTGAATTCGTTTAGGCCCCATCCCACTGGGTCTGTGTGTATTCCCTGCGTGAGCTCTCCTCTGTGGTCAGACGAGCACGATGGACCACTGCTCACACAGCTTGGGTCATGTTTGAGTCCCAAGCCTCCCAGACTAGTGGGGGGGACCCGCTGGGGCTGGCAAATAACTACATGGGGGTTTGACAGAGGCATGCAGCACTGCAGGGACAGTCCATCTGAGTCCACACATTAAACTGGCCACCACTGGAGGTCTCAACCTGAGACGCTTTTCACTTTGCAGTAAATAAGGTTTGACTATGCCATTGTTTTAACATAAATTAATGTATTTAAATGAATGAAAAATACAAAAGCACAATAGTTTTTCACTCTTTAAATGCTTTGATGCACATTTTCTAACGCAACAGTGAAGGATGGACATTAGGGATTGCATTGACTGTTAATCTATCTCCATTTATTATTAACAACATACTTAAATTCATCTGATGTTACCTGAACATACAGGGACATTGCACAATAGAAGTTACAGGAATTAACAGCTTCTAATCTATTAACACAGGTAGCAGTGTTGCAGTAACATGGAAATGTAAACGGTATGTAAAAATATTACCAATGTTACAGAAAAAAACGAATTTAAAAGGAGCAGGGAGGCAAGTTCCAGAGAGGGAATCTAGGCCTTACGGAAGAAGGGGGGAGAACAGCCCAGAAGCTGAGTGGGAAAGAGTCCCCCGAATGAAGTATGAACACCTTCCTTATACTGGACATTTGGCTGCCAAAAAGGTTCCCACAGCCAAGCAGATTTTCCTTTGATGTTTCTGTACTGTCCAAGCAGAACCCCTGTTGCAGAAATACAGTGGCCATCCACCCCGAACAAGACTTTCCCATCACCGCACCTCAGGACATTTACTGACCTTTTGGCACCTCTTTTGGCACTTCCTGTTCATGAGGAGGAGGCCACAGCTTGGAGCTAGTTGAGGTCTTCAATAACACATGAAAAATCATGGACCTGGAATCTTACATATACTACAGTGACTCTGGGAACATTTCACTGGCAAAAAAATTGACTTTGGAAAAAAACATTGTAATATGGGTCCTGCAAGAATAATGACCCACAATACCCTACACAAAACAAAGTGCCCTAAGAAACGCCATGACCTTCAGAGAATGCAATACAGTCCAAGAATCTTGTATAATTCCCCGATAATTCCCTCCCCTGATTTGCAAGGATTTCGGCATCAAGCTTTTTATATTTGTATTTTCTATTTTTAATTAATTCCACTGCTAGTTAGTGTTGTTTTTGTCGACAAAATTTTTTACTAAATATCTTTGTGTCGCAACCCAAACTTTTCCTGGTTCCTTTTCCTGATGTTTTTGTGTCCTTATTATGTTTTCACTTGTGTTGCTTGTTTAAGTACAACCTGAATGTATCTGGTCCCTGCGTCTGCATTTGTCCTGTCTCCCGGTGAGGGTTCCCTGCTTGCTTCCCTTTTCTGTAATTAAATCCTTGTTTTTTGTATGGAATCGTCACTCTTCGTCAACCAACTTTTATAATGCTACACGATGTAAATGCTCGACATGATGATAACTATAACAAAATATCTCATGTAATATTGTTGACGAATAGAAAAAAGACAAATTTGTTTTTATCACAAAATAAAAAAAATGTCTGTAATTGTAATTTTCATTGACAAAAGTGAGATTATGCTATTTCCTCTCATTTAATCCTGTTACTTTTATGCAGTATTTCTGCATTACTTTTTTGGCTCATTTTTCCTCCTCCTCTTTCCTTTTTTTTTCCCCTCCCCTGGGCACCAGATACTTTAGGACGTTTGACATGTTGAGTTTGTTTAAACATCAAAAAATGACCATCTTACTAGTAGCATTTGTGGAATGTTACACTTACTCCATTTGCCTACATTGCCTATGCTGTGGGCTGACCCTGTTTGTGTTCATGTGTATAAATGTATCCTGACATGTTCTGTCTATGTCCGGTCATTGATGTTTCTTGATGCACACAGTTGATGCACATAATGAAATGTGTCCTCTGCATTTAACCATCACCCTTGGTGAGCAGTGGGGAACCATGACAGGCGCCCGGGGAGCAGTGTGTGGGGACGGTGCTTTGCTCAGTGGCACCTCAGTGGCACCTAGGCAGATCGGAAACCTTCTGATTTCAGGGCCGCTTCCTTAACCACTAGGCCACCACTGCTCCAAAAAAGTAATTTTGCTTCAAACAGTTGAGGAATGTGTGACATTTACCTATGCTTTTCATAATTTTCACAAGAAATTATACACTGTAAAAGACATTTTAAGTGCAACTCTTTGGTCAGTGTAGTTTAGTAATCAATGTAATGTAGCACCAAGTCACAAAAGTTACAGGGTCTGAAATATTGAGGAAACATCAATTGTTCGTACGACGTTTGATCTCAACTGCAAAAACAGATCTATAAAGAGAAAACATGATTTGTGTGAGACACAATTGTGTTTTTTTCTGGATTGAAGGTGCATTAAAGTGTGTGTTCTTATGTTACTCACATTCAAAGACCAGAGCAAGCAGTAAAATTAGTAAGGGACTGTATGTGAGGTGGGATTACTAAGAGAGTAATTACTACTCATGTCACATGTCACTGGAACTTTTTAAATATCAGAATATTTATTAATATTAAGCTATTGTTACATAATTTGAACTTCAAAAAAGAAAATTCTTAAAGAGATTACCCTACACATCCCTGCCATTGTGATGTTTGCACATTAATACCATTGCACATTCTCATCATTATATTAATGATCTGACAGTATCTTAATTCTGTGCCACTGTGGATTCACGCTAACTATTTTCACCCTATAGAATTAAATATGTAAATGTTGAAAAGTTGAAAAAATTTGATAACAAAAACATTCAACATTAATCATAAATGTAATTATTGTAAAAGTGACACTGAAGTATGATTAATGACATGCCATCTTTCTCTCTATTGTGATTTTACATGGCCCATTAAAACAGATTTATTCACTTCATAAAAATGTGGTCAAACTAAAATAATAAACATTTGCATATTCAACAATAACGCCATTTAATAAAATGGAATCAGTATGCATGTTTATTTTGTAAAGCTATTTGTATGATACAATCTTAATATTATGCTGAAGACTGTCATGCACCCTGCTAATGTTTGCATTATTAAATAGCTGAGTACATTTGTAAAATGGTGCTGAACAACTGTGACATGTGGAATTAAAAATTAAAAGGTAGACTAACCTTCCTGACTCTGGCATATTACAAGAAGAGACTGTTCATTTATGGTCTTCCGTTTTTTTTTTTTTTTTTTCTTCTAAGATCAGCAAACTAACAACCACATACAGGCTGCATTTTCCTGTGTCCCCTGGGCAAACTGATTCATCTACTGAGGTTTTTTTTGCATTTGTTCTCCAACAAGCCAATCATGACTGTTGTTTAGTGTCATCACTATAGCTGAGTGTGTGCTCTTAAAGAATGTTGCACTCAAGTTGCATATTGGCACCCCGCGGGCCAGGATACGAGTCCAGGTGTGGTGACTGCTTACTTCCTTCTCTCGTGTGGAAGTGGAATGATTTGATGCAAGACCATCACAAGCATGCCCAGAATGTGACACTTATGAGTCCCCGCAGGTTTGGTTGGCACCTGTGTGAAAGGCTCTAGGTGAAATTAAGTTTTGTTTGGTCAAGACCAATAGATGGGAGAAGAGAGGATGGGAGAAGAGAAAATGGGTGAGGTGTGAGCATGATCATGCATCCTGAAGGTTTCTCTGACTGGATTTTTTTGAGTTTGATACTAAATAATCTGGAGACAGAGGTTTGAGGCTGGGTGGAGGACTTCTTCCCCTTCCTACTAAATATATTTAGTCTATTTAACCTTTTGTGAACAGCATCCTTTTGGCTATTTGGTTCTCAATGTTTCCGTGCTCATTCCCACTCCATTCTTCTGCTCACCATTATCATTGTTTTTCCTTGATTGGGGTCCACAGAGGGATACAAGGTGTTGTGATGACTAGTGTCTTCAAATGCATTCTTGGGTCAGGCTTTAGGCTTCTTCTAAAGAGAACACACAGATTTGCCATTAGAGAATGCTGAACTCCAATGGCGGCAAAATTAACAGCCTGTCAAATATATTCTTCTGTTCTGGACAACAATGGGCATGTTGGATATTTCTCAAACATTAACGCACCATTGACCTCCAGAATAAATAATTGATGACTTGTTTTTATAGACTATGATAGCCTTTTTCTTTCTGTGTAGCCCTCATAAAAGCTGCATCAGAACTTCCTCCCGATCCTAGCCAGGAAAAGTTGAAATTGGATTTACTTTTCCTCTGGGGACTCCATGTATTTTCTAATGCCCAAACAAAAGCAAGGGAAGGTCATGTGGTTGCTCAGCAAGGCTCTCAGGTTTAATTAAGGTAGCTGAACTTAACAAATCATTTAACACCAAAGCAATTATGTGCAGCCATATCTTAGCGTCCCAGCACTAGTGTGATTATTGAGGACAAATATGTGTATGTGTGTGAGGGGAAAAAAGTTAGTTGAAAATGTAGTTAGTTTAAAATAAGACAAAAAACCTCTCAATGGATAACCTTACAGAATGAGTTAAACTCTGTGATTCTGCTTTGAAGATTGTAATATCTTCAATGCACTGCTCTGCATCAACTGAAAACTGCTGTGACAAAATTGCTGACTTTTGCTGATATTTACATGTTAGTACCCCACATCAAAAGGCATAGTTTAGAATATCTCAACTATCGCCGTGTGAGGAAATAAACAGATGCACAATATTTCACTGGCAACCAAGGGGTCAGACAAGCAGCACGCAAACTATGAGCCGCAATGTTTGTTTTTCCTGCAGCGGGTAAGATTCCCTGTGTACACTCCCTAGTACTCTCGTTCTGTGCCTAAATCCTCCATATCAGACAGAACACTTAGAGGCATACCCAGCTTAGACATGGGCTCAATAAATTATTAAAGCTCATTGCCTATTCTACCTGCCATGCTCATCTTTGCTCTGTGTAATGGAAGCCGGGTGGCAGGGAGAGAAACATGGCATTTGCATCAGGCAATCTTCAAATGGTCTGTTCAAGAGGGATATTACCAGTTTACCTAGCTTCCGAGGCCAATCGGTATTTTGTTTGAGGTCAGTGGACTAATATTCAGTGAGGTCAGGAAAGGTCAGGGCTTTGGGAATGCGGGTTTTTATGATTTTGTCCCACATGCCACCTGAGAGCGAGCAGGCCACAACCCTAGAGGGAAAGATGGAAATAGCAGAGCGCCAAGCACAAAAGACATACGGCTGTGGCAGAAACACAACGGTCTTTCTCAGACAATCTCAGCTGCAAATATCTGCAAAATTACAAGTTTTAATAAAATTTTGGAACAAAAAATGCTTTTTATATCTGTTTTAATTATCAAGAGAGGTTATTTTTCTTTAAAAAATTTAATTAACATTTTTTAGAATTGATCATATCTACTACAAAACAACAGACAAAAAGAGGTCTGATTAAATGCTTTGGTTGGCCTTTTTTGTCCCACTTAGTGCAGTAGCACTGGAATGGTCCAAAATCAAGCGGGTCACAGAGAGAGAGAGAGACATCAGATTGTTACTACAAGATGTTGCGTTGGCAAATGTGTAAGTCCTTAGGTCAGGCCTTAAGCTCCATCTAATGAGAATTTTAATATGGAGTGAGGAAAAACCCACAGTATCCTGCCATCTTCCAAAAAGCCTAGGGAAGACAACAGCTTGTCAAATTTGGACTGAGCTCAGCAACACTTTGTGTAGCTTGGATAGCACACAGCTGTTGTGTTAGAATTACACCACTTCTAATTACATTAGAATTGTCCACTTTCTGGCTGGTGTGTGTACATTTAAAAACATGCAATGCATGTGTAGTTCCCATCAATCTGAATTAAAGTGATAAAGTGCTAAAAACCTGCTAAATCCAGATTACCTAAATGTGCTACAGTTTTGAACCTTAACAAGTCTTGTGAATGTCCAGCAGTGTTTATGAGATGAAGTCAATTTTAACAGTCTGTTAAAACAGGTAATATGAGATTTACACAGCACAAATAATATTAATATAATTATCATATTTTTGTTTTTTTGTCAGTCTTGCATGAATGTGATTGACCAAACACAGGTGACAACCAAAGATCAGAACTGAATGGAGAGAGCTCACTCAAAACCAGTTTTCAAGATGCTGTGTTCTGTACTGTTTCTGTACATTCACATTGCTTGGGATTCAGTCAACACCCTTATCCAGAGATACATACAATCACTAGTTACAGGGACAGTTCCCCTGGAGACACTCAGGGTGAAGTGTCTTACTCAGGGACACAGTGGTAGTAAGTGTGGTCTGAAAATGAGACGGTCTTCTAGTTCATAAGCGAGTTCATAGGCTACTACAACATTAGAAATTAGGAAATAGCTGCAGGTGATAATGAAAGAAGACAAACTAAAAAATAACTCTCTGGTTATGAATGTTTTCTTGTTTCATACAGATTGTAAACATATGTATGAAAATGTTTTTTGGTATTTTTGTAATATGTCCCTATACAGATATCAACACACACAGCTTGCATTATTCCCAACTCTCCTCACCAAACATAAAATTAGAGAGGGACTCCTTCACTTGCTAGGGCATTAACCCTGGCAGATTTATTTTCACTGACAAAGCCAGTACATTTGTTCCCACTAATGTGCCAGCCAGACAGATTTGTCATTATGGGAGATCTCTGAGGCAGAGAGCATCTCCAAACGATGGTCAGTATAACAGTCACTTGTTACTGTGTAGCAGTTAAGGTCAACCCCCTCCCCCCTCAAATGGATGTCATTTCTCTTCTCCCCCGTTACCTCCCCTCTCTCCCTTCTAGGCTCTGCCATTTTCTCCCTCTGCCTTCTGGGAAATTATAATACATCTAGACCTGGCAGGGTTGCTCTGGTGGTTACCACAGCAACCAGGCTCATCATAGAATCCTAGACCCCACCCTCCACCATTTGACCTCTCCAGACAGGCACAGATACACTCCTAAATCCATTTGTCTTTATTTAGAAAGAAAGAGTGCCTTTATGAATTAAAAAAAATTACACACACACACACACACACACACATATATAACAGGAGCAGAATTCTCTAGAATCCTTAGACAGATAATTGATGCTGAATAGTTTAATTCTAATCTTAGAAGTGGGTTAAAGTTTTGAGAATTTTTTAAATCAAATTTTACTTCATTTTTTTAGGCATAAGTGTGTACACTATTTGTTGAAAAACCTTTTGATTTAATTATAGCATTCAGTCTTCTTGGGTAGAAATCAGGACATTTTGTCAGTATGTGGGAAACAGGACTAAGCAACAAAAAGAGCAACATGACAGATCAGGAATACAGTATTCCCAACACATCTTACTTTTTATTACAATTCTGGCCATTAGAAATAAGACAAAGATAGATTGGTGTCCTGGACAGGATAGAATCTATTAAGTTACCACTGTTAAAGTTACTGACATTCCCTGCCTTGCTTAAGTTTTACTTGTATTATTTGTGTGTGTGTGTGTGTGTGTGTGTGTGTGTGAATCACCCTCCCACCACCTTTCCTTTATAATTGTATTTTGTTAATTATACATTTTAATTATTAAGATCAAATAGCACTCATGACAATTTGTCTAGTTCAGTCGGCCCACTGACTTACTCATGGTGTAGAGAGTGATAGGTACCGGGCGCAAAATGAGTAATGATAGAGCAAAATAAATGTGCCCTCTCCCGAGCATAAAAAGGCGGAAAAAGGACTCGCTTTGACGCAAGTCCTTGCATTATTGAAGACTGTCTGGCGATGGCATGCAAACAAGGAAACACAGGCTGTGAATTATGCTCTGCGATTAAACCTCGGCCAAGACCCTGGGGGACCATTTGTTTGGAGCAGCCGACAGCTGGCAAACGTTCCTAGCCTTCCAAAGTGTGGATAGGCCCATCCCATGAATCTCCTAGGCAGCGGGTGCGATGTTGCATCATCACAGCTACCTCCATACTCCAGAGACCTCCATGTGTGGGGAGTGTGAGGCATTGAAGCCGTCAGCCATGACTAAGTGCTGTCGAATATCATTGTGCCAAATCCATAAAGCACAGGGAAAAGTAACACAAAGATGGGATCCCTGCTGTCGCTCATATCCCTTTGCAACCTGTTCGGGCAACATTACACAGATGCCAGTCATGGCACTGGCCTTATAATAAAATGGTAGAAGTGCTGAATTTCCATTCAGCATTGGGCGGGCGGGGCCCATGCCTGAAATTGCAAACCATCGCTGGCGGTGGAGGGCGAATTGCTCTATGGCATTATACCCACTGATGTCTCCTGGCCTCCATTAGGTCGAGGGGAATGATAGAGGGGCCAGGCTCTAGAGAAAATAGCCACAACATGATGGATGTGTGGACCTGGGCATTTTACACCGAAAGGATATATCAGACCACCCTGGAAATATGGCTCTTGGCAAGAAACATGTGAGAATGGGACTTTATTGGCATTACAAATGATAAGACACCAAGGAGATGGATAAGGGAAGTGAATGAGGTGACGACAAAGATGTATAATGTTCACAAATGGAAAAAGAGTGCTGAATGAGTTTAAAAATGATGGAATTGGTTGTAAAATGTTATTTGGCGTATTGAGAGTATTAAGATTCTATTTACTGCAGATGAACAGAGCAGTTAAGTGATACACAGAGGTCAAATATTTGCCCATGCAACTAAAAACCCTCGACTGAGAATAAAAAGGCCTTTTGCCTGCTGGAGGAGTAACTCAAGTTGTTTTGGGGGTGGAGTGTGTTCATCCTTCCAAAGTCTCCTCCAGAGGGGTCTCTTCAAAGGCCCTGTAGAATATCTCCGCTTAGGACACTCTATTGGGACTTTAGTGTTTTATTAAAGGCCCAAGAGTCAGGTCTGATTCTCCTTTTCCACCAGCTGGCTGAAGTTAAGAGTAAGAGTGTCAGGGGGTAAAGCTGTTCATGCATATGATGGATGGAATTGACAAACCATGGCCAACACACAAAACATTATCTTCTGTGTACAGCAGAACCTTTTTGATACACGTTCCTGGCTGCTTCTCACAGTCTGCATGCAAGGACGTGGGGATTCAGATCGCAAGGGTAGCCCTTGTGTGGATCAGCCTTTCCGGACATAGAAATTGTGAGTAGGCGGGTGGGCGGTCGGATGCTGTCAGTTGGAGGGATGTAATGTCTTGAGGATTGTCAGTTTGGCGCTCTTGGCGCGCTTACAATGTGGATATGTGGTTGTGTGGGCCTGCTCTTCTTCATATAAAATGAATAAAATTACAATGCCACTGGGAGAGAAGAGTGTGTGCAAATAGCCATCTGCAAGATCTGTTGGAGAAAAAAAAATACATTGACAAAAATAGCTGTCCTTTTGAGAATCATTTTTATGTAAAACATAAGTATAGCTCACAAGGCCTAGTGTAAATGTATCTTGGCATTTGAACCAAATACAAATGCATGTTATATATAGTTAGAAATCACAATAAATTTGAAAATAAAAGGTGAAAGTGATTTGTTGTCACATGTGGCACACCACAGCGCAGAACCCAGTGCACACAGTGAAATTTGGTCTCTGCATTTAATCCATCCCCTTGGCAAGCAGTGGGCAGCCATGAAAGGCGCCCGGGTAGCAGTGTGTGTGGACGGTGCTTTGCTCAGTGGCACCAGGGCGAATCAAGAGTCTTTTTCCTTGCCCACTAAGCCACCATTGCCCATATTAGCTGTCTATCACTCTTCTAATAAACATCATATAAAATATTCCAGGTAATTTAATGTGGTCAACCAATTGTTTTTTATACAATCTTGGCAGGATTTTTGAAAGTGATACTGGTGGATGTTCTGATTAGATCTAATCATAGCCACTGTCAGTATATTTACAGCACAATCAGAATAGAACTAAATACTGACAAGCAGAAAGGAAATATCTTACTAGAGGATTACTATAGGCTGCTGATATGGCTGAATGACTAATTCTTTTTGCAAAAAAGCGCTGTGCATTTTTAATTTGCTGCTTTTGTGCCTTGGCAACACTTTGAAGAAAATGTTTGTACAGGGTCATGAGGACATGGACTAAAATTATAGAACCCTTCCAAGAGTCTTAAAATATGCAAAAAATCCTCCACATCTTCTTCTGGGTTGATTTAATGGTATATTTAAGCATTTATGATGCCGTGGATGTACAGCTTACACACAAGATTCATTTTTTAACACACATGTAAATCTTAACTATCAGCACAGTACACTCTGTACTGAAATGTTATCCTTTGTGACTTTATTCACAAACAAAACAAAATGTATTTTGAGTGAAGTGAAGTGATTGTCACATGTGTTACACAGCAGCACAGCACACGGTGCACACGGTGAAATTTGTCCTCTGCATTTAACCCATCACCCTGAGTGAGCAGTGGGCAGCCATGACAGGCGCCCAGGGAGCAGTGTGTGTGGACGGTGCTTTGCTCAGGTCTAAGACTTAAAAATAGAAGCGATCTAAGCGGTTTAAGTCTTAGCAGGTCTAAGACTTAAAAATAGAAACCATGATCAATTTTGATGCGAACTTTATTATGACAGGACGTAATAAACTTTTAAGAAGAAGGTGAAAACCCTCTTATTCCAAAAATATTACAGACAAATCTAACACATACACATGCATACACATTGAACAAACAAATACAAAATGTATAAATACATTATAATTTTTCTTAGTCTAGCACCCAACACTCTCCGAGCATGCTCTTCAATGACAAGTCTAAGCCTTATCAGGGCTCTTAGTTTGTATACTCAATATTCTATAGAAATCGAACGAGAATTGCTGGTGTCTTCCCATTGTAAGTCGCTTTGGATAAAAGCGTCTGCCAAATAAAGTAAAGTAAAGTAAATAAAGCGGCCGAAGGAGCAGGCGGTCTCAAAAAAGCGACCAAAGGAGCAGGCGGTCTCAAAAAGGAGCAGGCGGTCGCAACAAACCGGCCAGAGGAGCATACGGTCATAAACAAAGCATCCGAAGTAGCAGGCGGTCGTAATAAAATGTCCGAAGGAACAGGCGGTCCCAAAAAAGTGGCCGATGGAGCAGGCGGTCTCAAAAAAGGAGCAGGCGGTCGCAACAAAGCGGTCGAAGGAGCAGGCAGTCGCAACAAACCGGCTGAAGGAGCAGGTGGTCATAAACAAAGCATCCGAAGTAGCAGCCGGTCGTAATAAAGCGGCCGATGGAGCAGGCGGTCATAATAAAGCCAGATGTACCAGATTGTTCTAATTAAGTGGTTGATTGAGCCTGCATACTAATGAAGTGGCAGGTTTCTAATTGTGTTAAAAGACAGTGTTGGTAATGGTTTTGTAGCATTCAATGCAAGCTACCAATGCTACAATTAGCAGTGGTGGGGACAGTGGTGGCCTAGCGGTTAAAATCAGAAGGTTTATGGTGGCCAAGGTTCCACTCGGCAAAGCACCGTCCCCACACACTGCTCCCCGGGCGCCTGACATGGTTGCCCACTGCTCACTAAGGATGATGGTTAAAAGCAGAGGACACATTTTGTCGTTTCACCATGTGCTGTGCTGTGTATCACAATGACAATCACTTCAATTTCACTTCACTTTCGCGTCCTCCTGGGTCGCTAGCTTCAACAGCTACCCGCAGGGGGCCTGTTGCAACACAAAAATAAACGTGTTGCTATTATTAATGAATTCACTGAAAAATCATTTTGGAAAAAGCTAAATATATAAAATCCTCCTTTGCCAATAGCAAACTTTTTACATTTACAGCATTTTTACAATGTTATGCAGTTAAATGCAATGTTTTCAAAGTATTATGGCCTGTGGGAGAGACTGCTCCCTCCTTCACTGCCGACAGTCGATACACTCAGGACTCACAGGGGAGGTCAGCTGCTTTGGAGGAGGCATGCGCTAGTCTCCACCCAACAGCTTTAATGCTAGTGATCATGTCAAGGCGGCAAATCGAGTTTCTAAGATGGGAAAAAAAGGGAAGGGTAAAAAAGCATGCAACGTACTGCCAGTCGTAGCCTGCCAATGTAAAAATAGCAAATTTAACCAAATACTTTATTCATTTCATGTGCATGTGCTGGAATCACTGCAAACTTGTTAATTCATAGTGAAAAATCGGGTCAATAAGCAACATGCTTAGTTACGGAATGCTCCCTCCAGAGTTCAAACTTCATAAATGCCACCATCACACTGACTGGAATTTCAAATCCATCAATGATGACCTCTCGCCTACTTCAAATTGAATGTTTATTTCATTCTCTCCTATCTAATCTCCTGCTCCTCCCCTCCCATCCCTCAGGAAGTCTTTGGAGAGTCTATAAACCATTTGTGGGGAGGATGCATTTCTGGATGTCCCTTTGGAGCCTGATGCAAAGACTGTCATGGAAATTGGATGAATCCGCTGGTGCTCTTGGCAGATGTGGGTGAGAATGCAGATGCAACATCATAAGGAGTGGGAGGAGACTCCCTAGACGCCCATTGTGAGCATAGTCGCAGGCAGGGGTGAGCAGCACAAACATAAATTTTCATCGCTTAAACTCACCAAACAAGTGACGTGGGTGGGGAGGCTGCTTAATTCGCTCAGGGGTGAAATCGCTTGCGCCTCCGTGTGCGCTCCTTCGCTCTCGCTGTCAAGGTGACGATCACTCTCCGCTCTCCCCCACGCAGACCCTGCTGTACAGGAGGCAGCCCACTTCCCCAAGTTCAGACGGTCCCCATAATAATTGCAGAAAGAAACTGTAGATGAACACAGTGAGGCCCACTCATAATGGGAAACATGATGAGCAATTAGTGAGTATTCATCTCGTTCCCGTCATGGAAAGTTAGCTGAAGAGTATATTACTTAAGCAGGCACACTCATAACTGAATGGATGTAATTAAGAGAAATTGAAGATATTAAAAACAAATGGTGGATTCTGATTGCATTATTATAGCTGTTTAATGTTTTCTGATAACAATCTCAAATATCAGGCATAAAGGCATAAATTCATTGGCTCCTGTCAATGTACACATTTTTGTGATTGCACTTGAAAAAATTCAATATACAATTATGTTTGATTTATGCAATACATATGTATTCATATCACTCTAGAAGCTTGTCATCAGTCACCTTAACCTTTAGTATAGGCAGGAATTTGTACATGAAATCAAATATGGAAATGCAGGAGCACTCTTGTAAAAGACAGGGTGTATTGATCAGGCCTGAAAGCAGAATTCAAGGTGCTGTAGGTTTCATTTGAAAAGTACACAGGAGAACAAAATGGAAAAAAAAAAAACCTCATGTTTGAGTCCACCTCTCAGCTGTTCCAAAGAACGAACCCCACCGGTCCCGCAATAGCTGATAGCTCTGTGAAATTGAAAAACATTTAGCTGTGCCTTGTTGGTGGATCACTCACCGAAATTCATTTCCGTCATCTGGGGCAAATTAGGATGCATGTAACCTGTAGTTAAACAGATGCAGAGGGAAGCTTAGTGATTTCAACCAACTCTGTGGTTGTTGTTTATTAATACTAGGGTGGCTTAAAAATTTAAAGCCCAGGAAATGGGCTGAAAAAAAAAGTTAGAAATTTGGTAGCATGCAACACATTTCATATTCAACAAAAGTAAATTGACACACACACACACACACAAAAAAAAAAATTAATCAATTTACCCAGAAAAAAAAGTGGAAGAGTGAAATTGCCTTACCTGTCAGTTTGGACATTTAATTTCAGCTGACACAAACATACTGCTTTAAAAACTATAGAACTATGATTTTGTTGGCAGCATAATAATAACGTGACTGTTTTATTCCTTTTGTATATTTCTAGGTTTGTTTACCAGTATGCAGTTCTTCTGGGGGTTGTGATTTTGTATTTGGACATATTTGAGGTCACTGTTATGCACTCATTTTGTATTGAAGCAATTAAACGTCAGTGAGCCAATAGAAGCGGATGACAATCAGACTGTAAAATAAGTGTACTGCAATTCCTTGGAACTATGGAATACGGTCAAGGCAACACATATTTGAAATGCCGTAGGCTTTCTAATACTCTAATGCAGCTAATGCTTTGTTCAAATGCTATTAGATAGCTCAAAATTATGAGTTCCGAACACATGATGTGGTTTTTATGAGTAAAGTCACAGAAACAAGGCAGAGGGTAACTTCCTGTCATGCATCTGTCATTTACATTTAGGTCATGCTTGCAAAATGCATGGATTAATGTAATAATACATTACATTTACCTCATCCGGTTTTATTGTCTAAAAGCCTAGTCAATTTCCCTATTTAGCAGATGAACGGGCAACTACTTATAATTAAACTTGGGAAGTGGGAAGTAGGAACTTACAACTTGCACTTGAATGCAGCTTAATGACACTTGCAGTTTACCATGACTATATCTTGCTGACATAGCTTCTTTTTAGCTGGTCTTAGTTGCTTCAGTTGCACATATGATAATGCTGTTAAAAGTTATCTTGTTCATTAGCATAAACAAAGATAAGAAACAAGAAAAGTGAGATACATTCCAACGGGGACTTCTGAGATCACAATATGTTTTTGACAGTCAGTGAATGCAAGCACATGGCATCACTGGCTTTGCTTTAAATCACAGGAGACTTCAGGGGCTTTACTGACGTACTTACTACAAGCACTAACAGATGCAAAATCAATATCAGGTTTCAAGACCGTAGCCAGATAAATCATAAGCCTGAGTAATATGATTGACCTCAATGGTATTTAAAGTTTTGTCCCCTGTAAAAAGGTCATTTAATACGCTGCCACTATTTCAACCATATGTATGTGTTTTATAGTTCATTTCCACAGACAATTTATGGGTATATAACTGAATAAGAAGGACTTGCAGAATAAAACAAAGAATAAATTTTTCTACGGTGGCAGGTTTGTTCTTTGTTCTGTTTGTCAATAAATGACAGAAGCACCAAAAGAAACAGTTTAGAATTTAAATGAATTGGAAATGGTTTTTGCAACAGTACTTTAGAGAAATACAGTAATCATAGTTGGAAGCTCTTGTTTTTTGTTCAGGTTGTAGTTGGTGAACCATCTTAAGTCAAAGGTACCATTTCACAAAGCAAGCACTAAGTTTAATTTACTTATCATAGTGTACTATTGGGATGGTGCAACTACTGATTATTGATTATATCATTATTTAATTCATTTACTCTATTGCTTTCAAAGGTGCAAGGCTTGGTTCCCTCCTAGATCTAAATCCATGATTGCAATAAAGTTTTACTATACTAATCTTATTACAGAAGACCTTCCCTAAATGTAATGGATGGATGCACTTTGTAAATTATGTTTTGAATTTTTGCATGTTGAAACATGACACACGTGGTTCATTACAATGTTGCATCTCCTAAATCAACTACAATCCCTTGTTCAGCTTCAGGACCTCAAAGGTAATAACTTGGATAGAAAATATAATTGTGAATGTGCATATTGAGCATGTGAGCACAGCACCCATTCTGGGATCTGCAGAACACATGTAACACAGTGTTGGAAATATGAAAAGGCTCGACTCATAAATTTGCAGGGTGTGCTGCATAACACTGACAATTTAAGCGTCGGTTTACCTAGGAAAAATTAATGATTCATGATTCCCAATTAGGCTTTAATTTGAAGTGGAAATTAGCGTCTGCACCGGGGCACATCCGGAGGGGGCCATGAAGGCAAATGACTTGCAAATACACATCACCACAGCTGTCAACAGTAGGCCAGAATAGGCCAGAAATGACATCCCTTTCTTTTCCACCTCCCCACCACTCCTGTGTAAATCTGTGTGCATTTCATAGACACCACTGGGAGCCATCAGTTTTTTTATGTCCTTAAAAAATCAATGCAAAAGCATTTTTATATTAATTTAGTAGCAGCAGCGAGTGGATTTCTGTCAATCTTCTCTCTCTCTCTAGCCATCCAATGCAACCCCTCCCTAAAAGTTTACATTGATCAATCCAATTTTACGTACAGTATAACAGAAGGGGGATTCTGTGGGATCTCTTATTCATTAATGAAACTCATCTGTTACTGTCATGGCGCAATGGAGTTAACGCAAATAAATGAATTCTCAAACCCACTTAAGCTTAGTTTATTATGAGACAGCAAGGCATAATTGCGTTTCTGATCAGCTCAGATAAATTCAAATGCGCCCATTCCTGACACCACTCATTTACACTGCTGTGCCAGGAAGTAGGAAGAATATATCACCCGCCTTATTACTGTTTTGGATAATGACATTAAGTATGAGAGAAAATATATTACGCTAACCAAATTCTTTAATAGCTGACAGTTAGTAGCAAGTTTAATTTTAAACTGCCACAGGCTTTGCCGCAACAAACTTTTTCATCCTTCCTTAGGTAACAGCAATCAACTGAGAGCTTTTAATTAGATTTAAATCAGAGTTTCATTCTGGTCCTTAAGTCAATGCAGGGTGTTAAGTTAAAATGCAACGCTGAAATAATTTGGAACAAAACGTGTCTTCTTTTAGCAAAATGAGGCTTAATGTACTTCTCCTTCCATTTCCTTCAAAGAGCACTCAGCAGTAATTTGGTTTTCATAGAGTTCCTCAACCATTACTGCTGTTTTGAGGCACGCACACTCACTCAACTTTGGTGGCATGGCACACATGAATCAAGGAGATGCTAAGAAAATGGGGCAATGCATTCACCCTAATGGACCATCTCAAGAGGCTTTTGTTCATTGTACTGACAGGTCTAAGATTGCTCTGTTTCAGCTTTGCCGCAGCAGCCAACCGAGCCCTGAACTTGACCATGGTCCTGTAGGTGGGTGCTTGCAACAGTGTGTGTGCATGCAAACATTATGTTGGCAGAGCCATAACGTGCAAGAGACTCTGGGATTGTTTGCTGTGATTGCTGAGCCTCAGATGGAGCAGACGTGCTGGTGTTAATGTGGATTAAAGTTTCATCCCACTGTTGAATTGTAGTAGGAGCCTCAGCCCTGGAGGCTGAGCCTCTGACCCGTGAGCAGATATGTTCGCTCACTTTAATGACTTTAATTTTCCATGTCATCTTGACTTTAAATTAGCTCTCTTTTTTATTTTCAGTTCTAACACATAAATGAGGAAATGGTGAGCAATATAAAACAATGACAAGCGCATAAAAAAGGTATATTCAGCATTTGTTATTTCTGCATTTTTCACATCTAATGTCATAGACAATAATTTCTAGGCATCTATATAGACTTCAGAAAAAAACAATAAACTAAAGTCTCAAGATGAGCACAGAAAGTGAGAATCTCATATTGGACCTCTTCTACACCTAACCTGTTCTTATGATTTTTTGAAAAATCTGTAAATATCCCATTTTCTCTGAAATGCAATGTCAGCTGATTGCTTTTGTGCAGAAGGAACACTGGTTATTCATTGTCCAGAAATGAAAGTAATGTTGCCGAGAGACACATGGATGTTATTGTGTCTGGTGGCCAATATCTGCATTGAATATGCGGGTCTCCTCCGAGACCTCTGGCTTCCTCCCACAGTCTGATGGCAGGACTGACGAATCGGTGATGCTACATATGCTCTGGTGTGTGTGTGTCTGTCTGTCTGTCTGTCCAGAGATTGTTCCTTCTATGCACCAAGAGTAGTGTCCAGTTTCCCGGACAATCAAGTCCACATAAGAAAAGAATGAAGATGCATAGGTGGATATGAAGATGCAAGGTTCTGTAATTCTACATGCACAAGCGATTAGTGGAGTGTGTGTAAGCGCAATCGTTTGCCAAAAAAGGTAAGTCACTGTGGATTTTTTAATTGCGAGGCATTCGTCACTTTGCCATTACACAGCCGCCACTTGACGAGCTGCCCGGCTCAATGGAGCTCTGAGATTTAACTGGGTTTTGGGGTCATGCTCCTCAGACTGTCTGGCCACCAGCTCACTTTACGATCACGTTTCCTCACCCAACCTCCCACATCTGTTTAATTCATGCAGCTGTCAAATCTGCTCCTGGTCTCCCTGTCTCCCCCCTTCACTTTTGCAGTCCCTCCTTTTACCTCTTCACCTTCCTCGCCCATGGCAACGCCCTTCCTCTATATTTATTTTGCTCACTCGTGTTCAATCATCTCTCACCTCCTCTCTCCCTGTCTCCTCATTCTTGTCCTCTTGTCCTGCACGACGCCTCCCCTTCCCCTTCCGGTCCCTTTCCCTCCCCTCTACCAATTCCGGGCTGACAATCCAATTTATATTGTTATGTACACGCACTGTGTTGGCAAATTGAATCGAATCATTCCCGCTTTTACTGTTGCATGTGTGCCGTGCTAAAAATAGCTTTGCAGATAGGATGTTTGGCTGCCGGTGTGCTTCCACACAGGAGTAACATAAGAGTCAGGATTTTTACCACACTTTTCCCACCTAGCTAATCTGATACTCTCAACATAACAATTAATTAAGCACATGGAGCAGTCTCACATATTATCAAGATCTACAGAAATAATCTGCAAACCAAAAAAAGACACAGGTAACCTGTGTCTTGGAGAGGATGAACTAGCACCCTACGACCTCATTCAATGATACTTTGTGTCCTCAGACCTCCCAAAATGTACCAAAATCTCTCTTCTAACTATCTAACATACTTAAATGAGATTTTGGGTCCTCATTACCGGTTACCAAATTTTAACAAGAATTTACAAATAAAATATTTTACACTTTCCTCCTCTTTGTTGCATGTGTCATGACATGTACACAGTGACGTTAATGTCACATCTGTCTATGTTGTAAATATCTTGTGACTAAAAATGCTACCAAACCAAATGTGCAGTTATTTTTTACTTTATATTATATTATTGTATTATTATATTACATTGACAAAGCACCCAATGCTCTACATATGCATAACCAGAATTTGAGGATCTGGAGGACACGGACACTGGGTTATTTATGTATACGACTGTGAAAGGCGTTTCCATTTGAGACATAAAGCTATGTTTGTGCAATACACATCTGAGAGCAGTAAACACGGAGCGAAGGAGGATCCGACTGGAGCCAAATTACCGGCTGTCGGCTCCTCATTGTCAGTAAGGCTGCGGGACTGGCAACCAGCAATTCAATAATCTGCATGACAGGGCTTGCAACAGGAACCACTTGATGGCCACGTTGTTGCCAACGCTGTTAATTGTTGGCAATTCATTAGTGCCTATCAGAATTTCTCCCCCACAGCCAAACAGGAAAATTGCACATGGATTATTCATAAAGACCAGTAAAAGGGAGAAGAGGGCGTGATTGCAGATGCAGAAGGAAGTTCTCCCCTGGTCGTAATTGTGACCTTGTGCTGACCGACCGGTTAAAAGAGCAATATTATCCTGCAGTGCCTCCCCGGAATGCACCATGGGATGCAGAAAAAGCGAAAGCAAAGAGTTAACGATGCAGTAAAGAAGATTGCACCACCGGCGGGGGGGGGAGGCACTCTGCAGGGCCGGGCAGACATAGAACGCTCTAGTAGAGATGAGCATCCCAAAGGGACTGCGCGAGGTGAGGCTGTCTGGGGAGAGAGTTAAGAGATTGGAAATATATCTGAGGTCGGGCTTATGACTGAGCGCATTGTGGACTAGATCCAGGAGACCTGATAAAAGATTTAAGAAATGATCTTCTTGAGATGTAGACGGATAGGAAGTGCGGACGCAGTGGTTTCGAGGAAGCTGCGCCGGGGCGTGGTGATGCTTGTCCGCGTCCCCCATCTCTTTGCCCTGTTACTGAGGATTTATTTCGAGAACAGTCACTATCGGAGACATTCCTCAACAGAGAATTTCAAGGACTTTAGGTCTGCTGTTGAATAAAATGTTTTTTTTTTTTATTTTACTCATCTTTCAAAAAGATCTTCCAAGTATCCATATCAGAACCAGTCAACACAGGAATAGTCTCAATATAAAATGAAGTGATTTCTTCCCTCACGGCATCACCCTGATTTATCAGCAGACCTGCGCTACCCTGACTCGTAACATCCTGTTCCATTTCCACCATACAACCATACTCGCACATCATTGCCTATCACACGTATATATTCTGCATATTATAGAAACTGCACATAACCGACTGACATTTTTTACTTTTTTGTGATGCACTTTTACTTCCTTTACTTCACTAAACACTGTGTGTGTTGACCAATAAACATGATTTAGATTCATAGACAGAAGTAAGGTATTGTATATCTTTCAAGTGCAGATACACAGCATGCGTGGGAAGAGACAACTGTGCAATGAAACAGTCTTGCCACTCAAGGTCAAATTTGTGTGCATGTTTGTGTCTGCAGAATTACAGCACCATCACAGTTTATGACCACTCTGATACAGTTCGGCACCTTGAGAATGATGTCTGCACGTCTCGCTAACTGGTAAAGTGCATTCAGACTCACCTTGAGAGTTTCATCAGACACCCAAACACACATGGCTACCATAACAAAATTCTTCTGAAGAGGAGAGAGACTTTTGCTCTAATAAATAATATTTAATATTTGTGCTATTTCACACCCACATTTATGTCTGGGATATGTAGTTGGTCACAATGTTTATGCTCTTTTGGGGTGTTTTATGTTGCTGTATCATGATGAAGGTCAGGGCAAAGCAATTCACTGTCCCTTTATTCCAACAAATAAGTGTATTTATTAATTTAGGAGTGAATATCTTTCTTATGAATTCCATTTCAATAAAATACACACGTATTGTATATTCTCATGAAGTTCTCATTTCAACATAAACTTGAGACTGTGACCCTTTATTAACAAAAGCTTTCATTTACCAATGAAATCATTCCAGGCAGTGTATGAAATGCATTTGGAACTGCAATGGATTTCTAGCACAAGAGCACTCTATTTAAGTCCGTTCACCTCTTGGTGGAAGTTTTTAGTTTAATTTTAATTACAGACCAAGTTCAGTGGTGTGGAAACCACAATTGAAACTGCTGCTAAGGAGCTGAAGAAATTAATTAACCATGTGTGAAATGATATGCAAACGTGTTTAATCAAAAGTAGCACAGCCTCGATCAGGGAGCAAATGAAAGCAGGAGAAACTGAAGAATGGTTAGGTTCTGAAGCGCCTGCTATGTTTCAGATAAGACTATGGCAAATATATAAATAAAGCACATAATTAATTGATTTCATTGATATTTTGCCCTCGTATTTTAGCCGATTTGTCTCAATCAATGGTTGCAGTTCATAAGCGAAAATTGAAAGACAAAAAATTATAACAAGCTCTGGTGTGTTTTCTAGGAAGTGTCAGTGTGTACGACATGATAACACACATCACACATGACTAACGCTGACATTTCAGCATGCTGAGCAAAACATAATTATAAAAATGTGCATTACTTCTTTATTAAAGTGCATTAATTGGTAGAAATATGACTTCCTGTTCTGTGGCACACATTTTTTTTTTGATAAATATTTCTGTGTTTGCAGAATGACATTAGACATTCTCTATAGAGTCGGCAATACAGACAATGCATAGACATTTACTAGTCATTTTCATGACATATTTGAATAAAAATAAATTTACATATTGTCTCATACAGAATACCACTCTACATGAGACAATTGCTCAAAAATTGTTCAAAATTGCTCAAAATATCCAGTAATTTGAGGTTCTCTTCAGAAAAACAATGTAATTTGAGTGTCATAATTGTTCTATTGAAATGGAAATATTGGCACTCAAGGTCAAGGTCTTATTTATGTCTGGAGAATTTTCTCATTTTATGACTATGCTGTTTGCACAGCACCTTGAGAACAAAACTGACACTTTAGTAAAATTGTGACAGAGGATGTGTAGAAGATTTTCTGACTCACCTTGATTTTGTGTTTTGTTCCTTTCAAAATTGAATAGATCTGTCAAGTCAGTAAGTCTTTGGCTGTCTGCTCTCCATCTATCAATTTTACACAAATCAACCTCACATAATGCATGCCATACAAAAATTCATAAAAGTTCATACATTCTTACCGGAAACTATAATTTGAATAATTTGGCTCACGTAATGACACGGGCTTTCACCTGTGTCTAATGTATAAAGCTGTCCTGTTCGTTTCTGTTCGCCGTCGGGTCTTTGTTATGTTACATGTTCACAAGTTATCGGATGTCTCCACTGTCCTGTTCTTCATCCATTAAGCCCTGGTTACGTCGTGCGATTGTGTCCTTCTTCCTCGTCCAGTTTCGTCATCATCTCCGTTCACCTGCCTCATCATGCCAAATGGTTGTGACAGCTCATGTTTTTATTAAATCTCACTAATGATTTTTAGACTGGACAGTCTCTAGGTCCAGTTTTGAAATCCTTCCCAAACATTCCCTATATTGAGATGTAGGAGAATATTTTTGCTGCATAACATATTTTATGCATGGAATGTTTTAATATAAACATCTGAATGCAGGGGCTGGTAATCTTTCTGTACATCTAGGTTTGGTAGCAGTCATCTACAAAAAATGTCTGCCATGTCCACTGACTCCAGAATCAGAAGAACATACGAAAGACAAGACATGCTTGCTGTTGTACATTTGTGCGTGTGATGTATTGAGAGGTTAGCTGTCATTATGAGCTTCACATTTTATGAAAAAAAAAAAAAGGCATCTTCTAAATTTCAGGAAGAGGTTCACACCAGCAAAAAGGGCTGGGTGAGTAGTTAGTTTTCTCCAGTCCAAGATTATATATACATGTCACGGGTGGGCTGGACATGGCATGAAGGAGAACGCATTTGCACGATCACAGGACAAGGGTTTATTACAAACTTCACGAGACAAGGGAACATCAACACGCACAATGGCCCGACCGCGAACAGACACAAACAGGATAGTTTTACACAATTATATAAATATACACCAGGTGAACACGATCAGGGAACATTACACAAGACTAACATGAAACTCCGGTCCGGACTCCAGATCCGGAGTAAACCCCTGCCGGTCCCAGGCACAGTCACTCCGGTCAGTCTCGGGCACGCCCCGCTGGAAAGTTCGCCACCTCCCTCGTCTCGGTTAACGCCGGGAGCACCTGAACTGCGCGACCGGTCTCCTCGACCCCACGGTAGCTTTCGTAGGCCGCCGAGAGTCTGTCACGCTTGGGGAAACTTTAAAAACATGGACTGGATCTTGGGCAGGGCACTGGCGATTACCGGAGCTGCGTCGCTGGAATCTGGACGAGACGGCGGCATCGGGGGACGTCCATACATGGAACCTTGAACATGGATCTGTGGTGCAGACTCCTCCCGACCATCCACGGCTCCCTGGATCTCAGCGGGGCGTAGATCGGCTGCGTCCACATGGTCGGGTCATTCTGTCACGGGTGGGCTGGACATGGCATGAAGGAGGACGCATTCGCACGATCACAGGACAGGGGAACATCTACACGCACAGTGACCCGACGGCGAACGGACACGAACAGGATAGTTTTATACAATTATATAAATAGACAGCAGGTGAACACGATCAGGGAACATTACACAGGACGAACATGAAACTCCGGTCCGGAGTCCGGATCCGGAGTAAACCCCTGCCGGTCCGGATCATGACAATACAGTATAAACCATCAAGCAGCACTTTATCTTACTGATTGGTTGATTTACAGAAGATAATTCTTGATGTTACATTAGTAGTATGAATAAAATACTATGAGACTAATCATATCCTAGCCTCATTGTTCGTTCTTTTAAAAGTAAATTCATTTTAAATTATGAAGAGATAATTAACTGACAAATGTAGTCAGTTGTGCATATTTAAATGTATATATCCGGCTTTTAATTTAAAATGTCCTTATAAGGTAACACTTTTATTTTAGATAGATGTAGCTGTTAATTTAAACAAATATTCACACAGAGCCTCTTGCTCTGTAGATATGTATTTATTTTAAGATTTAAGATTGGTTTATTGTCAGTACAACAGTATACACAGTATACCATGTATTGAAATAATGTTTCACACAGACCCCACCATAATGCAATAATAAAAGAAGAAAAGTATATATGTATATACACACTAAACTATGCTAATAGTAAGACTAAAGCTTACTTACCACATGTGTGTATATAGAATGCTATACTGCTTTGAATATAGCTTAATGTACAATACATATGTAAGATGACACTACTTTTTCGGAAGCGTTTTAAAAAAAATAAAATTGACCTGGGGCTGGACTTGTGCGTGGTAATTGGCTCAATCATTGAAAACATTCAGAGACATTTAATTTAATAAGTCAGAAAAACATCATTGGCCACTGCATTTAAGTTCAAATTAAATAGCTGGTACTTGAAATTGGCCTAACAGAATTGACAACAGAAAAGGGAAGAGGAAGATATGCAAGATGAAGGAATTTTCCATTAAACGGTGTCCTGAGGTACCCTGGCCTAAAGATTCAATGGGCCCTTAGTTGCCAAGTGCTGACACAGAACCACTCCCAGGACAATGGCAGGGGGCCATAAGTTGCTTTTCTGGGCTCCCGCCGCCACCGCAATCCTCATTTCAGATTCATTACCTATCTTGGAGGGATGGCACTAAGCAAATATTTGGCATGCTGTCTTCGGAGATACTAACCTTTTGCGCGCTGCTCAAGTCAATAAGTAATTATGACATTAATTAAGGATAAGGGGTTCAGCAGGATTGATAGATGCTCAATTGTCAAACAGAAACATGTTAGGACATTGTGGCAACCAGCCAAATAATGAAAATTACTCACAGGTCCAACAGCAGTCCTACTGTAACTCTAGGATTTGGGATTAACTGTATCTTTGAGTAACGGGTGCATGCAAGATGAAAGACAGGATCTTCACACTTTATCAGATTTGTGCTGCCCTTGAAGAAATAAAGGTCTCCACCAGCTCTAGCTCTATGCAGCATTCAGAAGAACGTACCTATGCCTCCATAGATGAGGTGAAATCAGATCCGTTGGAATTAATTAGATCATGGAATTAATTCGATTTCAGGATACTTCTCATGAGTAAGCAAAAGTCTGGGATAAAATGACAAAGCGATCTTTGGATGCACTTTCTTTACAATGAAGTGGAAAAGAAAACAGAAAGTGTGGTCGAACATGGAACAAATCAGAGCATCCTTTGTGTAGGGTGGTAGTAGCCTAGTGGGTAACACACTCGCCTATGAAACAAAAGACCCAGGTTCAAATCCCACTTACTACCATTGTGTCCCTGAGCAAGACACTTAACCCTAAGTTGCTCCAGGGGGACTGTCCCTGTAACTACTGATTGTAAGTCGCTCTGGATAAGGGCGTCTGATAAATGCTGTAAATGTAAATGTCTGGAATGGATGTAGAGTATTCTTGAGTCTAAAAGGTTACATAATATAATAATACGATAACCTTGTTTTAATTGGAATGGGTTTGAATAAATGAAACTGTTATTTTCATCTGTTCTACTTGGTACTTGTACTATATTGACTGGGTTAAATAGTATTACATTACTAAAAAAATATAATAAAATACTATTTTCATTGATTTCATTTTAATTTTGGGGTGGTAGTTCCCTAGTGGGTAACACACTCACCTAGAAACCAGAAGACCCAGGTTCAAATCCCACTTACTACCATTGTGCCCCTGAGTAAGACACTTAACCATAAGTTGCTCCGGGGGGGACTGTCCCTGTAACTACTGATTGTCGCTCTGGATAAGGGCGTCTGAGATATGCAGTAGATGTAAATGACACCAAATGTCATCATTGACTCAAAGTAGAAAATATTGGACAATTCTGACTAAAATATGGCTAATTGCACAGATTTTTAGCCGACTAAAACTTGACAAGACTAAAACGACAGCTTGACGGAAAGACTGCACTAAAACTAAAATTAAGACAGGCCACCCTGAACAACTACAGGTCACAGTTCATTCTGATGTGCTTATTTCATGTTCCATCCAAAACAAACTTCTGTCTAATTAAGATTTGTAACCTTTTCCAAAGTCTTTTTATTTAGCTGTCAAATTAGCTAAATGGATTTGGTCATGGCAATAAATGTTAATTGTGCCTCACGCTTTATGTTTGATTCTGGTGACATGAGAAGACAAGGGTCTACATGCCACCTGCTTCACCTTAGGGAGCTTTGCTAGAATGCCGCTGTTTCCATAGGTGCTCTACTCTGATGAGTTCAATAATGCTTTAATCTCACACAAAAGAAGCCTGTTCTGTTGTACTACCTGGCAAAGCCAGCACTACAAAAGCAATCAATCAACTCTATCTTTAAAAAAGGAATGAGAGATGATTGAGTAATAGAGCTGCATTTTTTGGTTTGTTTTTTGCATGTTACTTACAGAAAATAATCATTTAAAGAAGTTCAGACCTTTTGAATCATGCACCTGCTGCTTTGAGCATCATTCCCAGCATTTAAATATCAAAAGGAGATTTGGGCACTTTACATTTTAGCGTGTCAGAGTTCAGTGGCGATATAACTTCAAGGTGTACAAAAAAAAAAAGGTAAATTATGCATGTGTTTGCTTAAGCAAAATTACTCTTGGTCTTTTATTTTTTCAGTTGAGAAGCAGTGAGTAGGTAATAAAATAGGTCATTAATTTACACCCACTCCCATTACTCGTTTCTTAATGATTGTTTAAGGCCTCGAGGAAATGCCGCATGCTGCCTGCCTGGCAAACCTGAGGTAGCGTTTCCTGCTCTTATCATTCAGCACACCTGGGGAATATTATTAAAAATCATTCCACTAAGGTGCGCCGAGAGTATGGGACCAAAGTGATTAGGAACTGTGTGGTGCTCATCTGAGTGTGTTTTTTGCACTTAATGGAACACAGAGACTAAAAAAAAAAAAAACAAGGTTCCAGTCATTTCATTCACATGTTGAAGCTTGGGGGCAGAGCCAGTCAGCAGATTGCCAGATAACATAAAACGTCAACCACGTTTGGCGGCAAAACACTCTGATTGAATGGAGCCCTTGAGCTGGGGACAGATTGTTTAACCTACTGGGAAGAGTAGAATCCCAGGCTTTCATTTTTCTTTTGAAATGCCAACATTCTCTCTGTCTTTCTGTCTCTGAGCACATACCGAGTGTCTTGTTCCCATGATGCCGGTTTGCCTGCTCACACCACTTCTGATATCTGCCTGAATGCTGCGAGCTCGGAGTGATTTACGGCCCTGAGGCAGTAACATTATTTTCCTGACACCGAACTGTACTTCCACTGACCCGTCTCTTCAAGGTATTCTTATTCTGCGATGCAAAGGTGTCTCGCTCTGGATCATTGCACCCCACGGTGGCTGAATTTCTGCGTTGATAACTAGAGACTATGCCTTCTTAAGGACAAGAATGATGCATGTGTCAAACGGAAAGAAGACCTCTGCAGAATCCAAAGATCCCTGTGGGCAAACAGAAAAGTTCTCGGCCCTGCATGTGTTAGGAAGAAAGGGACCTCGCCGCTGTTCTTTTGCAGCCTGTGCTCATAATGTCACAATGGCAGAACAAGGGGCGGGAGGGAGCCCAGACCGCACAAATCACGGCAAGCCAGTCTTGTTCACTGGGCAGGCATTTATAGGCCATCAAGGTTTCAGAAAATCACATGTTCTGTGCAGCGGCTTAGACGGTAAAGACACTAATGGCACATGGGCAATGTTCACCTGGCGGCATAAAACGCCTGCAAATCAACCGAGTGGAGGGCTCCCAACTCCTCCCTAATGACTCCGATTGTGGCCTACGGCGCCTATTAGGATTCAATTATGATTATGATGAATTTTTCAACTGCGTAGTCATTAAAGTGAATCACGTGACATTCGTGGGGCAATTTTGCATCACAGTTGGAAGCTGAGGGTATGCTCAGCCTGTTTATTTCATTTCTGAACTGTTTCAGGTCTTTGTGAGCTCATCATTTTCATATATATTGTTAGGAGGTAAGTTAGCATTTTCTTCCGCTGCATTATTTCGCGTTGGATTTACATAAACATGTTTTGTACAGGCAACTGCGGTGAATTATGCATGAAAAAGATCTTTCCTCACGGCTGTTATCCCAGATTCCAGATCAGCATATTTAAGTTATCTGCCCCTTTTCACACACTGTTTGGCATTAATATGCATCATCTCTGACTGCGATTCTGAACCCTCAGAACAGATACAAAGCCACTTTCTGCTATGAGCGGATGGCTGGAGAAAGTCTTGAGGTTACATTAAATGATTTGTTTCAAAAGACTCTGCTTAAATTATTCATGTACAGCTGTGCACTTAAATGTAAATGTGAATTCTTTTTGCTTTTTCTGAGTTGGATGTGTGATTACTGGGTTCGAAAAATGTTTGCAGGTGGTAATGCACTTGACTTTTTTTGGGGTCAGCAAATAGACCTGTGCAGCATGCCATCACAGAGACAAGGCAACTCCCGCGTTTCTGCTGAGCTGGCCTCAGCACTTCACAATTGTCCGGTGTAAAGAGATTGGCTTTTTTATGGATAATATGCCCTAGAGTTGGTACACGCACTGGTTTAAACCCCCATGAAAGCTGGGAGATGAACAAAGAGAAACCAAAACAAGCAAATGGCTGTTTGCTGAGTCATGAGTTGCACACATGCTTGCAGCCTGCAACATGTTAACATGTCAGAGTGCCTACACGCCTTTGGGTTTATGTTTATTTCCTCTTCCTTTTTCGACTGTCGTGCCTCATTTGTTGCTTTTTAATAAAATCCCTTATCCTGAAAATTTCCCGCTTCTGCATCTCCTTCCCCATCCAACGGCAAGTCATGTCAACTGTAAAGGTTTAGTTGAGTGTCAATAAGCAGACAAGAACAGCTCACAAAAAACAATGACAGTATTTTGGCAAAGACTAATCATTTTTAATGCATGGGGCATAGGTAGAGGTTGCAGGTGTAGGTTCGTGGGCACATCAAAGATCAAACAAATTGTGTTCTACTCATACTGTATCACTACTCATTACTGTAGAAAAAAAATTAATAATACGACTAATAAGTAAGAAATATTGCTTTTCTAAACACAGTTATAAAAAGGAGGTGTCCATGGGGATGAACGACAGCTGTAGGGATTATTCATTCTGAATACTATAATTTAGCCATTTTCTGCCCCTCTCTTCGTTCTATACTTCTTTGTCCACATGTGGTTGTCGGTGGATGTGGTTGCATACGTGATTTCATCCTAGGGTATCTTGAATCCAGCCATATTCTTAAATCAAAAAGGCATATTATCATGACTTTAGTTCAAGCATAGGAAAATATACCCGCCTAGAAACACTAACAAATTGACCTTTCCATAAGGGTGCTGTTTCACTTTCAGACCTTTGAAATAATGGCGTTAAAAATCCAGTCCCCCTTTGTTGCGATTTAACAGATCCTTGAATTATTGAAATTCAGCTCGGGCGCTGTCTGCTGCCCTGAACGAGCTGACGTTCAATACTGCAGCCACTTCTCACCCAAAAGCAAAACCAACTTCAACCGCAGCTGCTGCAGTGACACATCGCTTCTCCACTGACAGCAATCACATTCCTCCCTTTGGCTTTTATTACCCCAGCATAAAACAAGAACAGCGCAATTACCTACAGTTATTCTCCCTGCTCCACAGAGATGCTTTAATGTCAAAATGGGAGATGAATTATTTATGGAAAGTTTTTACAATAAGACAATATAAAATGCAATTATAATGAATTATGCATGAGAGGAAGGTGGATAATGTTGTGTTGCTCTGGGTGCGAGGGGTTTGAGATGCAATCGCAACACACACTTCTTATCACTTTTCAAGAACTGCATTGATATATTGCATATTTTTAGCGATTTGGATGTCCAGATTCCCCTTAAATTAGAATGTGTAGTCACTTTGAATGGAGCATTCATACATAAATGCATTATGCATGCAGTGTTGAAACACGATTTAAGTGATGCATTTTGCTCCACACAGCAGATCAGTCTGCTAACACACTGATGAATTTGCAGGTACATTACAAATGCCACATTTTATTATTACTAATAGTATTATTATTGTTGTTATTATTATTATGATGATGATGATCAAGACAGTCAACATGTGAAAAAAAAAACAATGGGCAAAAAATGTTAAAACCATTTTTGATGCAAATGCGCAGATCTCGTTTTCAAATGCTGCTAATAATTCTCCTTTGCATTTGTTGCTTAAACTGTATGGAACTGTATGCATTGTAATCCTCATCCACCCAGTATTCCTCCCTTTACTTATAAGACCCTTCTGACGCTCCTTTCAAAGACTACAGTACAGTAAACTATCTCCCTAGTTTGTGACTCTAGTGCAGGGGTCATCAATTTTGGCAGAAGAGATATCCAGGCTGCTGTTACGTGCCCTTAACTATGCTATGGACGCTGGGTCATATTAGGTTGTTTCATGTAGTTTTATGTAAAGGAGGTCAAAGTTGATGAGTCTGCTTTGACCTTTGCCCAGAATTCCCATGCATAAGAGTTTGAGCCACAGTATTTCACAGTTTTTATTGCTTCAGTTGGATAAATATACATGTGTGTCTGTGTACATGTGTATTAAATATTTCTTTACCATGAATAACTTAAAAAATATCAGCATGTTAACACCAAATGAGCTCCAAAAAAAATTTGACTAATTTGACCATTGAATATTTTCAGCTTCGGCCAAAAAAAGACCAATATTCAGTTCTCTCACCAATTTAGAGATCAAATAGAAACAAATGAAAATAGATTAATTTCAAGTTGTCTCAGCCAGGCTGGCTTATTTATTTATTTAATCCCCCAGAAGGACAGATGGTGACATTGCAGAAATACATTGCCTCCAGGGGATCAGTGATATTTTGAGAAAACCCCAACACAGCCAGGAACCTTATGTTGGGGGGCTATGTGCGTCACAATGCATTAGACTAAATTTCATTAGCCTGTACAGATTTCATTAGTTACTTATGCCACATAGATTCCATAATTAACTATTGAAATGCGATTTATGTGCATTAAAGATCCCACGACATCTTGTCCAGGTTCATCAAAATTTCACACAACAGTTCACTGTTCAGTAAAGTGAAAGTTAAAAATTGTACCATTAATCCAGATTAATGTGTTTTACACTAAAACCAGAATAATTGCAGTCTTAATTAATTTTTCCCACATAATTCTACACACAACACCCCATAATGATAACATGAAAAAAGTTTCAAGTCAAAGTCAGCTTTATTGTCAATTCTGCCACATGTACAGGACATGCAGAGAATTGAAATTTCGTTACTCTCAGACCCGTGGTGCTTACAAGTAACATTAAATACAAAGGTATAAATATTTTTTTTTAAAACACAATATACAAATAAGGGTACATGGTGGAGAGTGCAAACCATGTAGTGCAACAGAGCTTGTAAGTGTAAAAGTGACAAAGTGACAAAGTGAGGTAGTTGGCAGACCAATGCTGCACAGAGTGACTGGTGTACGGTCAGTTTGTGTGTGTGTTTGTGTTAGAGTTCAGAGAGCTTGTGGAGTGGAAGAGGGGAGTGAGGGGAGTGGGGGCAGAGCCGGGAGAGAGTTGAGCTTCCTGACCGCCTGATGGGTGAAGCTGTCCTTCAGTCTGCTGGTCCTGGCCTGGAGACTCCGAAGTCTCCTCCCTGATGGCAGCAGGCTGAAGAAGGTTTGCATTGGGTGGGTGGGATCGGCTGCTATGCAGAGGGCTTTTTTTGTGAGACGTGTGCTGTAGATGTCTTGGAGGGAGGGGAGAGGGACACCTATGATTCTCTCAGCTGCTCTGACTATGCGTGAGGTTTTGGCAAATTTATTAAAAACAGAGAAATCCTATGTATTCACATGCCTTTACTCGATACTTTGTCAATTCACCTTTGGCAGTATCTACAGCCTCAAGTCTTTTTGAGTTTTATGCCACAAGCTTGCCACACCCATCCTTGGCCAGTTTGGCCCAGTCCTCTTTGTAGCACCTCTCAAGCTCCATCAGGTTGGATGGGAAGCGTCAGTGCACAGACATATTAAGATCTCTCCAGAGATGTTTTATCGGAATCAAGTTTGGTCTCTGGTGGGGCCACTCTAGAACATTCACAGAGTTATCAAAGGATTGGCTTCAGGGCATCTTGGCTGTGTGTTTAGGGTCGTTGTCAAGTTCAAGAGTGCTCTGGAGCTGGTTTTCATCCAGGATGTCTCTGTAATTTGCAGTACTGCAGTCATCTTTCCCTCTATCCTGCCTAGTTTCCCATTCCTGCAGCTGAAAAGATCCCCACAGCATGATGCTGTCACACCATACTTCACTGTAGTGATGGCCTGGTGATGAGTGGTGCCTGGTTTCCTCCAAACGTGACGCCTGGCATTCACAGCAAAGATTTCAATCTTTGTCTCATCAGAGAATCTAAGAATTTTATTTTCTCATGGTCTGAAAACCCTTCAGGAGCCTTTTGCAAAACTCCAGACGAGCTGCCATGTGCCTTTTACTTCAGTCCGGCCTCTCTACCATACAGGCTTGAAACAGGACGCACCTGAGCTCAATCCGCTTGCCTGAGCTTTTTGTCAAAGGCTGTATCCGGATGCACTGTATATCATAAAACCGCTAAAATCATTCATATCGAATCTTTCAGTCTTTGCAACTTTATTGCAATTATAATTTTATAGTAGTTATGTCTTTATAAGGTTATGGACTTCATGAATGGATGAACAATACAATTAGCAAATTCCCCAGACCTAATATAAAAACATTTAACTTATAACTTAACTTTTCTTTACTTGGCAGCTGCTTTTATCCAAAGCGACTTACAAGAAGAAGACACCCTGATAAGGCTTAATTTGTCAAGAATTGAACATGCTAGGGAATTGTTAGGTGCTAGACGATTTTTATATATATATATTTTTTTGTGTGTGCGTGTGTGTGTGCGTGTTAGACTCGTTTGAAATACTTTTTAAACAAGTGAGTTTTCAAATGTTTCTTATATCATTTTGTTCATATGATGTTCATTGCTGATGAAACACTTAAATAGTTGACACTCATTGGCAGTGCTAGGTTGAGCAAAACATTTCAATTCATGCTAATTGTGCAAACTCTGAGAACTGCTTGGGCACCCACTTCCAAGCTCAGAACTTCACATTTGTATGGGTTTGAATAAAACATGTACCATGGGTACTAGCTTGGACCACTGTTGACTTCCTGTTGCATCACAGTTTACATGGGATTTGCAGTGCTACTCAAAAGCAAGGAACAGATGTTTTGCTTTATGATATGAAGTGAAAAGTGAAAGTGAAGTGATTGTCATTATAATAACCAATCACTTTAGTGAGCAGTGGGCAGCCATGACAGGCGCCCTGGGAGCAGGGTGTGTGGGGACGGTGCTTTGCTCAGTGGCACCTCGGTGGTTCGGGATTGAAACGGCAACCTTCTGTTTATGGTTCCGCTTCCTTACACGCTAGGCCAGCACTGCCCCCGTAGTGAAAATAGTGAAAATATGATCACCACCCATAGCGAGCAATTAAATATAGTGTATTTTTCTTCATGACTATGAAATATGAAAAATGTTGAGATTTTACTAAATAACCATACAATGACTGCCAAAAGTTGCAATTTGTGAAGACCACAACTGAGCAGTTCACCCAGGTCCACTTTAGAGATCTCTGAGGCAACAGATGAGACGTTTGATTTCCCTGATTGGCGACTGTTTGGTTTTGATTGTCAGCGCAGTGCTTGATTTTAGCTGAGCCGGATGTCCGGGAGTAGCTGATAGACTAATTGACCTCCCAACATAAGGGAAAAGGCAGATAGCAAGCTCTACCAGATCAATTTGCCAATTAAGCACAATCATGCTAATCAAGGACTACAGAAGTACCTGACCGCTCACCCTCATGCCTCGCTGAGGCCTTTCCATTTCTCTTTTTCTGTTCAGTTGGCCACATATCCCCCAAAGCAAAGTAGATCTAATTTGTTTTCAAAGTATTCCCACTTGCCTCAGCTTGTAATAATTTCACTTCAAAGTACCATTATTAAACCTTAGAGGGGCGTGGAATCTGCAGACTGGGTAAGGAATTGTGTTGCCTTTTATGTAAATTTTAGCACCGGTGTCTATGCCCAGACTAAAATCAGTGCATCCCATAACACGATATAACACACACAGGTAGGACACAAGGGAAAACAGGGATTTAATAACAACGCTTTATACAGGGCAGGAAAACCGAACTGGGTGACAGAGAAATGCACGCACGTGGAATAGAAATGAATAGGAAAAATATTTATAACATACTACAGGTAACTATCAAAGAGATTAAGCACATGAAAGCCACAAAGTGCCAGGCAATGTTCAGATCATGACATAAACAGTGGGGCAGTGGTGGCCTAGCAGTTAAGGAAGCGGCCCCATAATCAGAAAGTTGCTCCCCGGGCGCCTGTCATGGCTGCCCACTGCTCACTCAGGGTGATGGGTTAAATGCAGAGGACAAATTTCACTGTGTGTACCGTGTGCTGTGCTGCTGTGTATCAAGTGACAATCACTTCACTTTAAAACTTTAAACACAGCTAGATGCATCCATCCAAGAATAGTGTGCATTATAATGGCCCGGCATGGAGCCTGTTAACTCCCAGCATAGATGGCTGGAAAGGCCAGAATTTATTTATAACTTTGATGACACAAACATTTTGGGTGACATTCCTAAAAAAAAATAATGACATAAGCCATCAGACAGGGTCTGTTTAGTCTCTAATAACACCTTAAGAGTGGTGGTAGTAAAGATACTCTCAAGAGTTTTGTCATAAGAGCATAAATGATTTTCAATGTACACAGAATCAGTTGAGTCCAACTCTAAAATATGAACAAATTCCTCTCCCTTTTGCTCTCAGCTATAAACACACTTCAAAATCCGTGCAAAAAAAGAGAAGTTCAAACACCCTTCATGCTGTGCTTTGTGTTTGTGCTACTTACTGCTGGCCCATGTTTGAAAAAGTTTGTCTCAAGGTTTTTGTTCTGTGCATCAGTCGGCTAGTAGAACAGGAGCTATGTAATATGCTTTGCAAATCAGTGTACCTGGGTACTGAACACAAGAACATTCTGCTCATGGTGAACAGGATCCCTCCTGCTGCGACTGGAGCGGGGTGACATCAAAGGCCACAAGAAAGTTGCAACTTCATGGAGTTTTGGTGTATTTGGCTCAATTAGTTGAAAGGTAATATGTCAGCATATTGTTGATCTGGTGTTAAACAAGGTAGTTTGGCACAGATTCCTCCAACCTTGTGCATTAGCATTCTGTATCAGCCACCTGTTCTGTGATCGTCGGGAAATGTAGAGAAAGAAAATGAATGCTAATAAATGCATCAAGATGTTGCAAAGGAACACCACAGGCCATTTTAGCTCTTTGTCAGATGAAGAATGCAATATATAATTATTCACAGAGTTGGGCGTAACAATGTTAACTGTAACACGGACTTTCTACATACAGCTGGAGGCTCACAGGTACCCCTGACAGGGCATCTCTTGAGACATGTTTGTCTCATTCCCAGGAAGGGAAAAGATCACTGCCGCAGGGAACACCTGCTAGCACTGGAGCATCTGTGGAGCTTGATTGAAGTTGAGAGGACCAGCATCTCCTCAGACATGGAACGTTCCCTCGGCGGCACTCAAATGACATAATAATAAATACTCCCCTCTTGGATTAATGCAGGACATTGTACCATGTGCATCTGTGGGGAAATAAGAGCTGATAATTAGAGTCAAATGTCATTCCAGTTGTTGAGTAATTATTATAATGTTAATTCTTAATATTTCATTATTATGCTAAATGTATTGCTATAGTTCAGCACGCATACACATTTTGAACCTTTCCAACCAAAAATGAAGAAATAATTGGAGAATATATAATTTTACAATACAAACATTTAAGTAGCCTTAAAAAAAAAACTGTCACAGAGGTTAATTGCATCACGGCACACCAGACTCTAAGATGTGTGCACACAAACTAGCCTGAAATTCAAAGTAGATAATAAAGTAATTCAATCTGACAGATATGTATTTTTTAAGAATAACCATGATAATAATCTTGTCTTGTTACAGTTAAATACTGGGGAGAAAGTCTGAAATGTCAGAGGGTAGACAGAGCAGGAGCACAGTATCAGAGCTCATTATAATTTCCGCATTTATGATAAAATGAGAAGCTCGACTTTTAAAAATTTCTTTGAAAGCGCATGGTGAGGAGCTTTAAAAGCCTACGATTTGGGATATATATATATTTTTTTCTTTCTTCCCCAGCCCAGCAATACAAAAAAAAAAAGAAAAGAAACGCAGGCCGGTATGGAAATCGCCTGCCATAACAATGTGGAACAGATCTCTCACCATACAGACAAAGGTCGCATTCCATAATGAGCAGCACGGAGAAACAGAACTGTGCCAGATGTCTACGTTTTAATCATTGGGGCACAGCTCTCTCTCTCTCTCCGCATCTCACATTTTTCTTTTTCGTGCCTCCATTCCTCGCGCAGTACATACATCACATGGAACGACGCTAACACTTTCAGATCTTCCCGGGAAATGACTGTCCCCCGGCCCCATTTGTAATGATTCTTTGTAGATTTGCAGCGAACAGCGCTGAACGCGAGAAGCATACATGATGTAAAACCGACTGTTGTGAAATGTTTGCAGAATTGTGATGGCGTTTGCCACCATCATTCGAACGCTGCTGCCTGCGAAAGGCTGCGTTTCCCCCCCATTGGCATTACATAACTCGAATATACAGTATACTGATGGACCAAATTAATTAGAATTCTTCACCCATCACAGACTGCAGAAATTTAACTAAGATAAAAATTTCCAAGATTCTAAATGCACAAGTTGAGGGTTGCGTGAGTAATGCAAGCATAAATTAGGCCCCAAATGCTGGCAAGCTAAGGGTGAAGCTCGGCATGGACATTTTCTTACAGTTAATTGAGAAGAGCTGGATCCTCGTGACATGCCACGCCACGCTGCGATGTTTACGACCCTCGGGCCTTTGGTATGTGAGGGCTTGGCAAGGCTTCTCAATTAATTGGCACAGTTTCAAAAAATGTATGCAGTTAGGTCTTATGCTAATTGGACGGATAAAAATATTGTGAAATGCACAACTTTAGACTTGTTTACTTGAAGATTGCTCTCGTTTGCTTCGACAAGTATTAATTTTCAAAGTATATGTCGTGATGAGCAATATGAGCAAAACTCTATTTGTTCTGTAATGCATATATGTGTACCCAGGCATAATTAGATGCTGTAGGAAAGTTTCATGATGGATGACTGGATTGGTTTCAGACAGGCTGCTGGATCCTTATTCAGGTTACAGAATTTTGTGTTTTGTTTAAATGGAGCAAGAGTGGACAACATTTGATTTTTACTGTGGCCAATAATGTTCGCATCAAATACGGAGAAATTAATGTTTAAATTTAGACATTTACCTTTGAAATTTTTGTAGAAATGTTCTGTTTTTTTCATGTCCCCACAAACATTGGCCTCCTTCTACCAAACTAGGTAATTCAAATTTTATACTGTCTCAATTTACCATCAAGTTAGTTAACTTTTTTTATTATATTCAAGGAGTTTGATACGTACCTGTATGGAAATATACACATACACAACAGCATATGATATTAAAAGTACTTTACATTTCTAGTGTGTGGCGCTTTTAGCTTATGAAGACCTATAGCTATATATATATATATATATATATGGAATTAGTTGGCATAATACATTGTTTGTGGTTATATTTCAATGTGGATGCTTACATCTGGATTCTCAAAGCAAAATGAATGGAACTAGAGCAAATGCAGAAAAGTCAGAATAAAGAGTGCCATGGTCGTCAGTACATGTTCCTCTGCATCGCATTTGATCATTGTAAGCAAAGGCCGTCTTCAGACATCTGTCAGATCATCACGCAGTCAATGCATATTTACTCAGGCACTGTATTTCTGAGCTTTTGTTGATTTAATCCCACATTATTTTGTTTCACAGGACTTTTTTGTACTTTCCAACACTGTATCAAGTTCTCCTGACTTCAACAAAAACAAGTTTCCCTCTGGGCCAATTATTTTGGACTTTATGAGAGTGCAGTGTTTCTATTAGCACTGTTTTGGGGGGTCTACCAGTGTGATGAGCATCATCATGGTCAAAGGGTAAAAACAAGTCTGTGGAATAACGTTCTGTTCTTACAGGTTCAATTGCATTTGGAACAGAAAGCCACGACCATGCCATTCCTGCAATATTCACAATAATAATCAATAATCAGGCAGCACAAAGGCAACATTTTGTACGTAGTCTTAGACTTGGTCTGTTCTTCTTACATTTCTACATTTATTAATTTATACATTCATTCATTTATTTAAAATAATAAAACAATTTGGGGAACATTTAACATGAATGTTTTGTCTCAATTAGGGTAAATAACCTTTTTTATAAATGGCCCAAGACAACGGCATATGTTAACAACCCAGCAAACAGCTACAGTTGAAGCTAAATTTTATTATAAAATCTAAAAAATAAGCTTGTGATACATTTGGAAAGCATAGGGCATGATGCAATCATCAATGTAACAGGGGATTGCAATGTTTCTAGCAAGTAAGTAAGTGTACCCATAATCGGAAAGTTGCCAAATCCCAAACCGCCAATGTGCCACTGAGGTGCCACTGAGCAAAGTACCATCCTAACCCCTTTTCATGGCTGCCCACTGCTCACCAAGGTGACACATTTTGTTGTGTGCACTGTGTGCTGCACTGTTTTTTCTTCTTCTAATCACAATGGGATTCAGACTTTACTAAGTTGTTCTGAAAAATAATCATTTCCAACTTTGTCAGTCAGTTTCAGCTCAGGCCTACCTTTTCTCATCAAAAGTCTCCAGCTCCTCCTGGGGGTCAGTAAGCATCCCCATGCCAGCCTGGAGATGTAATCTTACCAAAACATCTGCCGTGTTCCTCAGGGTCTCTGTCCAGTAAGATGTGTTCTGAATACATCTAGTTGTAGTCTTCCAGCGACAATCATCAAAGTGTATGCACTGTATGTGGAGGACACACAACTGAGTATTTAAGCATAATGTGGGTTGGGAGAAATGAAATAGAATGAAAGGAAACTACATCTTTATATGATTTCCCATTTTGAGTTTCAGTAAGTCGGTCTGTTTATCTGATTGTGAAGAATGAGCTTTATGAAGCATGATATGAATGCACTTGAAGCACTTTTCAAAGTTCTGTCTTGTGTCGGAGCTGATGTTAGCAATTTGTTCCTCCAAACTTCAAAATGATTATTACTCAAGACTGTCCTTAGACTATAATAACCTAAAACCTTCATTGTGTGAACACTGAAGCATACCCATCCACAAGACTGCAAATATTGTGGGTGCTGCACTTAACCCTGACCTGGAAAAAACAGGATTTGGACAGAGCTTTTAAGCCAAATAACTTCAGTGCTGCAGAACAGGCCCAGTGTAAAATGTTTTGTTCTGTGTCTGAGGTCAAGAAGATCACTTTCACTCCACATTTCGCATTCCGTCCGCTCTTTACCCATCAGTATCTCCGTGACCTCCAGTACTCTTTCAAACTGGAGGTCACGGAGATACTGATGGGTAAATAGCGCCACTCACGACTCGAAGAGATTATTTTAGGTAAAGGACATTCTTATTAATTTAAAGTTGCAGAAAGATGTTTTGGAGACTTCTGATTGGATGTGTTTAAGGCTACTTAAGGGGCATTGTGAATGTGCATTGTGAAGGTCTTTCTATTGTTTTTTCTTTAAATAGGGGAACTCTGCAAGTGATACAGATCATACTGATCACCAAATAACATTTTTTAAACAATTTAAATACATAGAATATCAGTTATTTTAACAGTATTGCAAATATAAACAAGCAAAGGTCTTCCAGCATCTAATAAACATATTTAGGGACATTTTCCCATCAACGGTTCAAACCTAGTTCTTACAATGACATCCTTAGACTTAAATTATTAGAATTATTGTATTTAATACTATTATTACTTAATTTGGCCCATATCTTTATGCAGAGTGACTTCCATTCACAAGTTTATTGTTCAGGCAAACGCTGGTTCTCACAGAATTCCACATGATTGCATGATTTATGACCTTGCAGATGATAGGTAGGGTATTGCCACATGAGTAATCTAATATATAAATATTTGCATATGCCAAAATACTAATCAGTTATAAGTAGGACTATGCATGTGGTAGTGGTGTACAACGAATCTGTATTGTTTCTCTGGGCCTCAGTACAAGACTAAAGGGCTCAAACTACACCATAGAAGGTTTGCCGAGCACCACAATTTAGATCAACAGGGCTTAAATCTGAATATTAAATCAAACTTAAAAGGGATTTCTGGGATGGGGCCCAGAACCTGTGTTACCAGACTGGGTGATTTCCCTGCCAAATTAGCTGGTTGTAAAAACTGGTTTGGAAGGAAAACAGAATTCGGGGTGGTTCAAGATTTGCCTATATTATATCTAATTATAACACAAGAATGAGTGAGTACATGACATTGAAAACAGTAATTGACAAAGGCAAGTATAAAAGTTTAGTTTTTAAACTCAAAACCATCCCTGGCATACAAATTATCCCATCATTTAAATGAGCAACAAAAACTGAGTTACAGACAGTATATAGAGGATTCCAGTGATGGAGATGAAAGTTTATCTGGCTTGAATACCATCAGCTGAATCTGACAACACTGAAGAAGTTCCTACAGTGTTCTTCTGTGGGACCAGCACCTATGACAGAGACAATGAGTTGTTGTTTTTGTGACTTCAAATGTTCCGTACAGTACAGAGTAGGGAGAGAGTTGCATCCTTGGAAGAGGTCAGCCTCAAAACCGAAACTATTAATTCCTGCACCAGGAATGGCACAATATCTGGCAGCTTCATTTTTCTGAGCACTGACAGCGGGTATATGATGTCTTCCAATTTGCCAACATGTCAGTTGGCAACAGTCTGTGAACCCCCAGATCATTAGGAGAATAAACTAAGCCTCAAAAAAACCCAGAGGTTTGTGAGAAAAAAACACATCATTTCTGCCAAGACTGAGACGGTACAGGAGGGCACAACCCAACCCAAATGATATCTTACCATGTGCTTTCATCCCTCTTCTCCCCAGTGCTATTAGGTTGAGAATATTGAGAAATCTGCATGGAACATATTCTTTTACCTCATCACTGTGGAGGGTTACTTTGTGACTCAAGAGCACTGTAGTCTGTTTAAATCTATTCTTCTCTCTTTTTCATGGTAAAACTTGGAAGCAAATCAAAGACAAAACAAAGAGGGGGGGTTTCAATAAACAGAGCGCTCTCTGCCTTCAAAAGGAGCTGAGACTCAGCGAAAGGAAAGGTAAATGAGACCTGTGATGACAAGGCAATGGACTGACACCGCCAGGAGAAAACAGACAGGCGGGTAATTGAGGGAAGCCCTTGCAAAACCTTGGATTCTGTGTGGCAAAGCAATCGGGAAGTCCTAATGTTTTTGGAAATGACTATCGCCTGCGATAATGCGCCTGTCAGGCATCAGTCTGCAGAGGCGCGCCCGGTGCTCTGCCGCCGCTGGTCCCGAAATAAAATGCCAACCCTAGAATATTGTTAGCCCTCTGCACTTCCTGTTCAAGGTAACGGGAGAGAGTCTGATGAGGCTAATTAGGCATGTGATCAACCCTCCACTTTGAGCCAGCTTCAAATCTGACACTGTTGGAGCGGCTGGAAAAAAAGACTCAATCAAGTGCAATTTAGCCGATTCTTCTGCACCGGGAAACAGGTTTCTCCGCGGCCTGCATTTGGCTGTGCCGAGACTCACAGAAAGTAAAGTGTCAAGATAGCATAAAAATGTAATCTACTAGGACAGTGTTTCCAAACTTTTTTCTTTGAAACTTCCCCGTGTCCAAGACAACCCAGCCCTCCCAACCTCAACTCCTACCTGCATGCATATTAAATAAAGTGATTAAATGACAGACTTTTATTTGCAAAAAAATATTATTCTCCTTGGATTACACTGTAATCATCAGATTTGAGGAAAAATCTTTGGATCGCCTGAATGTCCAAAATAATATTGTTGCATATTTCACTAATGGATTCATTGAATCTCCTAATTTAAATGTACTACACATAAGCATATACAGTGGAGGAGCGAAACATTAATTCGATACGTAAGTTATACACAAATGTTATGCCTTCTCTTTCACAGTTCACATCATATTGCCAAAAAATCCCTAAACTCTAGACCTAGAATCCAAATCCAAGCCTTGTTTTCATTTCTCTCAGGTAGTTAATGATGCAGAGTGGCTACAGAGACTTCACAGTCAAGCATAGAGAAAGGAGGGGAAAGCATCAATGCCCCTTGAGGACATTGAGTTAATAAATAATTCTTTTGCTAAGACTGTCACAACTCGACAAGCATTAGGATTCAGGCAAATTAAATCACCCCAAAAATGAAATGCAAAAATCAATATATTGACCCAGAAAATCATCTGCATTTTATTATCCACCAGCTATTTGGCACGTGAGCTCCTACAAATATTCCCCAGATCCAAAAACTGATGGAGCATGCTCCAAAGTGAAAAGAAAGAGAGAATAGATAACTGATTTACATTATTGAAAGCAACTTTGTGGAGATGAGGCACCTTGTAGACAGAAGCTCAGAGATGATGGCCTCTGGGACCTGCCAAATAATGACTCTTAACACAGCACCAAGCTGCAAATGAGTGGTGGGGTGGCATGGCATAGGAGACCAGAAAATGTGATATTTCACTACAGGTAAAAACTGGCAACATGGTCAGATGCTGCCCGAAAGGTGGGAAAAGTGCATTGTGTCCGCAGTGAGCCAAGTCAGCAAAAAGGTTTTTGGATTTTGCGGATGACCATAATTTCATCAGAAACAAACAATGGGCAACACACAGTACGACCTGATGAACAGGAACCATACTGTGATTATATCAGCCATTCAACAGTCAACCATTGTAACAGCCTGGGCAAATCAATATATAGAATTTTAACCCACTGAATGCTAATGTACATGACAGCAGGAAGCAGAATGTATCTCAGTTGTTGGCCACTTACTGACAAAATACTTCGAAATTCCCCCAGGCATTCAGCTGAAGTGCAATAAAAGTCACCGACGTTATCAATTGTCTCAGTTTACCAGATGCCAAAAAAAAAAAAAGAAAGGTTGACTGAAAGGCTGCTTGCACTTACTGAAGGCAAAAAAAAGAAGATATATTTTTGCATTATATTGTAGACAGTTGCCTCGAATAAGCTTCAATACACCTTAGCAGTCCCACTTATTGTGCGGCTCAAAGGGTGAAAGAGCAGCAGCATATTCTGGCATGAAGATGCTGGCACGGCATAAGATTGCTTGGAGTGCTGTGAAGCCCTGACTTTGTTTTCCTTGCCAGGTTCACCATAAAAGGAATCATCTTCTCTTTCAATAGCTCCAAAACATACTGATGAGAGGGACACTGCAACACATCTTTGTGTCTCCTCAGGAAAGAACATCTCATTTGGCGTTTCCACGTCCCTGGGAGCGGGGGGTTGAAATATCACCTCTAGTCTCACCATTTCCCAAGCTCATTTAGATTATTACGAGAGGTGTCACGGACAGAGGAGGGGAAGGAGATAAAAAAAAAAAGGAAAACAAAAAGTAGGAGAAAACAAAGCATCAATATCAATCTTACTGCGGTCATCTTTACAAGCCATGCTTTTATATAAACGAGAGTGGGGAAGATTAATAATCCTGCTGATGATGTCAGCAAAGGAACGCCAGGGAAGAAGGGGTGCCATTTTCTTGATGACTCTATAAAGAGAGCAAAGTCTCTGCTTCACTTTTATGCAATCGTCTCCCCATTCTTTTTTAAACCACCACCATGATTGGATTATCAGTCTAGGTTGTAAAAAAATATGCCCTTTAAAGGAAAAAAAAAATCAGACAATGAAACTCTCCGATTGGACTTAGTTAGATGCTGGGACCTACTGTTTGAGGCCCTGCTTAAGGTCGAGGTGGAACCTAACTTGAAGCCGCATTGTGTCTGTCCATGTCTCCATCATAATAACAATATAAAAAAAAAACAGTCAAAGAGTGGTGATTATGTTCATATCAACACAACAGATAATCAAACCTAATCCAAATTCATCTCTGCAGCATCCATGGTGAACTGGTGGATTTCCTTTTTCAGCCCCTGTGATGCCCTGAGACATTTCCATCCCGAGTGGTGTCTTCTATGCTGACGTGATTCTATGCATAGGACGTGAGTGTCACTAACTCTCTGATGAAAATTATGTAAATCTTATGATATGACCTTCAGACACCAGCCCTTCAAACTAAATGAACACCAGTGGGAGACAGGGAACATCAATCCATCAATCACTTTTAAATCACCTTCTGAAATAACTGCTTAAAAAAAGCGTCCACACAAAAAAACAGAGTGATCTGTCTTTCCCAGCACAATAACTACAATGGGAAAGTGTCCCTGCCCATAAGCACAACAGGATATTAACAGCTAATTTAGCTTAATGAACTCAGACACCTGTTTTCAATATCCTTCAAATCCCTTGTTTGTTCAACTGTTTGCATTCATTTGGCAGGACATTACATCCCGCTGCTTTGTGGAAGGTAACAGACCTCCGCAGTAGAGGGCTAATGCCTTGAGGCTCTTTCTCCATATATTTGGCTCTATAAAAAAGCTTTGCATTCCATCGCACGTCGCTCGCGAGTGTATACAGTCTTGTTATTGAGCAATGCATGTGCAGCTCCATTGATGTAAAAAGAGCACATGTACAGTGGGTAAAATAAGTATTGAACCAAGTAAACATATTTCTAAAAGAGCTTTTTTTCTATGATGGAAATTTTAAAGCAATAATGTAAGTCACTCTAGTTAAATACTGTAAAAGTAAATGGTCAAATTTGACTGATCAGTATTCCTCATCTTTCTGAAGCTCTTTTTAGCTCTGACAACACTTGTCTGTCTTCTCTGTCTGACATCTTGTAGAGAACAATGATGTTCTGTATTATGGCCCCAAGATGTGCTCATTAGGAATCTTCTGTAACCTATGTAATCAGCATGTTTTGCAATAATAAGTTTGCAAAATCTTGAGAGAGCTCTTTCGTTTCACCATTATATTACTTGTGTGTCATGCCAATAGCACATTTAGATATATACTTGGTATATATAATCAGTGACTTGTTCACTTATTTTACCAGCTGCTTAAAAAAGGCATATCAATTCTTGTTCAATTTATGGTCCCCTTATAGCTTCACACTGCTATTTGAAGTAGACTTGTTTTATCTTTCATAGTTATGCATAAACATCTGTATATTTCTATAAGCAAAGATGACAAAAATGCACTTAACCTTTTAAATGACTCTAACAGAACATCAGAAATTGGATGAACAAAAATTAATTAACATTAGATGAGGGTAAAGCCAGTTGCTTGCACTTACTGAAATCTCTCAAATATTAATCAAATGCCAAGTAGGTCATCTAGTTTCTCAGAGCATCAGTAATGTGGGTCTTGTCTTGGGTTCTGACCTCAGTTTTTCTTCTTGTTGCGACCCCAACTCTCCTCTGCTCACCAAACATTACCATTTTTGACAGGGAGACTTGGGGACGCAACTGTACAGGCCACACTGGAAGTGCACAGGTGTGTAAACTCAACCACAATTTTGAGGATGTCAGGATGGACAGGGTGGTTGTCTCCACCTTCGGATATGTTAATTTTGTATTTCCTTTTATATTTTCTATATAAAATTAAAACAAGCAGGTGTACATCTGCCTATATTTTTGTGCACTAGTGGCCAAAATAAACCCAACACGTAAACCCAAAACTCAGTCTGGATTCACATAGAAAACCATCTACCAGTGGTGTCAGAAGAAGGAGCATCCAGGTGGAGGTAATTTTCACCAAAAATCTTTATATTTAAATTGGAGAGGAAGCTTCTACTGAGAGGTAGTTTGCATTTATTTTGCACCCAAATTATTGTCCATAAAATAAATTACATATAACATAGTTTTCTTTTTCTTTTGTGTCTTTTTGTATATTGCATGGTGCCCCGTCCCTGTCTAAGGGTTGGAGACAGTGAAATAAGTGTTTGGCAGGCAGGTGTTGGAACTAACACGGACAAAGGCCATTAGGAGGAGGTTAAGCATATGGCAACATTTATTCAGTGAATTGCTCTTTACATACAACTGGCATACAACTTTGGAGGAAAGGAAACAACATGTCACACGACAGTTGAGATGGTCACAGGAGCAATACTGTGGGCCTCAGTATTAAAACCACCGATGGTTGCGTGAATGTATTCATCTCTTCTACGTTGGCCTCAACTGTGTCATCATGTTCCATTTTCTCATGAACATCAGTTGCCATCTTCATTGTCACTGTCATTGTCATCACACAGGCAACCAAATCTGTAGCCGGGTCCACAACTCCACCAATCCTGGAAGGACGCATTTTAACACGTGATGGCCCTGCAGACAGAAAAAAAAGAAACCCTTCACAGTGCACAGGACAAAACACATGGGTTCACCTCAGGTTGTGTGCGGGCTTAGAAGTAACTTGACTTGGCTTAAAAATATAAAATTAATTTATGTAGTTCTTAAAATTTAAATAAAATAAAAAAATACTGGCAATTCTTGTTAAACATCCCAATAATTATGACATTAGAGACATTAAACCAGGTGAAACACACACATAAAGCACTAAAGGAAAAGCTACTACTTCCAGGGGAAGAAGCAGTTGAAGAGTTTGAATTAAATTAGTGTAGCTGTTATTATTTTTGTAATTATTTTTGCAATTAACCATAATTCATCAATATCAACTTTGGGATTTGCATTATATTCAAATACAAAGCAACAATAAACCTTTACAATTTTTAATTAGAAAACACAGCACATAATGAATTTGAATCAGGCAAGCGCACTCCTCCCCATGGCTGTGGACTCTGTGCCCTGGTTTCCAGCACTCCCTGCGGTGGCAGTGCTAAGCTTCATCCACACATTTGTCGTGCCAGTATATCACTTGGCCAGTCCGCAGCATGAGTGGGCGACAGAAAGAGTGAGTGATTAGCAGGAAGAGCCACTGTCCCTTAAACAGGTGACAAGGCAGCCTTAGAGTAGACATTTGAGCCGCAATAAGAGGAGGCAGCATTAGACAGATTAAATCGTCAGCTTTAGTGACCTCTGGTGTCTCTGCATGCCAGACAGACATCTGGAGAGGGATTGCAGCCTGACTGGCTCGGCCCCTCCACTCCGGCCTGCCAGACATTTCATCTGCCAATGCTCTGTGTGAACCAGATTTACGCAAATATGGAAGCGATGTTCTGAAGTTGGTCTCTTCCGGTAGGAAACCCCAGAAGGGCTGTGTTTGAAATGTAAATAGAATTGAATGAAACTGTTGAGGCAACTATAATGCGTTTGATCCTGATTGGATGTGATCGTTGTTTTGACTTTACTTACAGCTGACTGTGCATCGGTCTTTCAATTACAGCGTTAACCATCTTACTTTTAATCCTGTAAACCCCTAGTGCTTACGCATTTTATGTAGCATCTCAGCCAGATGAGAAAGCTTGCATGGATGAAGTGGACACTCCAGTTTTTTTTTTATTATTGTTATGTTTAGAATATACTATCCTAGCCATTGTCATAGTTGATAGAAATTAAATTAGCTGAGTAACAAAAATATTGCTCATTTCACTTATACACTAGGGCCAAGAGGTCATGGAAAAATTGGTGCAGTGTGTGGGGACAATACCTTGCTCAGTGGCACGTCTGTATGAAGCCAGAGTCACACATGTACTTTTTAATGCCTACTTTTCAACTTGTATGTGCCCTTTTCCGTTTGTATGCGTAAAACAGAAGTTTGCTCGTACTGAGAACTATTTGTATTTGAAACTGAACAGGTATATGTGTCAAGATATTTGTTATTTTATGCAATTCCTTTTAGAAAGTGCTAAATGCCAGTGCTAAATCTCAAAACTGCGTATAGGAATTCAAGCACTGTTGCAAATACCAACCAACCAAGTTGAAACTTGGTCATTTTGGGACTAATTTTACTAGCGCATGATTTGATTGCCTATTCACCAATCAGATTAATTCTTCTTCTAGCTAAGGTAAATCATGGCACTGGGGATGACGAACACGTCAGGGCACAACATTATGACCAGATGGCGAGTTGTCAGAACAAGCCAGTAAGTTCTGTTTAAATCAGTTGCATTTATTTCAGTGCCAAGATTGGGCGTTACCTTACCTAAAGTTTGAATGGCTGGTATTTGCAAGCACGCTTGGATTCCTGTACACAGATTTGAGATTTGGCACTATGGGTTTTGTATTCATTCTTTGTAAAAAAAATGCATACAAATCACTTGAGACATGTATCTGTTCAGTTTTTTGCAAATACAAATTGTTTTCAATGAAAAGGATGCATACAAATATATATGGCACGATTCTGGCTCCATTGTTTGGGATTTAGCAACCTTCTGTTCATGGGTCATTTACTCGCTAGGCCAACCATTGCCCAAAGTGTTTTTTTAAAAGAAGGATTTTATTATTAAAGAGAAATAAATTCAATATCTCTAGCCACACTTAGGCCTGATTACTGCCACACCTCAATCAAGAAATCACTTGAATAAGGCCTGCTGACAAAATGATGTATATTAAGCCAGACATAATGCCAAGATCCTGAGAAATTCAGGAACAAATGAAAAAAAAGTAATTGACTTCTATCAGTCCGGAAAAAGGGTATAAAGCCATTTCTTCCAGCGAACCACAGTGAACTGTGAGCCACAGTGAGAGCAATTATCCATAAATGGCTAAAACCAAAGCGCCACTGAGGAAAGTACCGTCCTCACAAACTGCTCCCTGCGTGCCTATCATGGCTGCCCACTGCTCACTAAGGTAATGGGTTAACAGCAGATGACACATTTCGTTGTGTGCATTGTGTGCTGTGCTGCACACAATGCACACAAAGTCAAAGTCAACTTTATAGTCATCTCACCATATAAAAGTACACAGAGGGATGAGATTGCAAAGCTTCGGGGATTCACAGTGTGCAAAAAGACATTTGTAAATGGAATAACACATAACACAAAAATATGATGAGCGACATTGTTCATATAATATAATATAATGCAAGTTGAGACAAACCAGGCCGACAAGTAGCAGCAATATGACAATAAATCAGTGTATGGATGAATTTAGTATTAAGTGTATATGGTATATGATATACTTTGTAGTAGTAGTGATATAACATGACATGATGACAATCACACAGCAGCACAGTGTGAGGTAGTGAGAGATTAAAGTGCAGGGTGTAATACTTCAGTTAAAGTGCAGAGTGCTGTACTGACGCTCAGTTTGTAATGTGCATTTTTGGAGGAAAAAAACATCTGCAGATGATTTAAGGCTTCAGACGTGGTTGAGGTGATGTGGATGATCACATACAGCCCCCCAACAGCCTGGGGGTAAAAACTGTTGCCAAACCTGGCAGATCTGGCTGTGATGCTGCAGTATCTTCTTCGGGAGGGCAGGAGTGTGAAATGTCTATGTGAGGGGTGTGAAGGGTCCTGCTGGAGACCTTACGGATGCTACATTTGTGAAATGTGTCCATTAGTGGGTGGAAAGGCATCCTAATGAGGTTTTCAGCTGTCTTCACCATCCTCTGGCTCTTGCAGTCAGAAGTGTTGTAGTTGCCGTACCAGACAGTGATGCAGCTGGTCAGGATGCTCTCGATGTTTCCTATGTAGAATGTGGTGAGAATGGGAGGGGGGAGGGTCTCCCGTTTTAGCCAACGGTAGGACTTATTATTATATCATCCCCAACCCTGCACTGACACCATTTGCAGGCTTACTCTACCCTGGAAGGGGGTCCCTCTCTGTATCACTCCTTCCCAAGGTTTCTTCCTTTTTTTTTCTCTCTCCTAGAGTTTTTTTTGTGTGGAGTTTTTCCTTGTGTGCAGAAGGGTCAAGTGTGGGGGGTGTCAACTGTAGGGCCTGTCAAAGCCCATTGAGACATACTGTATGTGATTTTGGGCTAAATAAAAAATAAATGTTGTTGTGTGAATAAAGAGGGCATACACATAAGATCTTTTGTTTGTAATTGTGAATAATTAATATAGAGCTGGCATGATTTTTAGGTGTATTGACCTTATATTCTAACACAGGAAAACTTTGTACACCCTCCAGAAATGTCTTTTATGGGTTTTATTAAAAAAAAAAAGATCTCTGGCTACCACGAACCACATAAAACTGTAAAAGAAATAAACTCTGCACAAGCACTTTATTTAAAACACTCACTCATCTGATGTCTACTTGGCATGAAAGAGGCATGGCAAAACTAATTTATTAACACCAGTAGATTACTATTGCAGTTACATGTAAATATTGTCTGTAAAAAAGGTACCAATGTTATAGAAAAACCCAAAATAAAAGAGAATAGAATAGAGGAAGAGAGAGGAAAACCAGGAGCAAAGCTACAGAAAGTGGCTCCAGGGGGGCACTGTCCCTGAAACTACTGATTGTAAGTTGCCCTGGATGAGGGCGTCTGATAAATTTGCTGGCCCTTGACACCTCCTACTTGGGGGGTGTCGCAGCCCGACGAAGACACAGGCGGGGGACCGCAAACAAATGGCTGGCTTTTCGCGCCTCTTTCCTGGGGGAGGCCACCCGACAGGGAGCCTCTATGCAAGAAAAAAGCACAGGATGTCATGGACCTGGGACTTCCCATCTTACACAACTATGGAGTATAGAAGCATATATGACAACATATATTCATCCCCACTGATATTTGGTACGTTATTCAGGCAAGCCAAACCGGAAATGCAAGTCCGTCATATTAACATGTTGAAGACCTACGTGTGTGCTGACAGTGATAAAGTCACTCCTCTGCCCACTGTGGTAGCCTCCACAGGGTCTTCCTACTCTCAGGAGGAAGACGGGCTTTGTCTGCGTGAGGTCCCTACTGCAGGAGTTTACAGAATTTTGAGTGTATTAGATGCGTTTTTGTCAGGTTTGCCTTCTAGACATCACAACAATGTGAAGGAGTTGATTAATAATTTTATGTGTTTGTTTTCTGATGTTCCCACTCGTATGAAAGTGCTTGTGCACGATATAGAGGTTGGCGATCGTGCACTAATTAAGCAGCATGCATATCGTGTTAATCCTATGAAGAGGGGATGATGCAGGATGAAGTTTGGTACTTATGTCATCATGGGCTGGCAAACCCTAGCCGTAGTGCTTGGAGTTTACCATGTCTCTTGGTCCCCAAACCCGATGGTACGTTGTAGACGCTGTAACTAAGCCGGACTCCTTTCCATTTTCACGTATGGAAGATTGTGTGGATAAAGTGGGTTTGGAATGCTAAGTTAGACCTTATGAAGGGTTACTGGCAGGTGCCGCTGTCGCCTTGGGCTGCAGAAATCTCAGTGTTTGTCACACTGGATGCGTTTCTGCAGTATGGTCATGCTATTAAGATTGTAGAATGTGCCCACAACATTTCAGCAACTTATGGGCATAGCGTTGTTGATTGTGAGGCTTATTTCTATGTGGTGGTGCATTCGCTTAACTAAGTCGAATGCACTATCACATGAAGACGCTGCACTTGGATTTTGAGTGGCTGCGCTCTCGCTCACATTGAACCTCACTAAATGTAAGGTGGGTCAAGGTCAAGTGCACCCTCTGGAGGCAAAGGTGGCAGCGATTTCAATTTTTTCCACTCTGCTCGGCTGTGCCGATTTCTGATTGGTTACTATCGTGGTTTTTGTAGAAAATGTCGTTCATCCATTAACAGAGTTGTTGAAAAATCAAAATCAGTTTGATTGGTCATCTGAGTGCCAGGAGGCATTCCAAATTGCCCTAGATTTCCAGCGTCCTTTCTCCTTGGAAGTAGAGGCCAGTGTCACTGCCAGCATAAGAAGAGGCCTGAAACAGGAACTCACGGTGGAGATAGGAGTGGAGAGAGATAGTTTGGAGTTGATAGTATTTGGTCTTGTATTTAATGTTGGCTCTCCCTTCTGTGTACCCTGCTCTGCCTGTGTTTTTGTATGTGCGTGGATACCTCCTCTGGAAGTTTGTACATAGTTGGGTGTATTTGGTTGAGGGGTTTATAGTGGTGTACATAGCACTACTTGATTTTGTTGTATGCATCACGTCCCGCACTGTAAATAAACACACGTTCGTACACTTTGATTTGGCCTGTGTTTTCCTTCTTGTCCCTGTCCACCACATTCACGTTGTCCACGTGGTCTTTCACTCCTCTACCAGAGGAGGGGGAGATGTGACTCCGGAGAGTTTTAATAAATTGGGGAGGTACGACCATCTGGATTTTGACCTCTGGTTCTGGGGTGCAGGAGGTCTGTTATATACCACGGACCGTGAAACAGGATGATCTGGCTTGATATATCTTAATGCTTAATCAAGCTACACATATAATGGTGTCATCCAACCTGTGTAAGTTCCCAGATTTTTGAAGTCCATAATGATCTCCTTTGTCTTATTGTCTTATTGAAATTCTAAGGAATATTGTTATTCTGGCACCATGTATATAGCCTTTCCACCTCCTCTCTGTACGCCGACTGATCATCCCTGCTTATCAGTCCCAGCACAGTCATATCACAGTCATATTCAGGGCAGTGGTGGCCTAGTGGTTAAGGAAGCGGCCCCATAATCAGACAGTTTGAATCCCGATCCGTCAAGGTGCCACTGTGGTGCTACTGAGTAAAGCACCGTCCCCACACACTGCTCCCCAGGCGCCTTTCATGGGTGCCCACTGCTCACTAAGGGTGATGTGTCCTCTGCTTCTAACACATCAACCCATTTAGTTTTGTGCTGCAGTGTTTCACAATGACAGTAACTTCATATTCACTTTCATCATCCACAAATTTGATGATGTGTTTGTAGTGGGTGTGCAGTTGTGAGACAGCAGGGGACTAAGTAAGCATCCCTGTTGTGCTCCTGTGCTCACTCTGATGATGGTGTGTGGCCACCCATATGAACTGCCTGGGGCCTGTCTGTGAGGAAGTCCAGGACCCAGTTGCAGAGAGTGGTGTTCAGTTAAAGTCCACTCAGTTTCACAACCAGCTTTTGATGGATGATTGTGTTCAGTCTATGAATAACATCCTGACATATAAGATGTGTTAAGGAGAGGTGGAGGGCAGAGTATATGGCATCCTCAGTTGACATATTGGGACAGTATGCAAATTAAAGTGGATCCAGGGAGGTGGGGAGGTTCTTCTTTATGTGTGGCATGACTAACTTTTCAAATAACTTCCTGATGATTCACAATGTCAATCACTTTACTTTCACATGTAACAGTGGTGTATGGCTAAACAAAATGCCCCTTAGGCAACACAAAAGACTCAAAGAACTTGAGGCCTCACTTGCTTCAGTTAAGCTCAGTGTTCAGTGCCAACACTGCTGAGAACAAAGAAAATTATGTCTTGCCTCAATTGTGCCAGAAAGCATCTTGATGATACCCAAGCCTTTTTGGGGAAAATACTGACTAGACAAAAGTTGAACTTTTGGAGGGTTTGTCCCATTACATCTGGTGTAAAAGTAGCACCATATTTCAGAAAAAACACAGTGGATAAAGTGGGGGGGGGTCTTCATTAAAGTCATGGACCTAGAATTTCACATCTTATACATGACCTTAAAAAGGTCAGTTTACTTAGAGCAAATCATCAGCCAATCAGTTGGGTTTATGCAGAGTTAAGCCATCAATGGGAAGTGCCACCACTGACACCTCCAACACGTACCTGTGAGTTCCGTGTAAGGTTCTGATGGTAGTGGATGGGCAAAGTGCTAACATAACTGACCTAAGTGATTTTTTTTACCACCGTGAAACTGATTCTAATATTGAACATTCATTTACTTTAGATCCACATGACCCATCTGCACCACACACTTTGAGAATTCTTCAGGTGACGAAAAAGTAATGAATAATGACAAAGAACACATGGCGCTGCAAAGGTAAATCAGTAATAAGTTACACAATTCCTGGGTCAATCACTCTTGGACAGGACAGGAAAATAACCTAGGAAGCATCTGTGATTTTTTTCCTCTCTAATCTGTCATGCAACTGATGGGGCCCAAAATTTGTATTTATTTACAATAATGATATAATTTCTGAAGACGCATGGTCGCACAAAACCTTGTCACTGGCTGCCTTTTTAAGTTTCTTTGCTGCTAATGTACAGAATGTTCCAGGCTGCATGCTGCTCAATCATCGATTCTGTTTTCCATTACAACACTCTCACAGCACTCTTTCAATTAGCATCAGGGAGCTTTACAGAATAAGACATTGCCCATGACATTCACTAGTCTTCATTTTAGAAGTTTAATGTAGGCTTAATGTAGACTTTTTTTTATAATGAAAATGTGAACAAGTGGAAATGACTCAGCAATTTCAGGAGAGGTTTTTGCAGATATTTCATATGAGTAGAAAATGGCAATGATTATTTTTTAAAGATATAAAAAAGAACATAATCTTTGAAAAATGCCCTACTACTGGTTTGTAATTTAGAGGGAAATATAGGGTCATTTTACCAATGCGATTGGGCTGTCGGATGTCAAAAAGGCACTTTAGGCTTTGGTAATAGTCTTATTTCCTGTCTAATAGTCAGCTATACTGAGGTCAGCCATTGGAAAGATGTTCAATACAATTACTTTCTCTCCTTTTATGGTCATTATATATCAATTACATTATATATTAGCATTAGCAGGGCAAGACAGGAGCCTAAACTAAGAGAAGTCATGGCACTGAAGTCACAGCAACCCTCATGCACACATTGTGTGCTAAGGGGTGGAAGTCAAGGGGAAGACAAAGGGGAACCACACATTTTGAACCCTGTGTGAGCTCATGGATTATGTTTGCCAGTACGAGGGTTGTCTTTACAGGTCCACATATGTGGCTCCCTGGAAACAGCAGGAACATTTTTTATTCACAGCTGAAAGGAAGGTGGCAGACGAAGAGGTAACGACTGAGGCAACCAATTTTAAGCAAACTAGCTGAAAACTCACCACTTCTGATTGCGCCATGTCCCTCTGGAAGTGGATTTCAGAGCTTTAATCAGTAGCACAGCCTTACGTGTGCCTGAGACTGCAAGTAAATTTGAACAGAGAAATGTGGGCAAATGCCTTCAATAATGGATCATCTTGGACTTGTGTCAAGATATAACACATAGGAAATAGATATAAGCAGCAAGAGAAAAAAAATATTAATTTTCTCTGTATGTCTTGTGCTTAAGTGTTTTAAAACTTCTTTAAAAATAAATGAGTTTTGGAATGTTTTGATGACTTTTGCACAGATAGTTACACATTAAGATCCAGATCTTATTTCAAAACAAACTTATTTTAATAATAGTTTAATTGGCAGTGGTTTGCCTAGTGGGTATGGAAACAAACCCATAATCAGAAGATTGCCGGTTAGAATCATGGTTGCTCACCAAGGGTGACGCATTAAAAGCATACGACACAATTCGTAATTTACACTTGTGTGCTGAGCTGCAGTGTTTCACAATGACAATCATTTCACTTTCACTTTTTCACTAATGGACCCACTACTCTATATCACCCCTTAACATCCATTGAATGGTCAACCTCCACCACTATAGGCCATCATTATTACTGTTTTAGTTCAGTACTTTTGGCCTCTGTATTGATCGCATTAGTTATCTTGATCTTATTTACAGTATGTCACAAATGAGACAGCTCAGTCAAGCACTGGCACACAATCACACTCACCAGATTACTGATTGCACCGCTCCCCTTTCAACATACACAGCTCAGACTTAAAAGACACATGCATACACCAGAGAAATGTTCAGTCTACTTCCCCCCTCCCTGCTCTGGAGAACTGCTCTGAGATGTGTGTCATTTGTTTTAATGTAATAAGGCAACCTCTGTTCTGCTCTTGGGTTTTCCACTCCACTTTGTTCTGTGACACAGTGTGACCTACACAAATTCTCTTTACTTTCAGCATTTTGGGCCTGGTCTTCTCCTTTGATTATGGCTTGTGTTTTCATTAGTAAAGACTTTCATTGCACTTGCATTCAATGACTCATACAGCACAGCACGTTCAGAGAGTTTGAATAGTTTGTTTGGAAGAATACTAAATTCAGGTGGCCTGATAGGTGTGCATTAAAAGTCATGAAAAGTTCAGCCACCGTTTATCATTGTTCTGAATGAATATGTTGTCGTGAGGTAACAAACTAACTTATGATCAAACTAATCTAACTAATCTGTAACCTGCTAAAAGAGTTGTTTTCTGTCCATTATTATTGATTATTAAGCGTTTCATGCAACAAGAGGCCATAGGTTATTTTGGTCTGGATTGTGATAAACAGAGTCTAGCAGGCCCAATTCAATAAATGGTCAAGTAAAAGTGATTTTGAGCAACTGTCATAAGTGGTTTGAGTGTTTTATTGGCCATAGGTTGTTAGAACTGAACAATCTAGTAACTGGTGTTTCATTGATTTTAGCTTGCAAAGCTCATATTGTCACGTTCACAAGTAAAACAATTACCAAAATAATGAATTGATCACAGCTATAAATAGCAATCACATAAACATACTCATTCATTATTTGTTCATCTACAGGCCTCAGTCCGCAAAGCATTTAATAAGCTACACACAGAGGAGGAAATCGATGGCAGCCTCAAATTAAAAGCATAATTACTTTTTAAGGCAGCTATGAGGTTAGTTCCCACTGCAAAGGTATGCCTGGAGAGCATGGTGTCATGGGAAATCTATGTGAAACTTCTCAACTCATGGACTTTTGACACTGTACATGAGCACAACTAATGAAAAGGTCAATGGGGGCCCTGACGAATAGAACTGAGAATGTCCTGCCAGGATGATCAATATTGACATGGCTCTATGATTCTGCACTCAGCAGTCACCAAGCAGAGCAGAACAAACCTTTTGTCATCTCCCATCAAGACTAGGCCTGTCCTCAACAAATCCTTAGGGCCTAGTGTAAAGCCTTCAGCAAAACACATAAATTCACTTTAGCTATGCATGTGTATGACCATTGAGCTCAAAAGTGCACTGTTCTGCACTGTTCACAGGAGCTGATGTGTGTTGTGTAGTTTGTGAAAAAGAGCCTCTGGTGCATTTTCAATTGCTAACTAAAGTTAGTTAAGAAAGGAACTGTCACATGATTCCATTCATATGACCGTGAGCAACACTGAGATGAGGTAACGTGACTCCTATAAATTGGCAAGATGGCCACTGCCAGCCGCTCAGTCATTGATTGGAATTCCACCTCAAACCTGCTCATCTTCTCACCTCTCCACTCTTCCCTCTCATCCTGTTTCTTCCCCAACTCAGCTTAGAACACAAACGTCAACATCCATGTGGTGCTCACGCCGGCTCTCGTTCGCATATTAAACCGGAGGAAACTTACCTGCCTCCTTGCGTCCAGTCGCACCGAGGTTTCTTCGAACATGCGCTCATGTTCTGGTCCCGTGCTGGGACCATGACAGGAACAGAGGGTATTTGTTGTATAGATGTTGGAAGTGTCTATGAACTATGGCACTGTAAGATCTTAAAATTTGTTTCTTATATTAGAAGGCACTTTATAAGGACTGTGAACTGATGAATTAACCTCCAGCCAAAGTTTGTGCCGCACCGAAATTGGGTAACACGTAACAATTTATAACAACATATTTCATAATAATTTATGCATCATAAAAAACTATAAAACACACACTTAACAAATGAAAATGCCCTATGTTCTGTAACCAGATGGGAAATGCAAAATAATGGTTAATGCCCATTCCATGGCGACCTTTTTTTCTTACATAAAAAGTTCACTATTTGCTATAGCTACTATAATGTTTAATTAATTATGTTAAATGTATTTTATACAACATATGCATTTAATAGATGTGAACTGTTCCCATAGATTAATACATTTAACCTCTGACCCTATCTTATGATCTATTAATGTTTTTGTTTCCCTTCAGCTGCTCTCATCAGGGGTCGCACAAAGTGGACCAACCAGCCTCATGGAACTTTCCCTGATTTACCAGCACCAAAAATGCACAGTCACATGCATCCTCAATGATAAAATAAAAAATTATTTTAATAATAAAATAAAACAATTATTGAGCAATGTAATTTTTGGAGTCATGGCCATGGTTTAGTACATATCTTTCTCTACCTTTCAGATAAGGAAAACCATGTGCACTTCTACAAGCATACAGTGGGGAAAATATTCACTGGGCAACACAGAGTTTCAGGGTGCTTTTTACGGAGACACTCCTTAGTTGCCTTGGTTGCATGTTTCGGGCGTCACACTTAAACCCTTACTGGGGGTGTGATGCCGCAGCGGCCCTGGTATAATCAGATGGGAGCACCTGCTGCTGAGTATGCATATGGTTTTCCTTTTGTTGAATACCCTGTTTATGTACATTTACTGGCCACTGTGCCAGGTTTGTTTTTTGTTCATTAAAATCCCACAATTTCATTGATGTTGTGCTCTGCCCCCCGTGGCATGACAGAAAGACCGACCTATAGAAAAATGCACCACCGACATAAAAGAAGATGACAGCCGGGGGATGAGTTGTAAGTGGCAGTTCAGTCAGGGTGCGGCAGCTACCGCTCTGCTCTGTCGACTTCTGCAAAAGACTTGGCGGATCTGTGGAAGTGGTACTTTCCATGGGCAGCCTACTGGGCAGAGGAGTCCGTCAATGATGGTGCCGTTGAGGGAGATGACTGGTGGGGCCCAGAAGAAAAGGTGTCCAGTGATGAAGAAGTGCATGTCTGGTGAGGAGCTCTGCTCCATCTTGCTGGGACACCAGACCTCAGTGAGTCAAAAGAGAGCCCATGGTAGGCGACAGCGTTGAGCAGGTTGACCAGTAGGGACCAGAAGAAAAATTGTCCCCGCGTTGCTGGGGGTGACACATCCTAATAGTGTTACCAAACATTAAGTACAGCGCAATGTAATGTTATTAAATGGAATCAGATTTGTTTCCAAAAAATTGAAACAAAACTTTCCTAATTTCGAACAAAAATAAGATGTTGAAATGTAAAATAAAAGGTTGGAATTTGGTCAACCTTGCTCTTTTTAATTTTTACTTGAGAGACTTCCAATTACTGGCTTTTCAGTGTGGGCAGGGCTTCGCCTCATTTGCCAGCAGGTATTTGAGTGACAGCGCCGTTCCTCTGAAATAGTGATGCGAAGTTTGGCCCTTTTCAGAAAGCCGGCTCTTGTGGCAAAGGTTTCAAAACTGGGAGAACTGCGGGAGATAAGGTAATCCAGAAACATGGCTTATAAGGGAACTTGGCACAAGGGCGACAAGGTGAGTTTACAAGGATGTGTGCTATGAGTTGCTATTTATGCGGTTGTTTACAATTGCTCAGGGTTGCTTCTGGGTCATGGGTTCCGGGGCCTGCCGTGCACCCTCTATTGGACAGATGGGCTGCAGCCATGACAAGTTGGCATCCCATAGAGGGTGCCTCTTGCTGTAACTTCCAACCTTCATAAGACCTCGGCCAGCCCCAAGCACCACCATCCTACCATCACGAGTCTGTTTGAGAGACAAGCGGCACAACTGATCAACAAGTGCAGACCTTACCAGCCATCAATGAAATAGGATCAATAAAAATACTTTTACTGTGAACACGTTACGGATCGTATTAGCATAGTATTAGCCTTGACTGTTCATTCACTTTTTAAAATTACAGCTAGACCTACTCAGTGGATGAGGTGTCAAAACATGTGGACTTATTAATAATTTACTAAAAATCAATTTTTGAATAAATTCACAAATTGATTCATAACCACACATTTGGGCTCAATTTAACCTACATTCCACTTGGGAAGGTCAAATTAGATTTGATCATGATCTTCAAGTGAGTGCCTCTTCTAGGAACATGAACCACAGTCAGGCGCATGCTCAATGTTTTTGCTGAGTGTGATGTAAATGCACATGGTACAATTGTGGAGCCCTCAAGAAAAAAAAAAAAAAAACACATCCCCACCAGTCTTTTTCAAGCTGTTGATGCTGCGACTGTGGCCTGACCTCTCTTCTCTTCTTTTTTTAAGGATTGTAATATGAGCATACTTACTACTGTGTTGGCAGCAAACCTGGATTTGCATATTACAGCATGCACTGCCCATGTTTATTTTTGCTCCAAATAAGGTCAAGTGAGAGAGTGCAGATTGGCTAAACTCATCATAATGTGGCAGCCATGTAGTCTCTGATGAGGTTCTATGATTGTATAATTGGTCGTAATCAAGCGGATGACTTTTTTTTTTTCAAGGTGTGAGGAATCAGCTCAGTTCAGAGGACACCAGATATAATTCTGCTTCTAATTGCATTTACTGCTGTGGAGGGGATGGCACGTTTGAACAAATACGATGGGCAAATTAGGAGATGGCGAAGAGATGGGACAGGCTAACACACGTAATCTTGTGCTTCCCTGCTGTGCAGATTCTTTGTTGTGCTCCCACATGGCACAGAGGTAGTTTGCAGATAATTAGCAGGCAAAGTTTAGGACACCAAGCGTGCATTTTGTCTTTCTGCCCTGCTCACCCCCACTGCCCCCCACATCTCCCTAGTAAAAATAGTCTTCTGAGCTAAAAAGTCACTTTTGCTTTTCAGGGTGCACTTTCTGCTGTCAGATGTCGGGAGGACAATGAATTCACAGAGAAGGAGGTCGGAAGAAGCACGAGGGGGTAGACTTCAAAGGTTTTGAGATTATCTGCTCAGATCCCTCCTCGGCAGGGGACCAAAGGCTACACGATTATCTGTCCTGCTGGACCTCATAGAGATGCGCTCCATTCTTTGCCCGGAGAGCAGACTTAAAATACACCAATAGAGGGCATGTGAAGACGAACAGTGATACCACTGTGACTACTCAGAGGAGCCACTGTCATTCGCCTACCACTCATACCAGTCACTGCTTTTCAATGCAGCACAGGCATGTGACAAATCTTTTTTTAAGCCATCATCTTGCTCAGTTGGGTCTGATAAGAAGTGAGTCTTTAAATTATTTATTAATGAGAAAGCTTGAAATAAACTGCTAAAAATATTAACCCAAAATTTCTAGACTCTTTCATCACCTTTTGCATTACATACACTATAAAATTCATTTTAAGATATTTTCCTCTCATTTGAATGTATGTACATATGCATTAAGATACTAGGAGAAGTATTTAATTGTATGTGATATATAAATAGAATACAGACAAAACTTAATAAAGAATGCCCAAAATGCCAATTAAATAAATGTGGGAGCATTCGTGTCTGTTGCTTGATGTTATTGGTATTTTATATTTTATAGCCCTGGCATTAGACCTCAAAACTACGACAATTGTAAAGAGCTACACAACCATGGCTCTTGTCTTTAGTCTAGTCTTTATTTCATTTCATTATATATGTGCCGAAACAGAGGACTGGTGGCCCTTTATTATTAAATGGCTATGAGTTTACGTGCTTGTTTGATGAGAGACCTTGGCAAGCTGTATAAAATACATAAAAACATTGAGTTTATAATGTTTTAATGTTTTTAATGTTAATGTATAATGTTTTTCAGGGTCATTTTCTTCATTGGCTGCATTTATTCCATTTAAGGATAGATTACATTAAATATTAGTGAAGCAGCCTTGTTATTACTGATAGAGGAAGATTGCAAAAATTCATATTCATCTGTTTATGTTACACAAAGATTTAAGACTAGAACATTTATATTATATATCAACTATGGACTAGGATGACACAAAGTCAAATCCAAATACATTATTCAGAAAAGTATCAAGTCTTTTTTTATGAATATCTATAATTGTCTCAGTGTGAATTTGCTGACGCACTTGCAGACATACTTTGAGTGAGGGGACAAGTCGTTTCACAGGGAGAGGACACTGGGCGAGCTGGGGAGGTGGACTGGTTTGGTCTGTGAGGGGGAGGCTAGCTGTGAGTGAGAACGGGAAGGAAGCAGTGGACGTGCCACAGCGTGGCGGGGAGGGAGCTCTGGCTCCGTGGGAAGCACCAGGGAAGGATACGGGTTGACCAGGGCAGAAGAGAACAGGAAGACGGATTGTTTGAGGACGGTTCGGAAGTGTGGGCTGGACTGCCCTCCATCTTGGGTGGCAGGAAGGTGGGGTAGCATGAAGTAGCATCTTAGCAAGCGGGGCGGACAAACTCAAGGTCAGGGACGGGTCAGGAAGTTCAATCAGTTAAACGATCGTCGTATCAAGAGGGGCAGGCAAATCTCAAAGTAGAGGACAGGCAGAGTTTTCGTTAGTCAGGCGAAGGTAAGCAGGCTAGCGTCTCTGGGGAATAAATTCAACAAAGAGCGGGCAATGTCACCTGACTTTTATTCTCTCACTTTTGCTTCCTGGTCGCTGTCTCCCTTGCTGGTCTGGCGCTCTCTGGTGGGCTGGAGGTGTGTTGGCCGTGAAAATATTGTATAAATAATTGTTTAATTACGTGTATTTCAAGAAGAATACATTTCAATGTATATAATAATTCAACTCAATATCATACACCAACATGCATACAGGACTCATTTTACTTAAGGAGCTCCTAGAGTGAAGAGAAGATAATGTAAAATGCACAAGATAATGTAAAATGCAACAACGTTTTTGGAGGTTCCTTAGGCTTTGATGCCATTAGATTCATTAAACATAATGTTTTCATTCAACTTATAGTATGTAATATAATAGTCTTTGCATGTACATATCTATATAATAAAAAAAAATCTGTGAATGCCCTTTAGAGACATAGAAGTACATGCATGGGAGTTGAAATATACACAACATAAACTGCCTTTAAAAATATCCACTTTAATTGACCCATTCTCTATTAAAAATATAATAATAATTTATGTTTAGATGGAAAAGAGCAACATGCCTTGGTTAAATGGGGCTTGTCTGTGAATTATGCTAATGTGCTCCTCACACAGGGTGTATAGACTGAGGGTCTGTCTGTAACCTGCTGGAGGAAGACCTTTAAGCAAGATGCTGAGGATTTGGGCTCTGTTCTTTTGAGAATTGCAAAGCACACAAATACACTCCTTAGATGAACAGGGATGTTTAGACCTGCACTAATAATCTCACAAAACAGTAGAGGCACTCATGCACATAGGAAATCGATTGCAGAGTCCTACGCTGTCATAAGTATGCTGTACATATAAAATCAATCCTGTCTCTGGAGTCTTGACGGATGCAACTGTAAGACAAAGCTGTGAAACTGGCACTTTACTGGACATCTCTGTCCCAAGACTGCATCTTTTATTAAAAAACTAAAAAAAAAATCATTAATTGGGGGTACTTTAATCTCACGAGACAACCTAAAAGCTTTTTCAGCTCTATTCTGCAATCTCCTCCTCTCCAGTGACTGAACAGCCATATGTGTAATTATACCTGCACATGATTTTACCATCGATCGACACCGGGAGCGTACATACACAGGTACAATTCTGCTTAATCTAATGTTCGTTAGGAACAGAGCTGTTTCAGCCTTCCTTGTCCTCTCCGCCCTCCAGAGAACGTCTGCGGATCGTGCTGGTAATTCTGCCAGCCACGATGAATCACCCTCCATGCATTGTAGAAGTGGACCACTGAGTGCCATTAGCCTTGACGCTAATGGGTTTCAACAAGTTGGGAGTGTGCTGACTGTTCCTGTGATCTTAATTCGAGGGGAGATGATCAACAGCAGAGAGAAAGCATCGCTCATTGGCATTCTGTCACTGAAGCTGCTATGTGAGGATCTCTGGATGAGTCTGTGTGTGTTGCTGTGATCTACTAAACTTTTACGTTTTTACGTTTCTGCCTTGTGTGTGCATACTCAAAAATTCACACACATTCACTTCAGCAGCATTTGTTACGGCTTCACCAATTTTTCTCTGTTGTTTGGTGTATTGGAGCTAGCAAACAAGATACGTTAATTTGCCCGACAGGTCTGCTACTTGGTTGATCTGTGTGATTTCACCTTCTTCGTTCATGCAGACGTCTGATGGTTCTCACAACTCATGTTAAATCATATAAGAAATACATACATTATGTCTCTCAAAATGTTTTTCTCCCAGTGGTATCAGAAATAGTACTGAGTTTTTTCCTGGGTTTTGGTCTCAAGTTTGAAGTTCTAGAACTGTGATAATACTATTTTCTTACTGAAGATGCCATCCCAGAATGCTGTTACAATGTAGATGGTACATATTGTCCGCAGAAATGTTTATGTGTCTCCTTTAAGTCAATATCTAGATTAATGCAAAACCAAAGGTTTCCTTACAGATGGTTTCATCACACTGCCACTTAATGTAGTGTATCCTGCTGCCATCTCATTGCTTGGTAAACAGTGCACAAGCTCCTGGCTGTCCCATCGGGCCGTTCATCAAAACAAGATTTCTCAGTTAGTTGGGTTAACTTAAGCCAGAAAGTGAAAGTTTATGTCATTGGGATAGACGGCACAATGTGTCCACTGCATTTAGCCCATCATGCAGTGAGCAGTTGGCAGCCATGAAAGCCGCTTGGGGAGCAATGTGTGGAGATGGAATCTTGCTCAAGGGGACCTCAGTGGAATATTGGCGATATGGGATTTTGAACCCACAACTTCTGATTATGAGTCTGCTTTCTTACCTGCTAGGTCACTACTACCACCAGTCATGACTATACAAAAGGTGAGATGACGCCTTCCTGTTGGTCAGTCATGACTTCTAGTATAACAATCCATCTGAGAAATCTTGTTTTGATGAATGATTAATGTCGTATCTCTGAAATTCATCTGACCAGGACAGTTATGGTCAGACTAATGACAGACTGGATTACGATAATGTTTTGCCCTTTTTGGGGGTGTCTTGCCGTCCCGCATGGGTACATGTTTTGGACTGCGTATTGGGCTGCTAGTTAACTTTGAATTTATTTACTGTTTTTTTGGTGACGTTTGCATGGCATATGCATGGCATTGGAATTGTGTTTTATTTAGGTAGTTTCGATTTTTTGTGATTCTCCACGTTAAGACGACATGTATTATTAAGTCCATATTTATGGGTGTTACTATTGTGCACTGTGCTTGAATAGGTTAAGTAACACACATAGGTTTATGTGGTAAAAAAATAACAGTAAACATTTTAGTTAATATTGTAGTCTTTAAAACCTTCAATATAGCAAACCTTTTCTGTGACAAATAGCATTTCACACTCTTGACATTTTCTCAGCCGCAATAAGTTTGAATATGTGGATGGCTATCCAAATGTCCTTCTTCCTCGTCCTTTCACTTCTTCCTCCAGTTTTGCCATCATCTCCATTCACCTGCCTCGTCATGCCACCATGGTTGTGACAGAAAGACCCGATCCGCATTTGGACACAGCCGACGCCGCCCTGCTGAGATCAAAGGAGCCGCAACTCGCCGGGAGGACGTCGCCAGCTTCCTTGTCCCTGGCCAACGTTGGCTTCCTTTTCCGCAGGGTCCCGACCCCTGCCTCTCAGTCCAGTGTCTGGTGGTGTTGAAGGTGAGGAGCGGCCATTCAGCGGAGCAAGCCGGAGATTGACCGTGAGCGGCGGTCGCCTGCGGACGGCGGACGAGGTAGCTGGTACCACACTGGTCTGAAGCTGTCTGCGCAGGACTACCATCGCTCGCCCATTCATTTTTCATTCAACTCTGCTGTTCATCTCTTCTCGTCTCTCTCGAATCGATTCTTCTTGACTCATCTCATCGTCCACTCTATCCATCAAGACTCAGTGTATGGACTACCTTCCTCCTTCATGGACTGCTTTGGCGGGCCCGCCGGGTGTGGTGCCTAGGAGGGGGGTACTGTCATGACCCGCTCCAGAAGGGGTTTCACGTTTGTCATCTGTAATGTTCCCTAACCGTAGCCCCTGCCACAGTCTCCATATCCTCAGTAAAGTGGGTGCATCCAGTCTTTTGTGGCAAATATCTTTCTATATTCTTTCTATCATCGACAAAAGAAATGACTTGTTATTCAACTGAAAGGGCAAACGAATATAGCAGACTCATTCACCACTGACATAAGAAGTGTTATTCTGATTCCAAATCTCATTTCCTGCTGTTTACCCACTACGTAGCACCTAGCACCTTGAAACAAGAACCCCAAAAAATGCAAGCGTGAAACACCCTCCCCAAAAACTTCAGTCTGTTAATCCCCTGGTTTACAGGCTATGTTAAGCCCCCACCCTGTCCATTTTATAAAAGAGCACGTTGTGATGTGGTAAAGCTGATGCACTGTACTAATGACTAATCCTGGCTACAACGCCTCAGCAGGCACATAATCCAACAGAGGCTAACGTGACGCAAGTGAAGAGGAGAAAAGGCCCATTGAAATCAGCCTTTGATTAATTTCAGGAAGTCACTCCAGTGCTTGACACAATTTGCATCGGGAGCGCTATATTTACCCTCACGCACAGGCGTTGCACTGAAATGCGTGCTTGATGAGGAGAGAAACAAAAAGACTGGTGGAGTTTGTGTGGGAGGTGGCTGCTTCCATTTCACATTAATACGCACACACACACATATTACACACACACACACTCACACTGCAGCTCTGTCAGGTAATTGTATGTTACCATGGATACATGGAAAGCTCCATTCTAACAGGAGGCATTGGAAGGACATTAGCATGCGTCACCAGAGGTGTCACACTGACAAGTTGTAAGGCAGTGAGACACCATGGGAACCCACCCCTTGAGTACAGAGTTCTCTCATCAGATTTGGGATGCAGATATTTGTCTATTTTCCTTAATGACACTCAAAATGAACTGCAGATATGCTCAAAAAGAGAGAGAGAACAATTATATATATATATATATATATATATATATATATATATATATATATATATATATATATATATATATATATATATATATATATATATATATATATATATATATATATATATATATATATTCAGATAGTAAAACAAGTAACAAGTAAAACAAGTAACAAGTCTTGCAAGTAACCTACTAAAGGCTAGATTTTTTTTTTATTTCAGATTATTTAAATCAGATTTTTTAATTGTTTCACTTCATGACATCTTAGCACAATATTGTCATCAGCATGAGAAGCTTCATAAGAAAGTTATTAGCATGATTGCATGCCACTACACATTGAAAAACACGTTCATTTAGAATGGCAGATGTCATGTGTCTCAGTGCCCTCCCTGCACCGCTGCCTGCCATCTTGCATCGATGTTGTCAGTGCCAGTTCTGCCCACTGTTACGTCCAGTGGTCATGTGATGTGCTTCATGTGTTTCCTCGATCTTGTTTGTGTTTTCCTTTTTGTAGGAGGAGCCTGCAATTACAGAACTCCTCCCATGCCTGATGACGATTTGCGCTCCAGTCGGAGTGGGTACGCTGAGGAGAGGGGAAGGAGAAGGGGGAATCCTGTTCACAGTAGCTGTCTACCTTGCAGTTCTAGTTGGCCGGAACGCTTTGTTTTGTCTTTGTGTCAAGGATTAATTATATTTCTTTTTTGTTTCTTAATACTTAATGTTTCCTCCCTCTTTCATGTTTGTTTATGTTCCTGTCCTAGACGAGAATGTAACACCACGCATACAGACATCTCAAAAATTCCAGAATTGATAGCGGCTCCCTGATCATCATTCTACCAGGGTACCATTGAGAGTGTTCTCTGCTGCTACATCACTGTCTGGTACGGAAACGCCATTCTTGCTGAGCAGAAGGCCCTGCAGTGGATAGGGAAGACAGCAGAGCGCATCATCAGGGTTCCACTTCCACCCATCTCCCAGCTCTACGAGAAACACCTCATTTGTCGAGCGCAGAACATAATGAAGGACTCTCACCACCCCTCACATGCCCTGATTTTCCTCCTACCATTTGTCTCAGGATCAGAACTGTAACTGCCAGACACTGCAAGAGCTTCTTCCCACAAGCAGCCAAAGCTTTCAATGTACTGCCATCACCAAAAAACTGATCAACTCAACTACAATACACTTCCAGCCTTATGCACCTGGTCTTTGCACATCTCAACTCATTTTGCTCATCTCTGCTCTTTTTGAACATCCTGCACATCTTGTGTCTTGTCTTGTGTGTCCTGTTTGACATATCCAACTTATCCACTCACAAGCATCCTAAGTGTTGGCCAGTTATGTCTTGTTCAACCTGTTCATTGTACAGAAACGTTTTACTTATCTCTTTTAGAGATACTGTATAGTATTTAAGTTTTAGTTTTAGTTAGTATGGTTTAGTTTAGTATGTATATACAGTACAGGGCAAAAATTTGGACACACCTTCTCATTCAACGGGTTTTCTTTATTTTCATTCTCACTGAAGTGCTAAACACCTCTGGGAACTCCTTCAAGACTTTTGGAATCCATTTCAGGTGACGACCTCTTGAAGCTCATCGAGAGAATGCCAAGAGTGTGCAAAGCAGTAATCAGAACAAAGGGTGGCTATTTTGAAGAAATTAGAATATAAAACATGTTTTCAGGTATTTCACCTTAAGTAAATAACTCCACATGTGTTCATTCATAGTTTTGAAGCCTTCAGTGAGAATCTACCAATGTAAATGGTCATGAAAATAAAGAAAACACATTGAATGATAAGGTGTGTCCAAACATTTGGCCTGTACTGTATGTGTGGATCACTGTGTGTGTTGCCTGTTCACGTAGCCCTTGCTAGAGTATCCTTATCATCCTTAACGTTTCCTCTTCTTATTCCTTTGGCTCCTGTTAGGGGTCACCACAGTGGATGGTGGCCTGCAGCATTGAATTTGCAAGTTTTACGTTGGATGTCCTGCCTGTGTAAACATTTAACATTATTGTTAAACTTTTTGAAAATTTTGTTGGACAAGAGAAAAGACCCACAACTTTTTTTCTTTAAAAAAAAGACCGATAAAAATGAAAGACCACTGTCATCACATCACTCGTTAATCAATAGAAAGGGACAGTTAAACAGTTTACTGTGTAACTGTACTATTTATATTAAAGTAAATACATTTACTTTACACAGGTCCAACTTCTGCAAGATAATAAAAAAAAAAAAAAATAGAAACAAGGTCCCCAAAATGGATGGTTAAATGTATGCTATTAATGTAGATTCCTGACATTTCAGACAGAAATGTATTAATGGATGAGTTGTAATGGGCTTCACTGCAGAATTCTCTGAATTAATTCTGCACTCCGATCTCAAAGCATGTCAAACTGATTGCCTGAAGATGGCTATGAGTTCACTGTATTTCAGTAAACCCCACAGCTGGCCTCAGAGGGTAGAGTTTGACATAGTTTTATCAGACACATTGAGGAAGTGCGCTGTGGGTCTGAAACCCAACACTGACGTCCGTCACTATTGATTTGTACATTAAAATTTATGCTCCCATTGGCTCGTGTCTCTCACCCTAGCTGTTGTGACTGGTAGATCAGAGGGGGGCCTGCAAGAGTTGTGCTTGGTGTATAGAAACTGGAATAATCTGTCCTGGGTGGCACTGGGCCAGAATCTAATTTCCTGAGCTGCAACTGTGACTCTGTGAGCTCGTTTCATCCAGGTTACCTTGGTTACCCTCAGAAAGGTGGGAAAGAGATGGCAATAAGTGGAGCGATCGTTGCTATGCGTCACTGTGGAGCACTGTGGAGGGGCAGTGGTGGCCTAGCGGTTAAGGAAGCGGCCCCGTAATCAGAAGGTTGCCGGTTCGAATCCCGATCCGCCAAGGTACCACTGAGCAAAGCACCGTCCCCACACACTGCTCCCCGGGCGCCGGTCATGGCTGCCCACTGCTCACTCAGGGTGATGGGTTAAATGCAGAGGACAAATTTCACTGTGTGCACCGTGTGCTGTGCTGCTGTGTATCACATGTGACAATCACTTCACTTTATTATTGGGTCTGTCAGAAAGACAGACCATTTATTATTGTGCTGAGAATGGCAAAAAAGAACATGTCTTACGTTAAAGACCGCCACGCGAAGACAGTCAAACGTAAAGAAACAACGGAGTGGTCAGTCCGAAGGCAGTACCACATTAAAGAATTCCCATTTTACAAATTCCATGCCCGCAGCTGTGACCAATGCCCGGACAGACCCATCAAAATTTCCCCTGGAATTTTGGCTTCTAGTTATTATTATTATTTATTATTATTTATTTATTGCTCATCATCACTATTCATCACTATCCAGGTTACAGTTTACTGTTATGTTCAGACTTGCATGACATTAAAGTATGGCTTCGTTTCATTAATATTTATTGTATGTTAATGCAGTTTATTTTATCTGTAGTTTATAGAAGCAAAAAAGAAAAAGATTCAATCACTTTTGTATATTTGAATGTGGAATTTTAACAAAATTAATTTTAATTTGTAAATCTAATCTGAATTTTTATTCCTTTAATGAATTGAGAAAATAAATTAACTGAATCAAAAACGTCAAAAATAATCTAGCTATAGAAGTAGCTGATGTGTCCGAATGTGTTCTTTGCATAACTCGTAATTAGGCATCTTTCACTGGCACTGAATGAGTGCGAGTTAGCCTTACTGCACCTCTGCTGTGGTTTACACTTCACCACTGTGTAAAATGCATGATGCTTTCATAACTGACACAGCATCTGCCAAGCGGTGTGTTAAACTTGATTTGGTCATGGGGCCAACGTTAAGCTGAAGTGAGCTGATTAAGATGGTGTGAAAAAAAGGTTCATGAAAACTGGGGTGGCACTTGGCAGCGTGGGGGTCCTGTAAATCAGATGTACATGTGAGGCTTTTTTCTTAGGATTTTATGGATACAAGATCTCTTTCCTGCCCAAAATGTATATTAGCAGTTTCCATTGGCAGTATTCTCACAAATGAGTGTCCAGACACTGTTTAACCAGACTTTAACCAGACATTTAGCCACAGTTGCAGGGTTTTTCTGGTCTATAAATAGATTGGTAAAGTGTATTGCTGCATGCTAAAGGGTTATTTTTAAAAAAGCAATACAGACTTGAGAAGCATCTGTATGCAGCTGTTACATGAAAGCATTGTTCATTAAAAGCATCCGTGGGGGCAGTGGTGGTCCAGCAAGTAAAGAAGTGGACTCATAATCAGCAGGTTCACATCCAGAACTGTCAAGGTGCCACTGAGGTCTGCCTGGGCAAGGTATCGTCCCCACACACTGCTGCCCAGGAGGCTTTGAAAGCTGCCAACTGCTCACCAAGGGTGATGGGTTAAACGCAGAGGATACATTTCGTTGTGTGCAACAAGACTCATTTCATAGACTAAGCAAATGACATTAGCCTCTTCTAGATAGTATCAGGACAAAGATTGTATCAGCGGAAAAGAATTGATCCCTGAACACAGCAAACCGGTCAGTCTTGACTGTGTTCACCGTGTCGTCCCTCTGCAGTAAATTAGAAGGTGGAAAGGCTTCCTGTTTCACACAGGCTCTGCTAAACGCCCTCATGCGTGTCCCGCTGCAGATGGGGAGATTTAAAGTCACCCATCACAAGGCATCAGAGGACGAGCTTGATTTATTACACAAAGGGCAAACGGCAAGACAAGGAGAACGGGCACTTCTCTAGCATCTGACAAGCAGGAGGGTTCAGACAGAGCTGCTGAAGCATGGTCTTCTGTTATATGGTCCTGTTGGTTGAGGTCAACATTTAGCACTAGCACCGTGCCACACACGCTGCACTCCACAGTTCGCACATAAAAACGTGACATGCAAAAATAAAATAGTAAGCATGCTGTCAAAACATCTATCTGTCTATGTTTTTGTGTTTATATTGTTCAAAAAGCATCATGACTTTTTTTTAAAAGAACAGCAAGTCAAGCGACCACAATTTCGTAGCTCATGGTTGTGTAGAGGTGTGAACAGACTGTTGTGTGGGTGGGCATTTAGCTTATCTGGGGGGTGGGAATAATTAATAATTATGCTAATAATACTATTATGTAACAGGGTGATGACAACATGATTTAATGAATCAAGTAAATGCCCAGATGGAATGGGCAAACTCAACAGAAAGAGGTCTAGACATCAAATGATATTGTTTTTCAGGGCTAATTTTGAGAAGTTCTAATTAATGGAATGTGATAACCAATAATTTTATTTAAAATAAAAATTCAGAATTTTAAATTGTACAATCTACTACATTACAGCATTTTAAATTTACAGCATTTATCAGACGCCCTTATCCAGAGCAACTTACAATCAGTAGTTACAGGTACAGTCCCCTTGGAGCAACTTAGGGATCAGTGTTTTGCCCAGAGACACAATGGTAGTAAGTGGGATTTGAATCTGGGTATTCTGGTTCATAGGCGAACTTGAGAACATTTGAACATGCCAGAAAGTTGATAAAGAAGCATGGGCTATGACAGAATTTCATTTGAACGGTCTACATTTGCACTACTGTTTTTATAATTCCCTTTCCATCTGCTGGTGAAAAAACAAATAGACTAAGTTGAACATCACAGTCAGCTTCTGATTTGTCTTCAGATCTACTAACAAGTGTTGCCCTTTAAATGTGCCTTGAGAAAGCACTGCTCTTCACAAGACTAATGCGAGATGGCATCGAGTTTTTTGTGGCTATGTTATCTAATCAGTGTGACTCACTGAGACCAGAGAAAAAATGTTTTGTAATAAGATATGTGGATTAATAAGAAAATGTAATTTGTAAGTATCCCTTCATGCTTCAATCATCTTATATTATTTATTTCATGGCTGGAGTCAGGAGGTGCACTTGTGGGTATAACTAGACTTGGAGAAGGGGCAGGTGGGCTTGGGAAAGAGGGAGGTCAGCTCTTGGAGTGCTGGTGAAGGGGAACGGGGCCAGGAGAGGCCAGAGTTTGCAGCAGGAGGCAGTGCACACAGCAAAAGAGACGAGAAGTCGGCGGCAGGATTATCAGAGGTTGTGGCTTGAAAAGGATCAGGCACAGAGCAATGGGTTATCCGAAGATCGAGGTCCAATTATGGCCAAAATTATATTCTTTTTTTTTTTTTAAATATTGTAAATCACAATTATTATTTTTATTATATTATTATTGCACTTGCTATTTTAAACAAACAGTAAGTGAACAAGGTTTTCAGATTTTTACCGATAAAATACATCCTGTCAACATTTTCTGGCATAAGAGATGACTGAAGGCACGTCACTATGAAAATACTTAATTTTAACTATAGACAGAGACATTTTGTATAGATTTCTCAGGAACTTCATACAATTAACTTACTATGAATGTATCAGAACATACGCTGTGCCTTTCCTATGGGGTGGGGGTGGGCAAAAAAATGCTCTGGTCTTTAAGATGAATAACGTTATTTGACAAACACAATTTTGCAACATACAAGATAATAAAATAAAATCTTGTTTATTAAATGTTATGCATTAATTTTTCATTCATTCGTTATTATAGCTGCACATAGCACAAAAGTCTGGCATTTTCGCTCGTACCGTCAGAGAAGCGTGACTGAATAAGCTTGGAATTGCATGCTGAGAGGCTGAATGTGACATCTAGTATATATCTATGGTGTATATTATATATTTATATATTATATATTTTTCAACCCCAAATGTGGAACACTTTTTTTCCCTCACTCTGTCAAGGTTGTTGCAGTCTATGCTTTTGTTTGCGCCCTGGTGGTTAGTGAATATCACTGATGATCATCTTAATTTAATCGTGGTAGTCAAAACCATGATCGTGATTAAAATTGGATTAATTGTGCAGCCCTAGTCCTTAATAACAAAGTCAAGGCAGAAAGAAAGACGCAAGCATCAACAAGAATAAGTCAACGAAGAGCAGGCAGCGTCCAACATGGTCGTCAGGGTTTTATACAAGATGCCGACCCATCCTCGTCTGATTCCGTGTGTTCAACCCCTTGGGTGTCCCTGTGCCCCCTGATGACCTGGTGTTGGAATGGCGGTTATGAAATTATTATTTTTTTTTAACTACCTTCAGAACACTGTACTTGTACTGTAAAATTACCTTTACAATTTACATAATTTATCAAAGTAATACAAAATTAAAGAAATGTAATTAGTTACATTAACTTTATATTGTCAAAGTTATGCTTCTCATACATTTTAAATAAGATAACTTATTTTTCACCTCTGTGAAAATGCAAAGTGAGTCAGAATTAATGGAGGAATACCTCCGGATGGAAGGTAAAGATGGGAAAAGATGGTGGGGGAAGGAAAAAATGGTGGAGGAAGAACAAAAAAGATCAATTAATTGAATTAAAGGGAAAATCAACAGGCATCAGATCACCCAGAAACTCCTCCAAGCCAGCACACAAGCCAGCTCAAAGTAAGCAGGCCATAACAGGAGAAGAAAAGAACAGGCACCTCTAGACAGATGAAAGCTACGAGAAAAACAAGTATCCCCAAAAGAACAGGAACTTGACTGTCAGGGAAGGTTCTGAAAAATTAGCGGCCAATTCACCAGACAAGGCAATTTGGTGTAACATATTAGACACAGTGGAAGAGGAGGCTTAATGATAAAAAAGCTACATACATTCAAACATTAAACATTTAGATTCAGGATTTCTGCCATAATGTAGTACAAATGACAACTGACAAACAGGACACAATCGCACGCAAGAAAATAAAACATCAGAGAATGAGGACCAAGAAGGAACCAAGAGTGATGTCCAGTTATTCAAGATTAAAGAGAATTTCAGGATTCAAGACAGGTTTATTGTCAGTACAACAGTATACACAGTATACCGAGTGTTGAAATACGATTTCACACAGACCCCCCATAGTGCAATCATAAAAGAAAGAAAAACACACTAAACTAAATTATACTACTAAAACTTAAATACTGTACAGATCTCTATAAAATTTCTATTTGCACTGTGTAAACTGGGGCCACGTCTTCTCGTCTCTCTGTATATCTGTACAATATATAGAAGAGATGACAATAAAGTTTACTTTGACTTTGACTTTGACAAGACAGACATATGCAAAATGAACGGAGATGTGCAAAAATGGCAGGCTGTTAGGAGGTGCGTAAGGCTGGAAGTGTATTGTTGTTGAGCTAACAATCTTTTGGTGATGACAGCGCATTAAAAGCTCTGACTGATGCTACAGAATCGTCTGCAGGATGGAAGTAGGGAGCGCAGGGCATGTAAGGGGTAGTGTGAGTCCTTGATAATGTTGCAAGCTCGACTGATACGGTGTGTCTCATAGAGAGATGGGTGGAAGTGGAACCCTGATGATGCGCTCTGCTGTCTTCACTGTCCACTGCATGGCCTTCTGTTCAGCGACAGTGCCGTTCCAGTACCAGTGATGTAGCAGCATAGAACACTCTCAATGGTCCCCCTGTAGAATGATGTGAGGATAGGAGGAAGGAGGTTGGCCTTCATGCTGCTGAAAATCTCAATAGCGGATCTGTCGATTTGCAGTGGACAGTTAAAGTGAAGTGATTGTCAATTGTGATACACAGCAGCACAGCACACAGTGCACTGTCCTCTGCATTTAACCAGCCATGACAAGCGCCCAGGGAGCAGTGTGTGGGGACGGAGCTTTGCTCAGTGGCACCTCAGTGGCAACTTGGTGGATCGGGATTCGAACCGGCAACCTTTCTTAACCGCTGCTGTGTTATTTCCTATAGATACAGACTGAGGCTTGTCTGTTAGTAAATCCAAGATCCAGCTGCAGAGTGGAGAGCTTATTCCCAGCGGTCCAGCTTCTGAGGCATGACAATATCGAATGCTGAGCTGAAGTCAATAAACATTCTGGCGTAAGTGTCTTTTTTTGTCTAGGTGTGAGACGGTTGTGTGAAGGGCAGATGAGATTGCATTGTCTGTGGAGCGGTTCAGCCAGTAGACAAACTGAAGTGGGTCCATATTCTGAGGAAGCTGGGTCTTTTTGTGGCTCAGTACCAGTCTTTCAAAGAACTTTGTAATGATGGGTGTGAGTGCTATGGGCCGGTAATCATTGAGGAAGGACACAGTTGACTTCTTTTGCACTGGGATGATCTTGGTGGTTTAGAGTCAGGTAGGTACCATGGCTGAACTTAGCAATGTGTTGAAGATATCTGTGAATATGTCTGCAAGCTGGTCAGCAAGCTCCGGTAGCACCTGACAATTTATGTTGTCTGGTCCTCCTGCTTCTCATGGGTTTACTCCTCCACGTCCACAGAGTAGTCATAGGTGATTGCAGAGAGATGGCCACCTTGGGCCACATTCACACCTCTCTGATGACTGGTCTGAACTGCTTGAAGATGAGTCTGTAGGCTAGAGTGAGAACAATGTAGATGTGTCTGAGGTGGGGGAGGGGTATAACCTTGTATGCACGCTGGATGTTTGTGTAAACAAGGTCTAAATTGTTGTCCCCTTGTGTTGCAAAATTAATGTTCTGATGAAATGTTGCCATTATTGCCTTTTGAGGTTGAAGTATCTTGCAACGATGAAGAAGCTGTCCGGGTAGACTGTATACAGGTTGCTGATGATCTTGTAGAGTTCACTGAGTGCACCACTAGTTTTAGCATTACTGCTAGGACAAGCCGGGATGTATACTACAATGATGATCACAACAGTGAACTCTCTTGGGATGTAGAATGGTCTACATCTGACTAAACTTCTACAAGCTCCGAAGAGTGCACAGCATTCCTGCACCAGCTGTTATTGATGTAGACACACAGGCCACCACCGCATGTTATACTTGATGAGCAGGAATCTCTGTTGGAGCGGAAGCAGGTCAGCGTGTCTAGCTTAATAACAGAGTCCGCAATACCATCGTGCAAGGTTTGGTGAAGAGGTCAGGAGGTCAGTATCTGGAATGGATGTTGAGTATTCTTGAGTCTATAAGGTAACAATAAAATGTGACTAAAATCCTCTATTTTACTAGGTACTTGTACTATAATGACTGTGTTAAAAAGTTAAATAGAATAGCATTACTAAAAAAAACACTAAAATACAATTGACTAAAACTAGACAAAAATAGTAATGAATAATTTTGAGTAAAATAAGGCTAGAAAATTGACAAGTCTAAAATTAGTATTGACGTGATAGTTTGACACAAAAACTAGACTAAAACTAAAATTAAGTCATTCCACCAAAAACAACAATACAAGCAAACGTAAAACACCTCACGTTTTACGATCAGGATTAAAAAAAAGTTTTCTATCAGTCCCTCATCAAGGCTTGAGGCAGTTGACTTCTTTGGAACTGGAAAGATCTTAGTGGATTTGAGGCATGCAGGTACCAGGGCTGGGCTGGTGAGGATACTCTTTTAGCATGGTAGCATGTTTTATGGTTCTGTTGCTTTGCAAGGGGTCATTCTGACATCTCCCGTGGAAAGGTAGAATATGTGGTCATTGGGAGAAGGGTCCTTCTTCCTCAGTGGCTCACTGATCTCTGCATCAAACCATGCAAAAAGCTCCTCTGGCAAGGAGGGGTCACTGCTGAAGGCCTGATGAATTGGTTTGCAGCCTGTGATGGTCCGGATACCCTTGCCACATGTACAATGTGTAATTTGACCTGACAATTTTCTCTGCATTTGCCTCCTTAATGGACGTGACAGGTTGTTTCTGTATAATGTAGAATTCATACTCTGTAGAAGAGAGAGACGAATAACTCTGTAGAATAGAATCCCTGTAGAATTAGCCTTTTTGTCTATGGACTGAAAAGGCGGATTCCCTGATTTTCACCATGTTTCACAACTTTACAGAGTTTGTGGTTGGGTGATGTCTGTCTTGGAGATGGTATCATCCTCAACACACGTGCTGATGGAGATGGTAACTGAGGGTGTGTACTCCTCCAGGTCTACTGAGTAGTCATAGGTGGCTGCATCTTTGAACATCTCCTGGTCTGTGCCATCAAAACAGTCCTGAAGGGCAGAGATGGCCCGTGGGGCCACATTCTCAACTCTCTTTTGCTGTAGACTAGGGTAAGAAGTATGCATGTGTGGTCTTACTGTCCGAGGTGGGGGAAGGGGTGTAGCCTTGTATGCACGCTGGATGTTTGTGCAAACAATGGGTCATATTCTGCACTACACTGCCACGTCAGCAGGGGGCGCGCAAATGCAATTGCAAAGAACAGTCGTACACTAGGAAACCAAGAAGACTTGACTGGATATTTCTTGTAAAGAACATTTTGTAGCAATTACCTTTTACTTTTATTTTTCTGGCTTCCATTTTTGTTTCTGTTTTTTGACTCTTCTTCTGGACCTCCCCTGTGTACCAAAGGATTTTCTGGACATTACCACTGGCTTTCCTCTCGACAAATTATCTTTGCCTGCCACTTCTATTGGATTGCTTTTCTGGTTTGACCCCAGTCTGATGACATTGCAGCTAGACCGCACTAAGGAGGGGGGCAGCTTTTTGAGGGCTGGATGGAATATGAATATGGAAAGTGTGAAAAGAAACTTCATGCTTGGTTTGGTACCCAGCAGGCGTCAAGGTACAAGAGGGGTGTTAGAAGAGGAGTCAACATTTACATTTACAGCATTTATCTCCCTTATCCAGAGCGGCTTACCATCAATAGTTACAGGGACAGTCCCCCTGGAGACACTCAGGGTTAAATGTCTTGCTCAGGGACACAATGGTAGAAAGATTTGAACCTGGGTCTTCTGGTTCATAGGCGAGTATGTTACCCACTAGGCTACTACGCCCCAGATAGGCATTTAGGCCTATCAAGGTGAATGGTTATGCAAAAAAAAAAGGATTCGATTTGAGGCATGGGCAATTTTAGAAAATAAGCCAGCTGCGAAGGACAAAAAAAAATGTTGAGCGGGCAGGGATTCAAGATGTCATGATACCTGTGCCACCCTAGACAGCATATGTCATATCATCCGAGCCAATGGAGAGATGGTCACAATTTAAACCACAGCCCACTTCATTGATTGTCATGACCCTAGACTAGCACTAGAAGTAAGAGCCCCTCACAATGTACTTGGATGGGAGATTGCCTGGGAATACCAGGTGCTGTAAGCTTTAACTCTAATCCCGATCCGCCAAGGTTCCACTGAAGTGCCACTGAGCAAGGCACAATCCCCACGCACCTGTCATGGCTGCCCACTGCTCACTCAGGGTGATGGGTTAAACGCAGAGGACAAATTAAACTGTGTACACCGTGTGCTGTGCTGCTGTGTATCACAAGTGACAATCACTGTCTTTTCTTATTTCAGCTTTGATCGAATCCAGGGCCGCTGGTAACTTTGTGACCAGGACAACTGCCAGAAAACCTGGTGTAAAGACGTTTGGTTCACCCCAGCCCATCACAGAACAGGCACTGGATGTGTGTCTTCTTGGCAAGTAAAAGATCACTCGTTGTACCTCCTCCCCTCACAACGCACACAGAATGCAGGACACAAACCATCATATTAGGCTATTTCTGGCTATGCACTCACAACCCCCATATTGTTTATGCCATTTTATCAGACGCAGTTATTCAGAGCAATTTACAATCTGTAGTTACAAGGACAGTCCCACTGGAGCAACTAAGGGTCAAGTATCTTGCTCAGGTGCACATTGGCACCTGTGACTTTGTTGTCATTTAGATCATAGTCGAGAGTGATACACACTATGCTACTATCACCCTACTACTATCACATCGATGAGGTGTAGTCTCAGTTACTGCTCCCCTCACATCTGGAGTTCCCCAAGGCTCTATCTTAGGCCCTATTTTATTTTTACTTTACATACTGCTGCTGGGGTCAATACTTAGAATACTTTTTCATTGCTATGTGGGTGATGTTGAGATCTACATGTCATTTGAATGCTATTATTAATGATTTGATTTGGCCCCTCATCAAGTGCTTAAGCAAGATTAAAGCCTGGATGAGTAAAATTTTTTAAAATCTAAATGGCAACAAGACTGAAGTGCTTCGATTCAGAAACAAAAAGGCTCATGATCCCTCTGCATTTTTGAGTCAATTGTTCCCTGTGACCTTCTTCACAGCAAAATAACTTCATATCAGCAGCTCTTGACCAGCCCTAGGACTAGGCTAAAGACTCATTTTGGGGTTTCGACTCCCAAGCTGTGGAACATCCTTCCATGTATAGGGGAACAGAGATGGCACCGCATAACACAGACCATTAACATCCCTCCAAAGATGACCTTCACAGACCAGGGCAAGATGACCACTCTAAGGATTACAGAGCTCTATTGTTTAATGTAAAGGTAATGACAAATAGGCCTAAGGGTGGTAGTAGCCTAGTGGGTAACACACTCGCCTATGAACCAGAAGACCCAGGTTCTAATCCCACTTGCTACCATTGTGTACTTGAGAAAGACACTTAACCCTAAGTTGCTCCATGGGGACTGTCCCTGTAACTACTGATTGTAAGTCACTCGGTATAAGGGCATCTGATAAATGCTGGAAATGTGAAATGTCATAAAAAATCCAAGATCTCTCTCTCCAGGAGACTGGGAAAATGGTTATGACAGAACGTCTGGAGAACAAAGAAAAATACTCTTTAATTCTCCAGGATGATTGGATACTTTTGGACTAAATATCATTTGGTTTGACTACGTGTGTACTTTTTGGTGTCTCTAAAACAACCAATTTGTAGCCTGAGTGAATGTGGAATGAATGAATAGCAAGAATGTATTGCATTATACTTATATCACCTTTTTATAATGAGCTCACCTATGAACTGAAATGAACTAATCTCTGGCCAGTAGATCATTGGCTAAATCCTCAACCTGGGGTGTGGTCTTACTGCAAATAAAGTTGCTGTCACATTGACAACTTTATAGAGAACTATGCAGAAACGAAGAAGCGTGAAGCAGGGAAAACTAAACAAAGAAACCTCCTCCCATCACAACGCTGGACACAAACCGTCATATTAGGCTGTTTCTAGCTATGCGCTCACATCATTTATGCCATTTCATCAGATGCAGTTATTCAGAGCAGTTATTCAGTGTCTTTCTCATGGGCAAATTGGTAGTAAATTAGGTTTGAACCTGTGACTTTGTTGTCATTTAGATCATGCCCCTGCATTGTCTGCAGTGTTTCTTTGATTGCAGTCCCACCTCCCAGTATTATGCATGCATATCAGTGGGACACTTTTGTGTAGGGGACATTACCACAGTTCACTCACTATGGTGCCTCCTGCCTTATTTTCCATAATGTAACAATGTTTAATAAATCAATTGCTCATTATTCAGTTTTTATCTCTTTCAGCAGCCAAACCATTTCACTTGACATTATATTCTTGTCAGGATTGACTGCAGCTGGGCTCATCATCGGTGGCCAATCCTGACGGCGCATAAAACCCCTAGATTTCCGCCCCTTCAAAAGGGACGACATTTTCGTGGACTGTTGTGAGTGCACTGTTGTGTGTTAGTGTATTTTCAGTTCTGGCAATCACCATACGCCTGCGGGTTTGTTTTAGTTTTTCTCCTTTTATTTCCCGTTCTTGGCCACCGCGCCATTGTTTATTTGTAATTGTTTGTTTATTTCATAACAAAATCCAGTTCCCAGCATGTCAAACCTCTGCGCTTCCTTTCCCGGTAAGTCCGTGGTCGTGACAATTCTAGCATATTCTCTGTTAATGACTTTAAAACCTCAATTTGATACTGCGTAGTTATTATAATATCTTGTGGGGAAATTACTTAATTTTCTACAATAAGCCTTTTTCTTCAATTTTTAGTTGTGTTGGCCTAGTCTGTTTGTAGTCAGCCTCATTCTGGCCTTGATCAATGGGTCTTAAGATATTTTTTGGTTCCTGTGAATCTGAGACCTCATTTTTATCTGTTAAATTAGCTTTAGTCTTCAACTTTGCCTTCTTTAATGCCTTATATTCTTGAATGCGTTTCTTTAAAGGTGACTTTTCAATGTGTAGATTTCTCAGAAAATCAAACTGCAGAAGCTCCTCCACAGTTGGCCTCATTTCTGGGTTTTTCGTCAAGGCGGCTTTCAGGAAGCTGCGAAACTCTGTGGACCAACTTTTAAACTTTTGTGACTCTAAATTACTTAAGAGCCTAGAGACACACTGAGGGCCAATATAGAAATGAGGACATTGACCCCTAGCCAAAATAATCAGAGTGATTCCTACGGACCACACATCACATTTTTGATTGTAGGCTCTATCTGGACGTGCCTATGCCACCTCTGGTGCCATATAAACAACTGTGCCAACCCGTTTTGTTGCATTCTTCTATTTGTCTATGTATGTTGCCTCACCAAAGTCACCAAGTTTTACTTCACCATCATCGTTCAGGAAAATATTGCCTGGTTTTACATCTCTGTGCATAAAGCCTTTCTTATGTACACTGTCTAGAGCTAGTAGGAGCTCTCTAGCCACATATGCCACTTGTTGTTCTGTAAGGGGTCCTGTTTCTTTGCATAGACTCTTTAAATCTCCTCCACCGCAAAGCTCCATGCAGAGGTATAAATGTTCGTTCCAGTAGTACCTCCCAGTCAGTCTAGTAACATTTTTGTGATGTATATCATTCATTATAGTAGACTCTAAAACGGCCCAGATATAGTTAATGGATGTACATCTTATAGCTTTTATTGCAGCCAGTTGGCCTGTTTTGCATATCTTGGCTTTGTAAACAGTCCCAAAAGTTCCAGACCCTATGTATTCCATAAAATCATAGTCCTGGTGAGGATCTTTCAACTGGATCTTAAACTCTTTCATCTTTTTCATCATCCACATTGTTTGCCCTTTAATCAACACTTCATATTAAGAAATCTGTTCCTTCTTTTGAGTATCGGATTACTCTTCAAACTCCAAAACTGGTGTAGTCTGCTTCTGGATTTCAGATTGATTTTTAAATGTAATCTCCTTTTTCAGTACCCCATTCTCCTCATGAAACAGCTAAATTGAAGTGTTCTAAAGCTGTTCAAGACTTTAGTTTTTTTTTCCATGAATGCTAACATTGTCTGTGAGCATTTTTTGGTGAAATCAATATAAAATTCAACATTTAAATAATATTCTGTCAAATTAACTAAAAGAATTTTTTATTTCTTTAATATTATAATCATACCACTTGAGCATTCTGATTGGCTACAATAATTCTTTAATCTCATAAATAAATTTGTCCACAGGCCAGCTTCATTTACTTCAAGTTAAGTGATTGTCATTGTGAAACCCAGCACAGCAGACGGTGTGCACACAACAAAATGTGACGTCTGCTTTCAACCCATAACCCTTGGTGAGATATGGGCAGTCACTGCCCCAATGGAGCAAGTGTGTGGGGAGGGTACTTTTCTTTGTAGAACCTTGGCACTTCTGATTTTTGGGGCCATTTCCTTACCCTCCAGACTAACAACTGCCTCTCTTGGCAGGCCACACCTTAGGTCAAGGCCTTGGCCAATGGCTGTATTAGGGTGTCATGTTGCAGGGAGGGTCGGCATTGCTTTTTTTGCTCCTGACATTTTTACCAGAAATTGGTTCATTTAGATTCTTGTTATAAGAAAATTATATTAGGCTAATAAACTATATTCTTACTATTTTCAATAATTTCTAGAGGTGGAAAATGTAATCAAGTTACTTTACTTAGCTTAAAATTAAATTTTTACTTTTACTCAAAAATACATTTAATTACTTGATGTAAAAAAGGACTAACTTAAATCCAATACATCTCTAGTAGTTTTTATTAAACTTTTAGGCAGTATAATGTTATTTTAATGACAACTGGCTACAAATTGTATGGTCCAACTAAAACATTACAATAAGAAAAAGAAAATAGTCAAAACCAAAAATGTGAAAATGTTCAACAGTTCCTTATTAACAATTGTCGTAGGTTGCATCCCAATCTATGGGGCAGTGACTGGCCTAGCGGTTAAGGAAGTGGCCCCATTATCAGAAGGTTTCCGGTTCGAATTCCGATCTGCCAAGGTGCCACTGAGCAAAGCACCGTCCCCACAAACTGCTCCCCGGGCGCCAGTCATGGCTGCCCAGTGCTCACTCAGGGTGATGGGTTAAATGCAGAGGACAAATTTCACTGTGTGCACCATGTGCTGTGCAGCTGTGTATCACATGTGACAATCACTTTACTTTATTATTATTATTATTATTATTATTATTGTTATTATTATTTAATCTGGTTGAGTCGAGGAAGGAGAACTCATACACTCGACATCACGAGACACAGGTTTAATTACATGGAGCGCACAACAGGGAAAACAACAATCCAACAGAGAACAGACACAATCAGGGCAGATTTATACAGGCACACAGGTGAAAACAATCAGGACAATGTGGCTCTCTTTCTGTTTGAATCAGCTTTGATCAGGAATAGGCTTGGTAATCCTTAAAAGTGCTTGTTTGCTCTGGTCTGGTGTAATATTATCTTTGGGGGAAGCCACCCAGGTCTGTCTGGCGTAGGCTAGTGTTTGTGGCAGGCAGTGTGTCCACCTATGTAATGTTTTGTGATATGGCCTGTGAGGGTTGATTCATGTGAACATGCTGCGTAGGCTGTGGTTCAACTGATGCTTACTGTCTACCTACTGTGGGTTCCAAAGGTATTCGGCCCCCTTGAACTTTTCCACATTTTGTCACATTACAACCACAAAAATGAATCTATTTTATTAGAATTCCACCAATACAAAGTGGTGTACAGTAGAGAAGTGGAACGAAAATCATATATGATTCCAAACATTTTTTTAAAATAAATTACTGAAATAACTGGGTATGCGAAATTATTCAGTCCCCTTTGGTCTGTCAGTACAAATACAGCTACTGTGTTGCTCTATTGGGAGCAACAACCCCTTGAAGTCCAAAGAACACCCCAGACAGGACAGGGATAAAGATATTGAGAAATTTAAAGCAGGCTTAGGCTACAAAAATATTTACCATGCCTTGAACATCCCACGGAACACTGCTCAAGCGATCATTCAGGAGTACCACCCACCTAAACTCACAGGCCGAATAAAGACAGCGCTGATATGCAGCCAAGAGGCCCATGGTGACTCTGAACGAGCTGCAGCTGCATCTACAACTCTGGTGTGGGAGTCTGTCCATAGGACAATTATTAGTCGTGCACTGCACAAAGTTGGCCTTTATGGAAGTGTGGCAAGAAGAAAGCCATTGTTATACCATACAAACCTGGAGCCTGGACCATAAGAAGTCCTGTTTGCAGTTTGCCACAAGCCATGTGGGGGACACAACAAACATGTGAAAGAAGTTGCTCTGGTCAGATGAGACCAAAATGGAACTTTTTCAGTTATTTATTTAAAAAAATGTTATGAATCATGTATGATTTTCGTTCCACTTCTCAAGTGTACATCACTTTGTATTGGTCTTTCATGTGGAATTCCAATAACATAGATTCATGTTTGTGGCTGTAAATGTGGATAAGTTCAAGGGCGCCAAATACTTTTGCAACCCACTGTATATCTCTTTTTACAAATGGTAACCGCAACGTGATACCCTGTACAGATGTGGATCTGTGACTGTAAGTCTTTTTTTATTCCACTAGGGTGGAAGTAGCCTAGTGGGTAACACACTCGCCTATGAACCAGAAGACCCGGGTTCAGACCCCTACTACCATTGTGTCCCTGAGCAAGACACTTAACCCTAAGTTGCTCCAGGGGGGGGACTGTCCCTGTAACTACCGTGTGTTAGTCGCTCTGGATAAGGGCGTCTGATAAATGCTGTAAATGTAAATCTGAAATTTACTGCATAGCGAGGAATATAATCTCCATGCTTTAATTTTAATAAAAATGAACGATATATTCTAAAAGGCCCAGGACCGTAGAAACCAAGGCATTTCAAAATCCAGATTCACTTCGACAAGGTGTAAAAGCAACATGGACTAAAGACTGTATCACTTACAATGTAGCATTTAGATATCCTAGTCAGGTTCAATTTAATGCTCCTGCTGCTTTGGGGCCTCTACCTGATCTCACATTTTGATAAGCTCATGTGTGAGCTGATTCTTCACTGATCTTCAAACAACCATCTTCCACTAGGTTGTGTGCCAGGGCGGCAATCATTTTGCTCATGGATTCTTGGTCATGAGTTCATCATCCAGCTGACCTTGGTCTTGGGTTCAGCATACCTGGCCGTGAGGATCAATGCAATGGCCTCAAAACTTCAGTTTCGGCACTGGGAGCTAGGATGTCTGGACCCAAAAGATACACCAACTGACCCTGCTGGAGGGGCTGGTCATTGAGTTCCTTCTTACAGTGGAACAGACTTTGGTCACACTGTGGGGACAATACAAAGTTCCGAGCATGGCCAGACACCTTCTTAAACTTTGAGCCATTATGCTCAGCTACCAGGCAGTGAAGTGGGCCGGCCAATGTAGCAAACCCTCTACAAACCTCCTGTACTAGCTGACAAAGACCAAAAAAGGAATCAGACACATAACTGGGTGACACATTACACATTAGCCACTGCATACCCTTTTGCTGGGTCCGTGGAAACACCCCTACGGGAGATGCCATGCCCCAGGTAACAAACCTCTACATGGAAGAAGGTACACTTTTGGTCCAGTTGGACCTTAAACTCCTCCATCTGCAAACAGTTGAGAAGCTGAAGAGCCAGAGGATGAGAAAACAATAATATTGTCCAAATAAAGAAGAAAGGATTAAAACTGTTGGTCAATCCAAGGACACTTAATCACACACACACATATACACATGTACTGATATGCACTCACCCCCCACCCCATGCCTCAGCCCACTTTGTACCCCCCGGCATGGGTTTGTCTGTTCACTGTTTTGGTAGAGCATCAGGACTGACGCTTGTTTACATGGGATTACATCCACCGCCCTTTTTCCCTCCTCTTATTGCAATTTACTTCTACTTTTTATGTTGTGTAGCATCTATGTGCCCACAATGTACTCCCCATTGGAGTACAATCTGTTTTTTTTTATCCTCCTCCTCTATCCTAATGTTGAGGGTGCTGAAAAGCCACACAACCAACTTTTACTGCCAGCTTCCAGCCATATGTAAGAGGGAATGACTATGCCCCCTAACACTTGCCTGTAACCCTTCTTTTCCATCTAAGGGCCTCCCCACACACCTCTACTACAGTAGTAGTTGGCTGACAAGCTGTTTTAATTCCCTCCAGAGTGTATTGTCAAGAACATGTAACGAATTCGCTCAAAAGGGAAATATGTATAATTAATTATAACTGGTTATAATTAATAATAAACATTTAGATTAGATTTTAGGATAAACTGTAGCAGAATTAATGTTACAATTACTTGATCTGTCAGTCCACCGAGCAGATTAATATAATTATTTATCAATTCTAGAAAAGGTTATTCCTTGGCCAAGGAAAATAACTTTTCCAACTCTGCAGTACTAGCAGTAATTTAGCATGTAGCTTAAAGGATCAACGTTCAGTGACTCCACATTGTGAGCAGCACACAGAAACAAAAGATTGTGAATATAAAGAATTTAATTGTTGTATGTTAGCTATAGCCTCGTTTATTAAACAAACATATACATACAGGGTAAAGGAAAGTAAGGAAAAGAGAATGGCAGTATCAAATAACCACAGCCTAATGAGAATCGTCAGAGAATCAATGTTCACCATAAATAGGGGTTCAAGCTTAAACACGCACCTAAATAGTTATAAAACGTTACTTGCATTGATCCTTGTTTCATGCAAAAGAGTCCTGATGCGGTAGGGTCAAGATCCTCGACCTTTAGGCGTGAGCTGGAGGTTTTCCTTGAAGTTACTTGAAGATAAACTTGCCGAAGATTAAGCCCAAGAGATGAGCTTCAATAAGTGTTGAGAAGAAGTATCTCAGGAGGAAGAATAATTTGCTGAGCGAAGCGGGGCCTGGGAGAAGCACTTTTAATGCTTTGACCATGTGGCCTGAATGGCCAATCACAAGTGTGAACTTTTGGCGGGAGAAACTTTCTTTGTCTTGGTTTTACGACCTATTGGGATTTTTAATTGTTGGCCCAGAGAGAAATTGTAGTTCATTACAAAACCTTGTAGAAATTGTATGATGCATCTTGTGATCACATAGTATGCATCATTGTTTCAGTAATAAAAAGAAGTTTGATACCAAGAAAGGGACCTTTAGGAGGTATGAAAGTATAGATACACTTATACACTTAAGTATAGGTAATTAGAGTTTACCTAATGCAAAATAGAAAGTTGTAACTACAAGGGAATGTACACACAACGCATGCATATATGGGATCCACTTATAATCGCATATTCCTAGCACAAGATACAGAAAATGTGTTTAAGTGTGTGCGTGATTGTGTATTGCAAGGGTGGGGCAAGGCAGGAGGTCTCTGTGGAATGCTTTGAAGTCAGAATGAGCGTTTGGAGACCCAATCTGTTTAGCATCCTTGTGATAGTGGGGGAAGACTGTGGGCAATCAAGCCTCAATCTAAGTGTAGAATGAGGGTCCAGGTTTGTAATTTATATGTAAGTGTCAAAGGTTAAAAGGGTCTTTGAAGATCGGCCATCTGTGATCCTAGGCAGACACTATGTTCAGCAAATTGATCAACAAACCTCCGCATCCCAGCTGGGGCACACTACTTCACCGGTGCCATTAAGGCCAATGACGATAGAGAAAACTCCTGTAACGTCTCCCCCTCCTTTAGTCTATAAGAAAATAATGCTTTTCTGCAGAACACTTTATATGTGGGCTTAATCATAGGTCACTTGATCGACTTCAGCTGGTCCAAAATTACTCCAGTTCTAGAATTATTACATTGGCTCTAAGTTCGTTATCATATTGATTTTAAAAATCATTTTGTTTGTTTTTAAATGTATTCATGGCCTTGCCAAACAGTATCTGTCTAATCTGCTTTAGTTGTATCCTCCTCCGTGATCTCAGGTCAGCAAATAATTTGTTGTTAGTTATCCCTAAGACAAGGAGGAAAGTTAGAGGTGACCAAGCTTTTTTAGTTGCTACTCCAAAATGCTGGATCAAAATTCTCATCTTTCATTCAAAGGATCAAGTATGGGTCTCCTCCTGAGGGCCTCCCACGGCAATCAAGAATTTGGGGTCACGGTTCATCAGCCCGTTCCGTGTACATTGCAGTGTCTACCCCATGGCCTGTCAACTTTCCCTACTCCGTTCATTCCGAGTCAGTCTGGTGTTCCACGTATCCCACCTGCGAAAAGCCTACTCATCTCCTCTCCACTCGACCCCTGCAGTGCCACCCCTGCCTCGGCTCATCGACGGGTCCTTGACATTTTTGGTTCATTGCTTCCTGGATTTGCATCGCCAGAGTCGTGGCTTTAAATACTTCATGGACTGGGAAGACTACAGTCTGAAGGAACGACCCTGGGTGCCCCACTGAGCCATCCTGTTCCAAGCTTTGCTTCAGGACTTTTATGACACACCCATCTGCACCAGGCCCTGCAATTACGGCAAACCGGAAGGACTCCATGAGTCCAAGCACAAACACTTTAAATGCCGCGACAACACCAACAAAAACGGACTAGTTCTTGTTTGACATATGCCTTTCCAATTACAAATGTAGTAGTAAAAATAAGTATTGATCTAGATGTAATATCTGTATTCAATTGTGAACTTAGAAGAACATTTGCATTGTTTGATTCTGTCTACTTATTTCAGGGTTAGGGACACATTGAAGGTGGCATGGACAGGTGGCATGATGTCTCATAAGAGGATTCACAACTTGCTGAAAAGCCAGGGAATACCTTTTTTGTGCAACAAGCGTACAATTATTGGAGGGAAAGTATATAGCATTGTCAAAATGACTTTGGATAGCTTGGAGAGATTAGGGGACACTTTGGTACGCCTATCCCCATCCATTTATATCCAACATAAAGGCTTTACATTTCTAATTTAGTTTGTCAACAGTGTATTGAACCAGGAAAAATCTAGTTAAATGTTTTTGGGCCCAAGTCTTGTCTTGTGTGCACAAATAACTGTTATATGGCAAACAAAAATAAAGGTAACTGCATTTAAATTTAATTAGTTAAAAACAGGCAGAAATCGTATTTATTGGTCCCACTGGTGGACCCGGACTCTCTGGCTGGCTCCCAGACATGGTCCCGCATGGTGGCCTTGGTCCCTCAAACCTGCACGCATAAATCAGGCCCGACCCTTCCGGGTATGTGCGGGCCCTGTCTCTGCACTTCCCCTCTGAGGCGTCTTGCGTTGTTCCCTTCCCCGCGCAAGGAGGCGGTCCTGGACCCTCTGGCAACCACTTACTGCACCTCTGGGTGGTGCCTTCTGAGCACATGCAACCCCTCTCACTGCACGGATTACACAGGGTTCGCTGTAATACCGCAGCACTGCTCGCCATGGCTCAACCCCCGTATCGCCGGGAAGAAATAATTCAACCAGTACGTGGGGGTCGTATCCTGGTCAGTCTCGCTGCGGCACTGCCTGACTCCACGGGCGACCTTCCAGCTCTGCCCGCTGGCACCCGCACTCACCACAACTGGCTGTGGTACTCCTTCTCTGCCTTCTCTGTCTGCGCTTTCAGTTTGAGCTCCAACATTGTCACATCGGCAAGCTGATGGGGGAAGGAAGTGCAGAGGCGGGACATAATGGGAAACAATGATTTATTAACAACAGAAATCAAACCGGCACCATGGCTGAAGATAGAGGACACAAAAGGGGAGAACTGAAACTAGCCCACTGGTGTTTGGCAAATGCCAGAACTCAAAACGTATTTCTACCAAAGAGTTGCCAGGTCCACAAGGTGAGCACAGGTGAGCCCCAGGTGCAGTCAACCCAGACATTGGCTTCTATTTTTTTTTTTCTTTCACTTGAAAAATAAATAAATTAGTAAATCTAATGCTCAGCAATGCAAGAAAAATAACATAAATTAATAAACATAAAAAAGATTTTTGTTTTTCTTGCAGTTGTGGCCTAACCCCGTAATCAGAAGTTTGCCGGTTCCTATTCCGATTCACAAAGGTGCCACTGAGCAAAAGTACCGTCCCCACACACTGCTCCCCGGGTGCCTGTCATGGCTACTCACTGCTCACCAAGGGTGATGGATAAAAGCAGAGAAGCAATTTCTTTTGGGATTAATAAAGTATAAATAAATAATAGTTATAGAGGGAAAGGTTGTCAAAAAAGGGTAATGTGACTTTTTTAAAACAGAAAGAAATATTTACATGCTGCCTACAAAGCAAAGGAAATCATGCTGTTAAAACTTTAAACTCTTTGTAACGTCTCTGTAGTGTGGTTACATTTCCCAATATAATCCTCCATTTAGTGTGCTGCTGCAAAGTATGACCTAGAACACTAATAGCCAGTACAAACCCACAATTCGTCAAAATAGGAAATCACATGTTACAAACACATGTTACAAACCGCAGTTAATAAAGCACCACAAATTCACACTCTAAGATGATTAGGTGTGTAATAAGATCAGTATAGTCAATGAACCAGGCTGGTTATCTTAACCCCCATACACACAACAATCCTGAATATTCAATAAACACATGTTGTGACCGTAAGGTTACTTGATGCTCCCACTTTGTCCACCCCAGAAACAGGCAACACGCAAAGTACAATTCAAACAGTACACTTTATTTGTTGTTTAAATAAATCAGACAAAATGCATGTTGGGGCCGTATGAGAATAACACTGCCAGGAACGGTTACGCCTCACTAGTACTGCAGGGTTGATGCCACCCTCCCCGGTACACACAGCAAATCGTGACAACAGTTTATAGCACACGTACAAACCCACAAGACACCAAACACCCATTTACAAACCGCAAGTGAAGCACCACAAATTCACATTTTAAGAGGGTTGGGTGGGTAATAAAATCAGTATGGTGACAAACCAGGCTGGTTATCTTAACCTCCATACACATAGCATTACTAATTATCTAATAACATATACCTATATAAAAATACCTATCTAATAAGAAAAAGATCTTAAAAACAGTCAATACTGGTCGGCTCCCCCCGACAAGTATGAAAACTAGTCTACCCAAACCCACGAAACAAATAGTCACACGAATTGTCAAACCGGAATTGTTCACACGTCGGTCTCCAAGCGCTTCACTCCGCAGCTGTGCCGGATCACGCAGTCCAGGGTCCCGCGAACACGCCCACGTCGCCCTCTGGAATGCTCGGCAACAAACTCCGCCCAGTTCCCGGCCGGGCCGTATGAATGGAAACGTAACAAGTGTAGGCGCCGTTCCACTCTGTCCATGCTTCCTTCTTTTGTCGGCCGCCGTCGCTATACGCCGATCCCGCTGCAACACCGTTCGCGACGCTGGTGACGTCACAAGTCCCATTTTCAGAGACAATAGCGCCACAGTCCACAGACCGGAAATTACAACTCCGATGGCCAGGGGTACTTAGCTCGCGTTGTTGTCACTAGCTGTAGCGCCGCTGGCCACTCCGCCCTCCACCAGGCCGCTGGTCATGGTCAGGCGTCTGGTCGTGTCACCACTCTCCCCGACCACCCCCATGACTTAAGGTGGGCCCTATTTATAAGAGATACCTCACTATTAAGATATAATTAGTCCCAGAACCATTAATGAGCACCAGTCAGTAAAACAAAAACATATCAACAGCCAATAACAAAGTACTACAATTCCGTGTACTTGAAATTTCTCCTCCCCCATTTAACAGTCCCGACCACTACTTCCCAAATCTGTCAGGAGGCACCCCAAAATTAATAGGTGTTGGAGCTGAACTCTCAATCCAAACACTCCCTTGAGAGTTAGGACCTACCTGCCTCTGTACCCCTAAATCGATGACAGGTCTTAATGAATGTCCTTCATCTTGGCAGGGGCCTGACTGTAGGACCACACAGAAAACCCAACACCACCCTGTGATACCTTCCTCTTGACCCACCTTCGAACACCCAGGGCAGGGACGTAATTTGTTCCGGTGGATTATACGGGCAGGTCCCTCTTTACTTTCAGTACTGACTGTTCCTGAGTGAACTTTTAGTTCTTTACAAACCGCCATGCCCCCTTCGATCAATGGGTGCGGGGTCACTACTGGTACCAAAAGTACAGAAGGTCACAGCTGGGAGCAGATTCTTCTCCTATAGAGCTCCGCAGTTGTGGAACGGCTTGCCTGTCAGTGTCCGGGACTCAGACACAGTCTCAGTGTTTAAATCCAATCTGAAAACCTATCTGTTTTCTCTGGCTTTTTGTTAAAGTCCTAGATACTCATTTCACTTTACTTTGACGCAGTGTCAATTGTGGTGGCTGTGGTGACCCTCTGGTTCGTTTCATGGTATGTCCTTGTTTAGCACTTGTCAGGAACCAGGATTTATCTGCCGTTACAACTACAGCTTCAGGGATCTTCAAGTGGACCAGTAACATCATTATGGACACGTAATCTAGACCATGACACTGGACTATATTCTGGACTTCTCCAACACTACAACTGTAGGACTTATTATTATATCATCCCCATCCCTACACTGACACCATTTGCAGGCTCACTCTACCCTGGAAGGGGGTCCCTCTCTGTATCACTCCTTCCCAAGGTTTCTTCCTTTATTTTTTTTCTCTCTCCTAGAGTTTTTTGTTGTGTGGAGTTTTTCCTTGTGACCACAAAGGGCTTTGGGACCCAGTGGGGACCTAATTTTCCCCGGGCCTGCCTCCTGTAGTTCCTACAGAGTACCCGTTCCCCCAGCACCAAGGGGAGAGCTTTGGCCCTCCTATCATAACGCCGGTGGTCCCACTCTTGCCACTGATGTGTCTGTCTCCATACCTGGTGGTAGGCTGTTACTAAGTGCCTTTGGTGTTGCTGCACCCAGTCGTTCAAAGAGCCCTGTGTCTGTGGTAAGGAGATGCCCAAAGCCATATCAACTGGTAGTCGAGCATGTCTCCCATACAGAACGTAGAAAGGTTCTAGGCCTGTTGAACAATGTGGGGTATTATTACAGACTTGCAAAAAGTGGGGCAATTGATTGGCCTAATGTGTCTGGCCCTCCTGATCCAAAGTATTTAATAGCCTCATGAGGGTCTGATTAAACAGCTCACAAGCTCCATTACCTTGAGGATGATAGGGAGTTGTGTGACTCTTAGTGCAACCATACACTTGGCACAGTTCTCTCATGAGTTCAGATTCAAAAGCACCCCCCTCATCTGATAGTATTCATTCTGGACACCAAAACGGTTGAATCACATACCTCCATAGAGCTTTCGCTGTAGTCTGTGCGGTTGGATCCTTTGTGGGGACGGCTATGGCATATTTGGAAAACAAGTCAGTCATCACCAATATATAAGGATGGGAGTCATTGACTATGTAACGAAAGAAAGTCCATGGCCAAAATTTCAAAGGGGTAATGACTCACCACTGGCTGAAGAGGCGCCCTAACCTCCTGTCCTGCTTTACCCAGTATGCACTGACGGCACTCTGTTGGCCACTTCCCACAATCATTCTCTGTGACTGCTCACTTCAATGTCAATATCTCCAGTTTAAAGGAGCTGTCATTCTTGTCATCCTTTCTGCTGGATGTAACCCTCTGCTTCCCTTCTTGCACCTGAGCGAGCACTGCCCCAAACCGTGGAGGCTGGCATTCGTATATAACCGAAAGGGCATATTAAAATCTGCATAGGCCAGGACCGGGGTCTGGAGGAGAGCCCTTTTGAGTCTTTCAAAAGCCTCTTGACAAGCCGATATCCAGGATATGGCCACTGTCTTTTTGCCCCCTGTTCCTTGGAGCAAACTATTCAGGGGTTGTACAATCTCCGAAAAGCCTAAGACTAAGCGGCGATAATAGCCTACGAACCCTAGGAAGGAACCTACTTCTCTCACTGTGGGGAAATGGGCCACTCCCATACTGTGGCATTCTTCTCCACGGCAACCCGCTCTCGACTTACAACTTGTCCCAAGTACTTCATCTTTTGTTGGAGCTGTTGGGCTGGAGCTTAAGCCCATGATTGTGAAGCCGTTCAAACACTCGTCCCAGGTCCATTAAATGTCTATCAAAGTCAGAGGAATGCAGGGTCACATCATCAAGGTAGATCAACAGTAAGTCATTGACTCTCTCCCCCAGACACCTCTGCATTAGGCACTGGAAGGTTGCTGGTGCATTAAGTCCAAAGGGCATCCGCTCCCACTGGTAGAGACCTATTAGGGTTACAAAAGCTTTTCTTTGTCCTGTGGGTCTACTTGAACTTGCCATTAGCCGCTGGCTAGGTCCAGGGTGGAGTACCACGTGGCCTTTTTCAGTCCAGTCAAGGATTCTTTGATACGAGGGAGCCAGATTCTTATGGGTGGATGCATTAAGCTTTCGGTAGTCCACACAAAACTGCCAGGTCCCATCTTTCTTTTTCACCAGGACCACTGGGGCTGCCCATAGACTAGAACTCTCTGTGACGATCCCGCTGGCCGACATCCCTTGCAGCTGGTCACGGAGCTCAGGATACAGACTGGGGGGAACCGGTATGTACCATTTTCATACTGGAGGGGCATCCTCCGTTGAAATCTGGTGTATTACTGCACTGGTCCACCCATAATCCTCCTCATGGGCAGCAAAAACTCAAGTCCTCCTCTGAAGCATATTAGTCAGTTGCTCCTGTTGGTCTGTAGTCAATCCGTCCCCTTGGAGCTCTCCAACGTGGTGATCGCAGTGTTTGACACTAACAGGGCATACATCGACCTCCACTTCACAATCGCCGGACTGCCGCAGTACCAACTGTCTGGGCCCCTCTCGGGTTCATGCGTGTGACTTGTGCCAAGGGTTTACGAGCTATCAATTCTACTGGATAGGGGTGTGGGTTACAAACACGAAGGGGGATTTTGCCTGACCTCATCTGCACTAATACCCGGCCAAACCTCAATTCTCTTGTCTCCCCTCCCAGATCTTCCACCATCACACAACAATTTGCGTGTCCAGCCGCCTGTGGCACACAAGCACACACGATCAGCTTGGTCTCAGGGGGCAGTAGGACGGATCCCTGGGGATGTAAACGGGCAGTCCCCTGGAAATCAGTAATGGGGCTGATTGCCTGTACACGCTGACACACATGGAAAGCCCTCTCCTATACTTGTCCAGCCCGATGTGAACATTTAGACTTGAATGCAACCAGACCAGGGTGGCCATTCTGTAACAGGGCCTCCCAACAGTGCATGATCACATTCATCCCAAGGATGCCATTCTCTGACTGAAGGTAGTCATCGTCCACTACAACGACCCCCTTCGCTGGCAGCACCAATATATGGTAACTTCAGTCCATTAGCAGCTCTAAGAGTCAGCCAAGATATCTCTTCAGCCCCCTGGACTGGTTCCTTACAGACATGACTTAGAAACAGTGTTTCACTGAATAGAGTCCCCTCTATTAATTTTCCACCTCCCCTTTATTGTTCATGTTCTTACCTTGGACCAGAAAGTTCAACAATGCAATATTTTTCAGTGAAAAATACCACATTCTACACATTTCACAGGAAGAAATATTCCCATGCCACACAGAGATATTAGGGGGGATCTCCCCATTGGGGAGGTCACATGCGACTTAAAGGAATTATGTGTCTGCCACAAAGAGTTTATATGAAATAAGAAATTAACTGTTCCAGCACCAATCAAATCTTATTCCATCTCAGCACTCTGGCCAATCAGGCACATATATGCAAATTACCTAGTGCACGACTACAGCTCTAATCTAAATTCTTCTCTGCCTTGGCTGGAAGCGGCCCCGTAATCAGAAGTTTGCCGGTTCGAATCCTGATTCGCCAAGGTGCCACTGAGGTGCCACTGAGCAAAACACCGTCCCCACACACTGCTCCCCGGGCACATGTCATGGCTGCCCACTGCTCAATCAGGGTGATGGAATAAATACAGAGGACAAATTTCACTGTGTGCATCGTGTGCTGTGCTGCTGTGTATCACATGTGACAATCACTTTACTTTACTTTTTTTTTTTAAGGTTGTGGAAACTTCCCTTATGTCTAATAACTACTGAGTCAAAAAAGTTTTTTCAAATGGATGGGTGCTGAATTATTAAGATATTTACAGATTGGTCCCTAGGGAACAAAACTAAGGATTTCTGTGATGGACATTTTAAAGTCGATTTGAATAGGATGCTGTAAATGTAATTGGTAATTTAATAATTCATGTTTATATATAACAATATTCTTTATGGTCCTTCTAATTTGGTAAAATAATAATATATTACTTCAGAAACCCCAGACAGGTAAGGCAGACAGCCTGGCTCAGGGTAAAATAGAGATTGTCTGGGGTCACTGGCCCATGATAATCCACACACACTATCACTCAGACAAACTTCATTGTGGCAGAAAAGCTTTGGTGTAGCCACTATTATAAAGAAGCCAGTGTGCACACCAGCTCCTTGGGTGCTAATAATTATCCTCTTTATGTCATAATCTTTTTCTCTACCTCTTCCTCTCTTCTGAATCCAATTAATCTATGTTTCAATTGTTTGTGTGAGTCAGATGAACTTGATTTCTAGATTTCAAAAATTTTGGCGAAAACAGGCCGATCTTTAAGTAAAATTAAGTATAGAGTATTAAGCTTTGTTAAGTTAGTATTTACAGATTGACTTGTTTACAGTTTCATCCTGTGAAGATTTTTGAAATATTACACATTGCTTCTTTCATAAAGATACCATTAGTGTTTTAGGAGTAATGGAACTCCCTAATTTGATGCTTTGACATTAAGCTGTTCATCAGATATTAATAGAAACAGAATGGTTGTTGAGAACTCCCATTACCATTTGGCCACATGAGCCAAGAATTTTATTTGATGAAGCAAAATGCCTTCAACGGAATCATCTCAGGGCAAATTGACGAATGAATACTTTTGTAATTTTATACACTGCTGTCTGTGAGGTTTGAATCAATCAAGAGGAGACATTTTTTGCACAATTAAGTTTTACCCTTTAGATGTCTGGTAATTGATATTTTTGCACTCGTACATGCGCATGTCAAAACTCTATTTGCATTAGTATGGGGTCATGGTGCAAGCATGCCAGAACAGCGCAAAATACTATAATTAAAATCTCACTGGTGTGAATGGCAGATGGTTGTGACATGTTTTGATTTGGACTTCACTACCATAGATTCCAACAAATGCTGAGATCAAAAAAAGAAAACCCTATTCACACATACACTAAGTCAAAATTAATACAGCATCCGATTACTGAGGCAACTGTCTTTTTTTTTTTTCATTTTATGCTCACTTTAAAGGTAAGCAGCAAATGAAAGAATGAAAAAAGAGGAAAACTGATTAATGATACACTCCTCATTGCAAAGTCATCCACACCCTAAAAGGATAGATGAACTGCAGATTTAATTTTGGTCTGCAGATGCATCATTAGTTTAAAAACAAAGCTAATTAGAGCCCGGTACTGCCTCAACAGGGTAACCCAAAGTCAGCCTGACATTACCCGGGGTGTCATTAAAAGGCTATGTTTTAATGACACTTGTTGTGGAGACTTGACAGGCTTATTTTTCATTTAAGTTTGGGTTCTGTCTAAATTCCCTGAGGGGGGTAATTGACAAAAGTGGGAGGCTTTTCACCAGCTAACTGAATGTAGACATGTGTGATACACGACTTGTGTACAGTCGTGGTCAAATACTGAGTTTCACAAAGCTTGCTGCTTCCATTTTTATTAAAGCAATTTGCATATACTCCAGAATGTTATGAAAAATGAGGATGTCACGATGGCTGGGCATAGGAGGACACATATGTCATGAGACAAGGGATTTCTTATAATAAAGCACACAACATCACCAAATGGGTCACCCTATGGAGACCCGTCACAAACACAATACAATCATACACAGGTGAGAACAGTAAGGAAACATAATAACACAGGATGAACATGAAACTCTGGTCCGAACCCCGAACCTGGAGTAGCCCCTTCTGGACTCGATCCTGACAGAGGGTGATGTGTGAAATCATTGTTTTGCCTATGTTAACCATTGTTACCTGCAAGGATACATGCAGCTATCATTGCACCAAAATCAACCATTTATCAGATCAAAAACTTCAAAGATGGAGGTCCAAGTCTTGTAAAGAAGACTTCAGGGAGCCAAAGAAAGCACCAGGACCGTCTCCTAAAGATGATTCAGCTGCAGGATCGGGGTGCCACCAGTGCAGAGCTCAGAAATGGCAGCAGGCAGGTGGAAGTGCATCTGCACGCACATTGAGGCCAAGACTTTTGGAGGATGGCCTGGTGTCAAAAAAGGCAGCAAAGAAGCCACTTCTCTCCAAAAAAACATCAAGAACAGACTGATATTCTGCAAAAAATACATGGATTGCTGAGTCAAGTAAAGTCATTTTCTCAGATGAAGCCCCTTTCCTATTGTTTGGGGCATCTGGATAAATGATTGTTCGGAGAAGAAAAGGTCAGTGCTACCATCAGTCCTGTCTTGTGCCAACAGTAAAGCATCCTGAGATCATTGATGTGTGGGGATGCTTCTCATCCAAGGGAGTGGGGTCACTTACAGTTTTGCCTAAGAACACAACACAACATCCTCTGTTAACAACTTCTCCGAAAGAACAATGTCTTTTCCAGCATGATGGAGCACCGTGCCATAAGGCCAAAGTTATAACTATGTGGCTTGGGGGACAAAAAAATTGAAATTTTGGGTCCATAGCCAGGAAACTTCCTGGAACTTAATCGAATTGACAACTTGTGGTGGATTCTCAAGAGGCGGGTGGAAAAATAAGAACCCACAAATTGACAAATTGAAGGAATGGGTCACCATCAGTCAGGATTTGGCCTAGAAGTTGAGTGACAGCATGCCAGGGCGAATTGCAGAGAAAAAGAGAGTATACATTATGTAATTTTTAATAAAAGCCTTCGAAACTTGTAATTATACTTTAATACAACACAGAAACAATTGACAAAAAGATCTAAACACTGAAGCACCAACTTTTGTGAAAAGCTGTATTTGTGTCATTCTCAAAACCTTTGGCCACAACTGTACATTGCTTTTAAATACATTACTTCCTCCAGCTTAACTAAACACTATACTTTAGTCTAATAAAAAAGTGAGCACTGTATTATATAATGGTGCATATCAATTCTTAGCTTTCCTGGATGCCCTTATCCACAATACCTTACAATTGGTAGTTATAGGAACAGTCCACTTGGAGCAACTCAGGGTTTAGTGTCTTTTTACACTTACATTTACGGCATTTATCAGACGCCCTTATATAGAGCGACTTACAATCAGTAGATACAGTCCCCCTGGAGCAACTTAGGGTTAAGTGACTTGTTCAGGGACACAATGGTAGTAAATGGGATTTGAACCTGTGTCTCCTAAGGGCCATCTAAGGTGGCCCTGACAGACACACACAGCCACGTACCACAGTCGTCAAGATGAGCTCCAAATCAACTATAAGAAGGGGGTTTATTGAAATGGCATAAGCTTTTCTCAGTTGCATACTAGAGTTTACATCCAACTGAACTAGTAACTCATTAGACATTAATGAATTATTTATTTTGTCTGTCAGTATTTCTGCAAGGTGCAGAACTTCAGAAAGGTACATCAGGCTTTAGGTAATATTTGTACATTACAATTGATTTGAATCGCAGAAGAATTGCAGTCTCTGAAACAGGGCTAAGGTGTAGGACTCGCTCAGGTCTCGCAGAAAGTGGAGATTGTTATTAAAAATAATTGTACACTAGTGATGTGTTTAAAATGTTGTGTAAATGAATCCCTGTTCCTCAAATTGTTGAGATTTTAGTATAAATATGTTTGGAGTTGTGGGGCCTTAAATGCAATTTATGAGATTGTGGTGTTTCATCAGTGCATGCCTCTGAAAGCTTGTTTGAGGGTTCCTTCAGGGACATTATGTGCATTAACCAAAATTGTTCATTCACTCTGCAATATTAATTACCTGGCATATGAGCAGTGGGTCCATCTCTTGCAAAAACTTGCAAATGAATGCTCAGCTCAATTTTTAATTTTTAATTTTAAAATTGAATTATATAACAAAAGTAAAAATATATAACCAAAGAAGGATAATCTGAAGTTCAGTTCAGACAATGAAATGTGAGATTATGTAAAAAAATAATATACGATAAACCAAAGACTAGTGGTGGTCACTAGTGTCAGGGTTGTGCTGGTAAACATATTTAAGATAAGATGACTAGATGACTTTTATTAGAAACTATTTTTACTGCATTTTTAGTGAAGTAAAAAAACAACCAAAAAATTATAATAATTTAACCAGGTATGTGTGCACACACCGTTTGTATATTTTTACATGTAGAGTATTTTCTGAATATATTTCTGAATATCTACTAATAAACATTCAATCAATACGGATTTTCAGTCATTAAGAATAAATGCAATGTTCTAGAAAAGGCAAGGCAACACTTGTATGTTGCTTTATTGTACCTTTTAAGGGCCAGAATGAAGCATTTTTCAAATTAGTTTGACGTGTATATGATTATACTTATGCAAGTGGTGAAAGTTGAGAACTGTATCTCCAGCAGCATCACCCTCAACGCAGGGTGCATATTTAGTTATTTTGCTGTACTCCCTCTACGCCGATGACTGTGTGGCCACTCCAACACCATCATTACGTTTGCTGATGACACGGTGGTGACAGAGTTAATAATAACAATTCCACATACATGGAAGAGGTAGAAAACCACCTCCAGCTGAACACCAGCAAGACCAAGGAGCTAGTGGTGGACTTGCTGCTGCCGCTCTCCTCTTCAATCTCTGCAGGAAATTTACATGAAGAGATGTAGGACCAGGGCCATCAAAATGATTAAAGACAAATCACACCCAAACAGTCTGTTTCAACATCTGAAATCAGGCAAAAGACTGAGAGACTCAGGCCAAAAAAAATCCTGAACCAGGACATGCCACCACACCTAACCTACTATGGACAGTTCACTGACATTCACTGTTAATGTTTGATCATCTCTCATAAATACCCTGTAATTTGTCACAGTGGTCATTGCAAAATCAATGCACAACGCACTTTAGTTTGAATCTATGCACTTTTAAGATGGGACGTCGCAGAGCCATGCCGTTTCTGCGCTTTTGTCACTTTTCACTTTTTTCCCAGCTGCTTTTCCATCGAAACCGGACCTTCCGGCTTTCGAGTCTTACTTTTTTTTCTCATGGATCAGGTCATGTCTCTGAAGCTTGGTTCAGGCTGTTCTGTCTTTTTCTATCTTTTCCTCCTGTCTTTCATTTTGGTTTTCTCTGTAACATTGGTACCTTTTTACATACAATATTTACATGTAACTGCAATAATAATCTACTGGGGTCAATAAATTAGAAACTGTTCATCCTTTCAACCACTATTGTGCCATGCCTCTTTCTGCCAGGTAACATCAAGTTGGAGTGGTTTGAATACAGTGCTTTTGTGTGTAGAGAGATAGTTTTACTCTATTCTCAGTTTTTATACACTGTATTTTACTCACTATTTTATTCACTTCTTACTTAACATTCACATCCTGCTACATTCTGTGTCAGTGCAGTATCCATAGCCACCACCCAGTGATGTTCTCCTTATGTTCTCCTTATGTTCTATTTGCTTGCATTTTAGCTTGGATCCTTATTTTCTAGCTTTATTCCTCTGTTATTTCCATCTTTATTCTATTTTATAAAATTTTCTAACTTTATTTTGAACTATGCACAGCCAAAACAGAGTGGTTCAGGATGCATTTCACTGCGTGTTGTACGGCTATACCTATGAATGTGACAAATTAAAATATTGAATCTTGACCACCTAACTTCCTTCCACGCTGCCTTTTAAAAGCCTCGATTGTTTGTGTGTCCATCTCAACAGAAAATTACACCTCAGTGCATGAATATTGGTTCACTCAGACAGACAGATACAGTGGATTTCAAAATGACATTACTGGAACAGGCCCAGTAATGATGTGATAACAACCCTTCCAGACCCATCCGCCACTCATTACAAGGCTGCTTTCGATTTCACTCTTTCGGTTTCAGCAGCAAACACTGTAAATCTCTAAAACTGTTTTTTACTGGAAAATATCAAAGATAATGCTTATGTGGGAGGTTAGCCTGTTTTTTAGCAAACAATGCTGGTCTATTATTCATAATAAAGAAACTACTGATCTGATGTAAAAAAGTGTGTTTAATTATGGGAAGTGGTAAAAAATAGAACTTAGGTTGCAAAGCTGATGCTTTATTCAGTGGAAAGTTGACTAAACAGAATCTGCCCTACGGCTCTGTTTATTGCAGCAGCCAGATAATGTTCACAAGTTTACGAGTCTCCAACATGGAATTTAGGACACAATCAACCTTCTCTAGATATTTCACAGGGTCCTCCCTTTTGTTGCTTCTCTCCAGCAATGTTTTTTGTTGTATATGGATTTTTATCTGCAGTTATACAATAACGGTCTGCAGACCGGGCTTCAGTCATTTCCTCTCCCTCTCATTCTCATACAGAAAATATTAAATTTTTCAAATTATTTGTGGGCAAGAGAAGAAAAAAAAACGTTATACAAGTGCGAAGAATAAACTTTATTGCTTTTGTAGTATTTGTAAGGTGTTTATGTAATTCAGCTGATTCAGTGTCAGGAATGCCTCTGTCATTATCGTTCGGGCTGCTCTACTTGATGGCTGCTGTACTTTCACTGGTATTTTATCATTTGTTAACTCTATTCAGATTCTGATCTCATAGGAACGCCTGTGTTTACTTCAAGGGCACCTTTGTGCAATCAGACTTGATTGTGTGTATAAAATTATTTTTATATGTATGATTATAAAGGTGTTGGGGGTTGTGTTTTGAGCTGTGTCCAATGTGTTGAATCATATAAAAAAATGCTTCAAAGCTGTGCTTGATGTGTCTTCAGAAGTGTGATGGGCTATCTGCCAGGACAATAGCCCCTTTTAAAGTCCAGAATCAGCAAGACTAGTGCGTGGTCTGAAAGAACGCTGAACTACTGGATCCAAACCTAAACAATGCAATGCATGGTTGGTGGATAATTGGAACAGCACTCACAGATGGCCCTGACTTCTTCACAACAGTTTTACTAACGCTGACCCACGTCCCTTAACACAACACAGGTGTACAGAATTATACTCCTATTAAATAGACCCCAGCAGGGGGCAGTTTTTTGTTTTTTTTTTACATTTCAAAATTACAATGGTCAATAACAACATGCTGTATTTTATAGAGCACTATATCCTTGCAGAGTCAAAAAGAAGACTGATCTCCATTTCATTTGAATGTGTTCCTTTTTGCCCGGAACAGCAAAAAATGGTCTTTAATTAACAAGGACTGTCTGCTGTGGGCAACTGCCTCTCATAGATTAAAATGCCTTGTGTTCTTTCAAGATTAGTCTGCTGAGCTGTTGGCCATATAGAACAGCTGTTTAGTGTGTAAAAGAAGCAATTGGAGGCGGAATTCAAGTGTGCATTTGAGCCAGGTAAACAGTGGAGATGATTTGAAAATGGCTGTAAAAGATTATGTATGCGCCAGCACACTTCACAACACAACAATTCTGCTATTACAGTATATACAATTTGCTCTCATTCCTATATTTGTGGATGAGTAGGACTGAATGATTTTAAGAAAAAATCTAAATGCGATTTATTTGACATATCAGTATTGTGATTTAATTTGTGATTATTGATTTTACTATGTGTATTAAAAAACTGCAGCAGATGTAAGCTGCAGCTGTAACTAGCAAACCACAAACTGACAGCGTGTCCTTGTTCACGTGGGTGTGGCTTGAACATGGGAAAGGTGAGCATGTTTGTCTATCACACAAGGACATCGGCTCAAAGTGACTGGAGTGGGGGGGTGAGAGATCTACGCATGGACTCAGATTTGCACATGCACGGGGGATTTGCACATGCACTCAGATTTCCGGCCTTCAAACAGAACTTGAAGCTGATTTGTTTGTAAAACACGCAAAACATTGCTGTGTGGTAAACGTTAACAGTTTTTAATCATGAAAAATGCTGCATGTGAACTTGAAATGCGTGTGAGAGACCTGTTGGACTCAGCCCCAGTGGGCTACAATTTGTCACTTTTGTTTGACATGGCGATCTTGACATGGCGATCTTCAATGATGGCTGGACATGACGATGAAGAAGGACACATACGCACAACGTCACAAAACAGGGGTTTAATACATGATGAACAGGACAGCAGAAACATCACAATGACCCAATGATTAACAGACATGAACAGGGCAGCTTTATACAATCTTACACAGGTGAACACGATCAGGAAACATTGACAAAGGAAGAACATAACTGAACATGCGCACCTTCTGCAACGGATCATGACACAGTTGCTTTCAGAAAGTCTTTCTTTTAATTTCTCGGTGCCAAATCGGTACCCAATTGCTTCCATGCATGCATACACAACAATTAGGGTTTCGTCACAGCTCACCCAGAGGGGTCACTATTGCTCACTTGCTGTCTCCAGCCAACCCAGCATGTCTTCCCGCAGCAACCCTGACATTAACTGATGGAGCAGAGTCTGAAATGCGATAAATCGTGAACAAATTGCGATAAATTGCGAATCGTGATTCAAATCACAATTGTCCCAAGTGGGGACAGAGGAACCAAGAATGAGTGAAAGTTGAAACAAAACTGAATAAGCAAGGTCCCAAAACAGAGTTTAGATTTAGTGCAGTTAACTGCATGGCATAGAGCTACAGTGATGACACATATGTAAGGAACACCCGCAACCTTAACAGAACACAATCCTTTTATGCAGGGGAGCAACAAGGAAGTGCAGGGGCTGACAAGAGCAAGTGAAGACAACAGGAACATTGAACGGAGGTGTAAGAGACCTATATAAAAGTTAATAAATAAATAAAATGTCAAGTATGATTTTTCTCCAGATTATGGTGGGACAATATGAGATGCGGTTTACAAATGTATTCATAACCACACAATTGGCCACAATTTACCCTACAGATGACATTGGAATCATTAAAACAGAAGAACAAAGAATTCACAGTATTTGTGAACTGCTGATTCTTCATTGTCAGAGATTTAAGCTGCACTCACAGATACTTATGTGTCAGTGAAGGTGCTTTCCATTGTTGCGTTAATGCTTGATGGTTGCCAAATTTGCCATTCAGGGAGCAAGGGACTGGCTAATGTTTTTCAATAGTAACTGCAAGCAAGATAAACTTGACGCTAACATGTGAAGTGAAGCAAAGTGATTGTCAATATGAAACACAGAACATCACACAGTGCACATAACAAAATGTGTCCTCTGCTTTAAACCTTCACCCTTGGTGAGCAGTGGGTAGCCATGATAGGCACCCAGGGGAGTGTGTGGGACGGTGCTTTACTTAACTTAGTGGTAAAGGATTCAAACCATATATTCAAACTTGATATATGATGTGTTTAGAATTTGTGCTGCATCTAATTCTTAAAATTGATTATGCAGGTAACAATCGTATCTTTTTCGAACTAGTACACAATGAATTGACTAGGAAATTCTTTTCTGTTTTAAGGGCTCTTTCTTTTGTAAAAACACTGTATTCAAACCACTCCAACTTGATGTTACCTGGCAGAAAGAGGCATGGCACAATAGAGGTTAAAAATGAAGAGTTTCTAATTTATTAATACCGGTAAATAATTATTGTAGTTACATGTGAATATTGAATGAAAAAGGTACCAAGGTTACAGAGAGAATAAAAATGGGAGAAGAGAAAAAGACTCAGAAGCCTTCCAGCTTCCGATGGAAAAAAACCCTGAGCAAGAAAGCTCAGTCTCCTTTCCACATGTGAGCAGACCTTTATACCCCTGGCCTACAGGAAGTTGTCACTGGCCTACAGGAAGTTGTCACTGACCAATCAGAACCTGTTGTTTCTGATGTCATGCCCCCGGTGCCTATCATTTTGGGAAGACAAAGAGAGTGGGCGGTCCTGACGGCTGACACTTCACACGTTGCAGTCAGACAAAAGGCATGTAAAACAGAGGTGTTGAATCTTCACGCACAACTATTGACACAGGAATGTCACATATCGGTCACTATGCAAAACAAAAGCATGCTCCTGTGATGTCCATTCTTACAATTTCACAATATTCTTTAAATCAATATTCTTGAATGCCAATGTAATGCCAATGTATTACATCACAATGTTTATTTTTAACAAAATACAGATTTACCTTCTAAATGGGAGCAAAAATACTTTATTTTAGTGAATGGATATAACGGATGTCGGCAGCATGAGATTTGTCTATAGAGACTATGCCAGCCTCTCCATCTGTTTCATCTGTCCATGGGTATTACCTTCTGTGTGTGTGTGTGTGTGTTTCTGTGTGCTTTGTTCTGCTATGATGGTTTGCCATATGCTTGGTGAGGGATTTTAACGGTTGAAAAAATAAATGTGTTTAGTGTGTTTAGTTAACATGTTTAATGTTACGTGTAGTATGGCATAGAAGTGATCTCTCTACCTGTAGAATGCTGCACCATTTACACCTGTTCATGGCAGCTATATTTCTTGATGCCCAAATATTCTCCCAGTGGAATAATGCACCCCAATGCTTTTGTTAATGCTAGCCTTTATCACATTAAATAAGACAGCTTAAATGTGAGTTGTGACAAGTTGTTCTGGCCTGCCTGTGTCTTTGTGAAGGTATTAGGGGACAGAGGCCCACAATCAAGTCATCATGGGGAGACTTGATGTACCTGTCTCACTAGAGGTTTTGTTTGGTTTTGCTTTTGTAAAACTGTGGAGAATAGTAAAAAACTTTCCCTCTACATACAAAAAGCACTGTATTAAAAACCACTCCAACCTGATGTTACCTGGCAGAGAGAGGCATGGCACAATAGAGGTTGAAAGAATGAACAGTTTCTAATTGATTAACACCAGTAAATTATTATTGCAGTTACATGTAAATATTGTGTGTAAAAAATGAACCAATGTTACAGAGGAAAACAAAAAGAAAGACAGGAGGAAAAGATAAAGAAAAGACAGAAAAGCGTGAACCAAGCTTCAGAGACATCACCTGATCCAGGAGAAAAATAGGTAGAGAAAAGACTCAGGAGCTGGAAGACCCAGTTCCCGATGGAAAAAAAAGGAAGCCCCGAGACCACAAGTGAACATGTCTTTACACAGAAAGTTGTCACAGACCAATTACAATTTGTTGTTTCTGTCTTGTCATGCTCCCAGTGTCTCCCGTCTGTGGCAGACAAAGGCAGAGTGGGGGATCTCAAGGCATTTCACACCTCTTACTCTGGGAAGGCCATTTGACAAAGCTATTGAAAACGGAGTTGATGAACCTACACGCAAAACAAAGGTGCAGAAATGTCATGTCCCATCTTACACTTTGTTATGTGGTATGTGGTTATTTTTATTAAATTCATCACTACACATTAAATCCTGCATCACTCCCACCTTTATTTGCCATATCCATGAGCCGGTCATGACAAATATAGGGGGCTTGCCCATTTGCGGTGTGTTGTTTTTCCGGCGTGGTTCGGCTGGCAGTGTTATTTCCAAGAGGGATGTCATAAAGACTCTTCTTGGTTTGACGGTTGCCATGACAGTGGATTTCATGAACAATATGTGCTGTTGGAGTTTCAGTTCTGTCTGGTTATGGAGGTGATGAAAACGCTGCTCCCACGTGATGTTTAGGAGTGTAAATCCCTGCTCAGGTGAAGTCTTTAGATGTCTCGGGTTTGTTGTTTTGTTACTGTTGTGGCTGGCTGGTTACAGCATTTTGTCTCGGTAGCATGTCCATGATCCATGATGGGTCGCTGTTTGTTCAGGTGCCTGTTTGGTCCAGTGAACTGTAATGCATAAATATCACCACATGGAGACTAGGGCTGAGATTAGTTAGTTTGGTTGGGCAGATAGGGGGATTGTCACTTTTGTTTGTTTGTGGGTGGCATGTTTGTTTGGTCTCTTTGATTAGTAAGAGTGTTGTTGGATATGGCACAGTTAGAGGAGGAGTTGTTGGATTTGTCTGCCAAGGGCCAATTGTTCAAGATAGCAGAGCATTATTGCATTGAAAATAGTGTTAAGAAAATTTCACTACTACTCAGGGTGGGGATATTGTGGAGGGGGCAGAGCTGGTTCCCCAAAGATGACCACGCCATCAACTTGTAGGTGTATTCAACATCAGCAAACAGCTACATAATCAAATGCACTGATAATGTTTTAATTCCATCACCACACGATCCAACCAGAAGCTGTGGGTGACTTAAAGACTCAGTTTTTTAAGAAGGGTGACATGGTGGCCCTAAGAACAGCGAGGACCAAACTGTCTTGAGCAATTACAGAAGCAAAACATGCACACAGGCAGAAAATCCACATCCACTTCCAGGGCACATGGCCCATGTGGCATCCAAGCAGTCACAAACTACAGGACTACAATCTCTTCCTGTGACAATACTCCTCCCTACCGAATGTGTAGAATGACTTCCACACACGAGTCAACACATAGAACGTGTCTGCAAGGAAATTAAACCCTTGTCCCAGTAATCAGGTGCTGTCTCAAACCACGATGGACATGAGGAAAACTCTTTACAGAATTAACTCACAAAAGGCTGCTGGACCAGACAACATCCCTAGAAGAGTGGTCAGAGAATGTGCAGATCAACGTGTCTCAAGGCCACCACCATTGTTTTCAGATTTGTGTCTCAATAACGACTGTCCCATCACACGTACACCCATCAAGTGCTTCGAGAGGCTGATCATGAAAAATATGATGCTGCCCTCCACCCTGGATCCACTGCAAGTTGCCTATCATCCAAACTGCTCTAAGGGATGCGTTCACAACCACCCTGCATCCACCTGGAGAATAAGGACACGTACACACCAATGCTGTTCATAGACTTCAGTAAAACATTCAACACCATCTTCCTCAGAACCTCATCGAGAAGCTGAGCCTGCTGGCCTAAACACCTCCCACTGAAACTGGACTTTGGGGTAACTGACTGAAAGACCTCAGTCCTGGGCTCTCAACAGCAGCTCAACAGCCAAGAAAGCCCAGCAGCGTCTTTGCGGAGGCTAAGAAAAGCCCATCTCCCATCCTCCATCCTCACCACCTTCTATAGAGGGACAATTGAGAGCATTCTGACCAGCTGCATCACTGTCTTGTTTGGGAACTGCACCGCATCAGACCACAAGACCTACAGTGGATACTGAGGTCAGCTAAGAAGATCATCAGAGTCTGCAACACACTGTATGCAACACACGCTGTATTAAGTAAGCCATCAGCATTGGACTCTACACACCCCTTGGATATGGTTCTAAATTTGGCATATGGAAGTGAGGAAGACCTATGACTGTATCTTCAGGTATTTTTTCTGGCCACATATGAAGAAATATGTTACTGCATATTTCTAGTGCTGTCACTGCTTGTCTTGCGCAAAACCAGGGGGCATTGGAGCATTTCCATCAGGCGCTTAAGTCCTTGCTCTGAGCTTATTGCATGCAGATGGACTGGGACTGCGAAGAAGGGTTGCCCTTGTTAATGTTATTGGCTATGGAGGTGACCGAGGCGAGTGCTGGTTTTAGTCTCAATAAATTGGTATTTGTGGCAAATACACCTTTGGCAGCCATACAGGATGGATTGCAGCCAGATTAACCTCCTACAAATGTTATTGAATATGTGAATGGTTTGAAGCACCGGATATATAGAGTGGGGAATTTGGACAGATACACTGAAGAAGTCACAGATAAGAATAAAACGACTGTATGATCAGAGAGCATAGCAGCATCAGTTGTGTCCACTCCGCCATTAGTTACTTCTCCTTTCCAAGCCAAATTTAATGGTCCTTTTTTGTGCTGCTTGATATAGTGTGAAGACATTCCCAGGTTTAGCATAAAAGGTATAAACAGGAAAGATAGACTTTGTTGTTATTTGGCTCTTGAAAAAGATATTTTGTGTAATTATTTCTGTCTGCCAGAATAAGATATTTAATGATATTATAGTGTGTGTGTGTTTGTGTGTGAGAGAGAAAGAAAGGCTAGCATTTCACTTTGTGGCACATTTGTGGCACCTGATGAAATATGAAACTGTGGTAAAGGTAACATTTCACCCGGTGTTGTACATTTATGGTGTTAGAGGTGTTAAACCTCTGTTATAGCTCTATGCTTATATATATTTGCTCCCCCTTCTTACATAAAGTAATACTACAGTTTTTGACCGTTAACTTAAGCAGATAAAAGTATTTTTTTCCTTGTTCACACCCCATTGAATGTCTACAGTGGTTAAATTTTCCAGCATAGGTAACACAATTTTTTGATTTTCATACAGCAATTCTCCAGTGAGTGCAAGTCACAGTCTGGTGCTTGTTTCTTCTCAATTATCCCTCAGCTGAAATTTAGAATAGAAAAAGTCCAAGGCACAGCAAAACAGCAATGTCCAGATTGGTAATATATATGTCTAAAATATAGCTTTTCAGAGGCATAGCATTCTAAGCATTATTCCCAGTTCAGATGTATCTTACACTGTTCTGGATGAGAATTTGTTGTGACAGTGGCAGACTACATAGAGGCCACTCTGCCATGTCACAGAAGCTGTCCTCTCATTTAATAGCATGTTGAGAATAACCACAAGCGCAATGTGTAACATGTCTCCAGTGTCCCAGGCATTCTTGGTTAATTGGAACAAATAGAAGTTGTGAGCAGAATGCTAATGCTCAGTGAGGTGTACTAGGGTCTTCCATCCTTATTTATTTATTTTGTGCTTTAGTTCTTTCCTCTTTGCATGGCCCAATAAATGTCCATCAGAGAATCAATCGTACAGCATGTCTTCTTGTCCTATGAAGTCATCTGAGTGTAGTTCAGGCAAGTGAGACAAAGCATGTCACCTGGGCACCGTTTATCTTTCACCTGTTGGTAACATGGGCAGCACAGATGGGTGTACCTATTGATTTGGGAGAGTATTTAAATTGCATTCATTAATCAGTGGCAGAGGGCAGATGGACAACGAGGTATGGTACACCAGGCTAATCGCAGTGGGAAGCTGGCTCCTGTTAGGAAATGAATGACCCGCCCCTTTCACCAGAATAAATACATAAATATTCACATGACTTATGATGATGTGTCTGAGTTCTAACGCTTACTGCGATAAGAGTGCTTAATGTGACTTCCCCAGAGTGCCAGTCAGCACACGGGCAATTACGTTTGATCCTGTCATGGTCAGGATACTCAGGTGGTAGAAGACTGTTAGATAATCTATGGGAAGTGACCAATCTAATGAAATGCCTCCCCAAAAGCCACAGTTTAAAAAAGTTAAATGTTCTTTTTTTTATTTGTAATATATATTTTTCTCACCATGATAAAGTCTCTTAAAAGCTAATTCATTTTTTATACATATTTGACTTATTTGATTATATTTGACTATATTTGATTCATTAGATTATGCATTATGCATCAGAGTGCTCGTCAAGTATTTAAAAGTGTGAGAAGAAAAAGGTTGTTTTAGTCAGCATTTGGGGCAGGGTAACTGGATATAGTTTAGTCATTCTTAAGTTCAGTCATTAAAAAGCAGTTCAGTCACTAAAAAGCATTGACTGTCTTTTGTTATGTAGAAACAAAGAAATAAAACTGGAATCATTTTCCCCTCTGCAGAAACAAATGGCCGACTAAAGATACCATATTTTGGATGGCATGAGATGCTTCCATTAATCAATTGGGGGACACATTTCTCTTTGTTTCACTGGTACTGAAAAGAAAATCAATCTGCATCTCATAAAAGAATCACATTATTTAATGGAGCAGTGCATTTAGCACAATATTACATTTTATGTAATGACCCATGGCACTGAATCAACACAGAGCAGAATGTCAGCATCACTTTTTGACATCTCTGTCTATCAGGGAATGGCTGCAGGAATCATTGAAAATCATAAATGTGCCACAAATATTGGTCCATAAACATTTTGACATCAACACATTTTTTTGTGGCTCTTTACATCAATACAATGGATTTCAAATTAAACGAATATGTGCTTTAAAAGCAGACTTTCTGGTTTAATGTGATCGTATTTACATCCAAATCAGGTGAACGGAGTCTGAATTTTACATCTCTGATGATGCTCTGCCACAACATTTATTTCTTATATAGCCCATAATCACAAATGGAGAGAGAAAAAATAAACCTTGGGAAGGAGGGATACAGAGAGGGACCCCCTTCCAAGGTAGAGTGATCCTGCAATTGGCGTCAAAGCAGGGTTTGTGATGATTTGTCCAAAAAGAGAAAAGGTCCTACAGTTGTAGAGGTGGAAAAGTCCAAAGTGTAGTATAGAGCATCTGTCCATGAGGTACTGGAGAGTGCAGAGTAGTTGTTTAGGCCAGTGTGATGGGGTACATTATTTTGTCCATTATAATGTTATTGGTCCATTTGAAGATCCCTGAAGCTTTAGCTGTTGCGGTGGTGGTGGCAGTGGTGACCCTCTGATTTCTTTCATGCTAAGTTGTCTTGTTAGCAGTTCATTGATAGGGACTAGGATTCATCTGGTGGTCTCTTCATTGGACTCTGGAGGTTATCTGCACGTTTGATTCAGTAGCAGAAGCAGTGGCAGACAGTGGCATTATACGGCTGGTACAGAAGCCCCTGCCGGACCGGATCATGACAGTTTAATTAATTCAGGCACTTTAACAGGGTTGAAGCATTCCAATTGGTGGTCTGCTATTTTTTTCCTTAGTAATATTGACGGAGCTGTTATGAATTTACGGCATTTATCAGACGCCCTTATCCAGAGCGACTTACAATCAGTAGTTACAGGGACAGTCACCCTGGAGACACTCAGGGTTAAGTGTCTTGCTCAGGGAGACAATGGTAGTAAGTGGGATTTGATCCTGGGTCTTCTGGTTCATAGGCAGGTGTGTTATCCACTAGGCTACTACTACCACTACCAAGCCTAAAATGTATGCTTTTAAATTTATCTCTATTCATAACATTTTTAGTATTAAAAAACTTCATAAAATCATCCCTACTATGATGATATTGAGTGATAGTATCCGTGTCTGTCTTATTCCTGGTTAATTTAGCTACAGTATTAAACAGGAACCTGGATTTTTTGTTCTTGTCTATTAAAGAGGATAGATACGTTGATCTAGTTAAGGAGATGTTAATTTTTTTGTCTCTAACTCTTTCTTTTGACGGGAGCAACATTAACTAACATAGTATGCACTCTCTTAGTTGAATTCAGCAGGGTCTGATGGTGAGTTGACCAGCGGTGATAAATCTGGTACTTGATGTAATTGTCCGTTTGTCTCTATATCGCGGGGAGTTCATTTTATTGTTTCTAACACATATTTTAAAAGCAATGAGAGAATGATCTGAGATTATCACAAATTGTGGAAGTGAAGATGTCTTCTATATTTAAACTAAAGGTCAGTCCAAGATCAAGAGTGTGACCACCTTGACCGTCCTATTATATTTTGTTTAACTCCAACTGAATCTTGTAAAGACAGGAATGCTGTTCTTAGCGAGTCTTCTAATTTCGCACAGTGGATGTTAAAGTCATCGACAATTTAAGGCTTGATCCACAGATACAACCAGGTTGGAAACAAAGTCTGTAAATTCCCTAAGAAACTCGAAGTAAGTCCAGGTGGTCTATAAATAATAATCAATGGAATAAACTTATGTTGTTATGGAGAAAGAGTTAAATCCTTGTCTGGGTATACAATTATATACAGTTCCTTGCTCAGTGGCACTTTGGGGGACTGGGATTCGAACCAGCAACCTTCTGATTATGGGGCTGCTTCCTTAACTGCTATTCCACGACTAGGCCGCCACTCACCACCAGGCCGCAAAGTACACAAAGAGTGTTTTAGCTGTGAGAGATCTAACATTTAATAATCCTAATCCTATATCAGAGGTGCTGGTGATATGTTCAGTAGGAGTGATAATAACGGGTAATAAGTTGCTGAAACAGACACCCCGCCCAGCCCGGGGAACAGACACAGCGTCAGCATATTTATGTGTTTCATTATTAATCTTAATGTTTCTTGTAGGAGCTTTTGTTTAATAAGAGCGAGGTAAAGACACAATGTCACATTTGCAGCATTTATCAGACACCCTTATCTAGAGCAACTTACAATCAGTAGTTACAGGGACAGTCCCCCCTGGAGCAACTCAGTCTACTACCACCCTCATGTCACCTTAAAAACTCTTTGGTGGCTTTCACAATATGCTTTGGGTCATTGTTCAGCTGCACTTTGAAGTGCCGTCCAATGAGTTCTGAAGCATTGGGCTGAATATGAGCACACGGTTTTGTCTGAATTCATCCTGCTGTTTTTGTCTGGAGTCCCAACTTTAATAAATACAAAGGAACCAGTTCCATAGGCAGCCTCAGCCATGACACCACCACTGTAAAAAACGCATGAAGACCATGTGGTGTTGGAGAAGAGAATAGAGTGTGTAGAAAAAAACTCTTTCTCCCTCCACACAAAGCACTGTATTCAACCACTCCAATTTGATGTTACCTGGCAGAAAGAGGCATGGCACAATAGAGGTTAAAAATGAACAGTTTCTAATTTATTAACACCAGTAAATAATTATTGTAGTTACATGTGAATATTGAATGTAAAAAGGTACCAAGGTTACAGAGAACGTAAACATGAGAAGAAAGAGTAAAGAGGGAGAAGAGAAAGAGAGGGGAAGATAAAGTCTCAGAAGCCTTCCGGCTTCCGAGGGAAACCCCCCTGAGCAAGATAGCTTTTCCACATGTGCACGGACTTTTAAACCCCTGGCCTACAGGAAGTTGTCACTGGCCTACAGGAAGTTGTCACTGGCCTACAGGAAGTTGTCACTGACCAATCAGAACCTGTTGTTTCTGATGTCACGTCCCCGGTGCCTCCCATTCGGTGAAGACAAAGAGGGTGGGCGGTCCTGACGGCTGATACTTCGCACGTTGATGTCGGACAAAAGGCATGTAAAAACCGGGGTGTCGAATCTTCACCCACAACCGTCGACACAGGAATGTCACACTTCCCCCTGCAGACATCTGTTAGGCAAGACAAAAACAGGCTCCCGCGATGTCCATTCTTACACCACCAACATGCTTTCTTGGTATGTTTTATATCATAAGCGGTTTCTTTATTTATCCATACTCTTGTAAAGGTTTTCTTAAATGTTGTTTGGCACACTCTAATATGGCCATCGTGTTTTTGAGGCTTACATCTTGTGATGAACATTTTGTATTTAACTCCAGAAAATTTTTCTCATGATTGTTGACTTGGCCCACGGAAATAGGTGTATCTTGATCTGACCAACTAGCCAACTGGCTAACTGTTTCTTGTGGACTTCCAGGCATTTTGGTGCTGCTGAGCTCACTGGTGCATTCCTTTATTTTTGTTCAAATGTTCCAAACAGTTGATTTGTAATGTTTAGCTCTCTCGCTGATGGCTTTGTTTTTGTTTTTCAGCCCAATGATTGCTTACTTCACTAATAGTAACAGCTCTTTGGACCTCGTGTTAAGAGCTGAGAACAATCAATCTTTATTTATATGGCACTTTTTACAATGTACATTGTCACAAAGCGCCTAACAAATAGAACAGTGCTCAAAGCCCCAGGTGCGCAAACCAGAGGCAACAGTGGCAAGGAAAAAAACTCCCTCCTGATTAATCTGCCACATATCTGACCATTGGTCGCATGTGTGTTGATGAGCTGAAAATTGCTTTAAATTACCATTCTCAGTATCTGTGAATGCATATTTCTTAGTGCCAGTCCCAAGACCAGGTAAATGGGAAGGGTGGCATCAGAAAGTGCTCCCAGCGTATATGAGCACACAGTTTTGCATGAATTCATCCTGCTGTTTTTGTCTGGAGTCCCAAAATTAATAAATACAAAAGAACCATTTACATAGGCAGCCCAAGCCATGTCACTACCACTGCACAATGCATATTTTTTAGTACCAGTCCCAAGACCAGGTAAATGGGAAGGGTGGCATCAGAAAGTCCTCCCAGCATAAAACTTTTGCCAAATCAATTATGCACACAACTAGACCGGTTTATCGGCTGTGGCAATCCCTAACAGGAGCAGCCAAAGGAGGATGACAATGACCACTTGTAATGTTTGTATTGATATTTCTGACAGATCCCAATCCATCCATAGTTGTGGCGTCTCTACCCCAGCAATCCTCTGGCAGGAATGCTTCAATGCATTCACAGGTTGTCAGTCCATCCACTAACACCAAAGTAGCATTATTAATTCACCTGTCTGGCCTATCAAAATTTTGTTAGATATTCAGTTGACCAAGCACAAGTATATTTAGAATGTTAATCATTTCATTCATACTTGATAGTTAAAACATGGTTGTTGTTATTACAAACCGGATTCCAAAAAAGTTGGGACACTATACAAATTGTGACTAAAAACTGAATGCAATGATGTGAAGGTGCCAACTTCTAATATTTTATCCAGAACATAAATTACGGAACAAAAGTTTAAACTGAGAAAATGTATCATAAGGGAAAAATATGTTGATTCAGAACTTCATGGTGTCAACAAATGCCCAAAAAGTTGGGACAAGGCCATTTTCACCACTGTGTGGCATCTCCCCTTCTTCTTACAACACTCAACAGACGTCTGGGGACCGAGGAGACCAGTTTCTCAAGTTTAGAAATAGGAATGCTCTCCCATTCTTGTCTAATACAGGCCTCTAACTGTTCAATCGTCTTGGGCCTTCTTTGTCGCACCTTCTTCTTTATGATGCACCAAATGTTCTCTACAGGTAAAAGATCTGGACTGCAGACTGGCCATTTCAGTATCCTTCTCCTACGCAGCCATGATGATGTGATTGATGCAGTATGTGGTCTGGCATTATCTTGTTGAAAAATGCAGGGTCTTCCCTGAAAGAGATGACATCTGGATGGGAGCATATGTTCTAGAAGCTGAATATATGTTTCTGCATTGATGGTGCCTTTCCAGACATGCAAGCTGCCCATGCCACATGCACTCATGCAACCTCATACCATCAGAGATGCAGGCTTCTGAACTGAGCGTTGATAACAACTTGGGTTGTCCTTGTCGTCTTTGGTCCGGATGACATGGCGTCCCAGATTTCCAAAAAGAACTTTGAATCGTTGTCAGGTGAGCGAGTCAGGTGACTGCGAGGAAGAGCGAGGATTGGTTAGGACAGGAGATAAACAGGAAGTCCTGGCGCCTGCTCCTCGCTCAGACATCGTGTTTCATTCATGGTCCATGAGCTCTCACCTGCTTCCCGTATCCAGTCCTCTCCATCTCCGGTACCGTGAGTTCCTTCTCTTCAGCTCGCAAGCTACTGCTATCGGCCGGTTTATCGTAACGCCGTTTCCCCGGTGGGATTCCGCTTTTAGCGCTCGGGCGTTACAACAACAATCGCGTGTGTCTTCCAACCTCTCGCGGTTCTCTCCGCGTTTGGGTCAATCCCGCACGCTACCAGGGCATATCCAATCTCTCACGATTGTCTGTGTGGTTACACACCTGACAGGATGTCTGAGCCCGTAGTCGACCCAGCGAAGTTTGAGCGCGTGAAGGCGGAAGTCACCTATTTACGTGGTATTATTGATGCACAAGCCACCACCATTAATACTCTCAAGGACTCCGTTTTACAACTCTCCACCTCCATGACAGTGTTACAGCGCCAGCTCTCTGGCGCCACCGCCGGTCCTCGTATCGCTCTGCCAGATAAATGGAACGGGGTGGACGGCCGCCCGGACGGGTTATTAGCCACCTTGGATATGATTTTCGAGAGCTACTCCTCCCATTATGAGACGTCTCGCGCCAAGGTGGCCCTCTTAACATTTCTCAGGTAGGTGTTGTCCTGGCGTGCACAGGAGTGGGCGGCGGCCCTATACAACGCCAAATCACCCATCTGCAACGATTATTTTCTCTTCTCCGAGGAACTCCGGAAGACTTTCGTCCCAGCCAGTGGTGAGAGGGCTCCGGATTCCCAGCTTGTCCATCTGCGTCAGGGGTCTTTCTCCGTCTGCCACTACACTTCAGAGTTCCGAACCCTCTCAGCCAAACTCTCTTGGGGAGACGACGCTCTTCGCGCTCTCTTCATAGAGGGCCTAGCTGATCACATACGAGACGAGATAACTGGCAAGGAAGCTCCTCAAACCCTCGATGCGGAGGTGGATCTGGCTCTCCGTATAGATCAGCGGATTCTGACACGGCCTCCACCTGCGCAACGTTGGTCCCAACCACCTTCCACTCATATGCTGTCTCCGCCTCGTTTTTCATTTCCCGGCGCGGCCGCGTGGACGACTGCCACAGGGGGAACGAGACCGCCGCCGGAGAGAGGGCCTCTGCGCATACTGCGGCTCTTCGGAACATCGCCGTCCCCAGTGCCCTCTCCGTCCGGGAAACGGCGCAGCCAGGTAGGTGTTGGGGGAGCCCTGCCTGGCACGTCCACTCATGTCGTTAGTTCTCGTTTCTCGCTCAGGGTAACTTTCCAGCTGGGACACAAGCGGGTCGAGTTGGAGGCTCTCCTGAACTCAGGAGCAGCCGACAACTTTATCGACCAAGGGTTAGCCTCCCAGCTGGGAATATCCCTGGAGGCAGTCACCCGTTTCATTCCCGTCACCTCTGTCGATGGACACCCTCTCCAACCTTATCCAGTCCAGTCTCAGACCCAGCCAGTTCTGATGTCCATTGGCCTCCACTCTGAACACATCCACTTCCTGGTCATCTCGGCACCTTAATCACCTCTCATCCTGGGTTATCCATGGCTCCAGCTCCACGATCCACACGTTCTCTGGTCTGAAAACCGCATCCTGGACTGGGGTCCTGCCTTCCGCCAGCGCTGTCTGCTGTTCCAGCATTTCATCAACGACGTCCTCTGGGACATGCTGGGCCGGTGGGTGTTTGCGTACCTGGACGACATTCTAGTGTACTCCCAGAATGAACAGGATCATGTCCTTCATGTGACAGTCTTGAAACGTCTGCTTGCCCACCAGCTGTACTGTAAACTGGAAAAGTGCGCCTTCCACCAGCGCTCCACCGCGTTTCTGGGTTATACCATCTCTACCCAGGGCGTGGCCATGGATCCCCAGAAGGTCAAAGCTGTGACCAAGTGGCCCCAACCCACTAGTCTTAAGCAGCTGCAAAGCTTCCTGGGGTTCGCCAATTTCTATCGACGTTTTATCCGGGGTTTCAGTTCAGTTGTAGCACCCCTGACGACTCTCACTAAACCAGCTCATCAACCCCGGCCGTTTCTTCTTCCTCCAGAGGCACTTCGGGCCTTCCATCATCTCATCAGTCTCTTCACCTCTGCTCCTATTCTTCGCCACCCGGACCCGGCCGAGCAGATCGTTGTCGAGGTGGACGCGTCCGATGTGGGCGCGGGCGCTGTCCTCTCACAACGTGGTCCAGACAGGAAGCTCCATCCATGTTGCTTCTTCTCCCGTAAGTTCTCTCCCACTCAGCAGCGTTACAGGGTTGGGGACCGTGAGCTGCTGGCCATCAAGTGGGCTCTGGAGGAGTGGCGGCACTGGCTCCAGGGCGCTGTTGAGCCATTCCTGATCTGGACCGACCACCAGAACCTGATCCACATCCGCTCAGCCAAACAGCTCAACCCCCGCCAGGCTCGTTGGGCTTTGTTTGTTGAATCTTTCCGTCCGGGGCCTACCGTCCCGGATTCAAGAACACTAAGGCAGACGGCCTCTCCCGGCAATTTTCTTCGTCTGTCCCGGATCCGGATCCGGATCCCATCATACCTGCCGAGCGGATCGTCGCGCCTCTTCGTTGGCCTCTGGAGGACTCCATCCGGCGTGCGCTGCCTGGGGAGCCGGCTCCTCCGGAGACGCCACCTGGTCGTCTTTATGTTCCCTCCTGCTGCCGCCAAGAGGCTCTGCTTTGGGCCCACTCCTCTCCGCTCTCGGGGCATCCTGGTCCGGCCCGTACCCTTCACCTCCTCCAGCGCGCTTTGTGGTGGCCCTCCATGCGGCGAGATGTCCGAGAATTCACCTCCGCTTGTGAGACCTGTACTCGGTCGAAGTCTTCTCCCTCTCCTCTGGTTGGTGATGTGCATCCTCTCCCGGTTCCCCGGCGCCCCTGGTCACATGTGGGATTGGACTTTGTCACCGGTCTCCCTCCCGTGGACGGGAAGGACACCATCCTCACCATCGTGGACCGGTTCTCCAAGGCAGTGCACCTGGTGGCTTTGTCTGGACTCCCCTCCGCCAAAACCACTGCGGAGTTGCTTCTGGAGCACGTGGTCCGGCTGCATGGGTTTCCGACAGATGTCGTCTCAGACAGGGAGCCCCAATTCGTCGCCGGATTCTGGAAAGCCTTCTGTCGTCTGATCGGTGCCACCCGCAGTCTCTCTTCTGGATACCATCCCCAGTCCAATGGTCAGGCTGAGCGGGCCAATCAGCAACTCGGCCGCATCCTGCGCTGCTTCGTGTCCTCGCAGCCCTGTCTCTGGCCTCGGTTCCTGCTCTGGGCCGAGCTCTCCCACAACCTGCACTCTTCCTCTGCTACGGGCTTGTCTCCCTTTGAGGTCTGTTTCGGCTACTCACCGCCCCTCTTTGCTCACCAGGAAGCAGAAGTCGATGTTCCGGCGGCGCAGGACCTGGTTCGGCAGTGCCGCTCAGCCTGGATCAAGGCCCGGACTGCCATCACTCGAGCCAACTCTGACTACATCCGTCAGCACCGACGTCGGCACCGTCCGGGACATTCCTTCCAGCCCGGCGATCGAGTTTGGCTCTCCACTCGTCACCTTCGTCTGCACACCGATTCCAAGAAGCTGACGCCTCGCTTCGTCGGTCCCTACCCCGTGACCGCTCAAATCAACCCGGTCGCCTATCGGCTGCGCCTCCCCTCATCTCTCAAGGTCCACCCCGTTTTCCACATCTCCCAGCTCAAGCCGTATGTCTCCTCCCCACTCGTTCCCCCCTCAGCCCCTCCGCCTGCTCCTCGGATCATCGATGGTGGTCCCGCCTTCACCGTCCGCCGGATCCTGGACTCTCGTCCTCGTGGCCAGGGCTTCCAGTATCTTGTGGACTGGGAGGGCTACGGCCCCGAGGAACGTTCCTGGGTTCCCTCCCGGTTCATCTTGGACCCGGGCCTCATCTCGGCCTTCCATCGCCGCCAGCCTTCTCGTCCGGGACCGTCAGGAGCGAGGCTGGTGACTGCGAGGAAGAGCGAGGATTGGTTAGGACAGGAGATAAACAGGAAGTCCTGGCGCCTGCTCCTCGCTCAGACATCGTGTTTCATTCATGGTCCATGAGCTCTCACCTGCTTCCTGTATCCAGTCCTCTCCATCTCCGGTACCGTGAGTTCCTTCTCTTCAGCTCGCGAGCTACTGTTATCGGCCGGTTTATCGTAACGCCATTTCCCCGGTGGGATTCCGCTTTTAGCGCTCGGGCGTTACAACAACAATCGCGTGTGTCTTCCAACCTCCCGCGGTTCTCTCCGCGTTTGGGTCAATCCCGCACGCTACAAGGGCGTATCCAATCTCTCACGATTGTCTGTGTGGTTACACGCCTGACAATCGTGACTCGTCTGACCACAGAACAGTGTTCCATTTTGCCACACTCCATTTTAAATGATCCCTGGCCCAATGAAAACGCCTGAGCTTGTGGATCTTGCTTAGAAATGGCTTCTTCTTTGCACTGTAGAGTTTCAGCTGGCAGTGGCGGATGGCACGGTGGATTGTGTTCACTGACAATGGTTTCTGGAAGTATTCCTGAACACATTCTGTGATTTCCTTTACAGTAGCATTCCTGGTTGGGGTGCAGTGTTGTTTAAGGGCCCGGAGATCACGGGCATCCAGTATGGTTTTACGGCCTTGACCCTTACGCACAGAGATTGTTCCAGATTCTCTGAATCTTTGGATGATGTTATGCACAGTTGATGATAGATGCAAAGTCTTCGCAATTTTTCGCTGGGTAACACCTTTCTGATATTGCTCCACTATCTTTCTGCGCAACATTGTGGGAATTGGTGATCCTCTACCCATCTTGGCTTCTGAGAGACACTGCCACTCTGAGAAGCTTTTTTAATACCCAATCATGTTGCCAAATGACGTAATTAGTGTTTTTTGACACTGTCAAATTTTGAATCAACATATTTGTCCTTTAAATTGTTACATTTTCTCGGATTAAACGTTTTATCTGTCATCTATGTTCTATTACAAATAAATATTGACATTTGCCATCTCCACAGTTTTTATTCACAATTTCTTTAGTGTCCCAACTTTTTTGGAATCCGGTTTGTAGATCAATGTTTTGAGGCTTTGCAGTTGTCTGGAGCAAGTATCTCAACCTGCAATATGGACCTAATCAAGACGATTTTTAAGCCCTTGAAGTTATGCCACCATCTCATATTCCGTTGATTGAACATTGCAAAGCTACTTTGGCTTTGTTTTCTTACACAATATCTGGGCAGGAATGACTGCGGAGGTTTTTTAATGACAATTCCCACAACAGTATAATTGCTGAAGATGACAAATCCCAGAACTACACCATGTGTTCCTCACAGAGTGGTCCTGAAATCTCTTCATGGAGAAATATTCTCTGTATCATAACCAATGCGCTAGCTTTCTTAAGTTCTTTAAATTATAAAGAAAATTAGAATATGAAATATAATCTTATTATGCAAAGGTGGTGGTGGTACAGTAGGTTATTTAGCAGGCAGCACGGAGTTGCTCCACTGCCCAAGGAGAAAGAACAAGACAGCTGGACACTTCCTCCTCCATCTCAAGTGAATTACACTAGTTCACTTCCACCTATCACAAAGGTGTCATCTTACAGTTTGCAAAAGTGAAAAAAATAAAAAGCTAAAACAGTTCCACTTGATTGATGGCTCAGTCTGACACTTGGCCAGTAACACATATTCTGGCATTTTTTTCTATTTCCATGAAAAATGCAATAACTCATATTTTATTAGACTATCTTATATCAATCCTGACATATCACAGCACTGCATGCTTATTTAGCTTGTTTAGCAAGTTACATAGTAATTTATGAAATCGCTGCATGCTCCAGACTTTTCAATGGATATTGTCTTTTAGTCGTTTTTTTCTTCCAACAATTTTAATACTATACTACTTCCCAGTCTGCCTTGAAAAAAAATTAAGGTGACTTGAATTTCAACTAACATCATGCAGATCTCTAAAAATCACATATCAGCATTTGGTCACGCAGCAATAAAGCTCAATTGAACTCCAATTGAACCAGATTGTCATAAAGTAAGAGTCAAGTAGTTTCTGTTTGATCTCTAGAGTTGTTTATCCTCGAGTAACATACCAGTGGGAATAGTACAACCTAAATTGTTTACAGATTGATATTTATTTAGTCAAAGTAAAATGATTGTGAAACACAGCACAGCACACGGTGACACAACAAAAAGTGTCCTCTGCTTTTAACCATCACCCTTAGTGAGCAGTGTGCAGCCATGACAGGCGCCCTGTGAGCAGTGTGCTTTGGTCAGTGGCACCTCAGTGGCTTGGGATTTGAACCGGCATCCTTCTGATTACGAGTCCACAATGCTAATGTATCCTCAGATGTCTTGGTCTAATGATACACTGAAGTATTGTGTAATTTCTGACAAGTATCAGACTGCCTGATATTTGCCTACAAATGTTCTACTTCATGGAAAAAAGTGAGAAAAACTGCACATCCAGCTGACGTTCAAACAGGCTGGATGGATGAGGCACCATGGTAATTTTCCTTTCACTGAACAGATAGTGTGAAAGAACGAAAATAAGGAAAGAACGGCCTGTCCTGCTAACTGTAAGGAGAACTGGTTTAAATGTGGTATGTCTCTTTAAGTGTCTCTTTTTTGTGTCGTTTTTTGCATCTGTTTTATCTTTGTAGTATTAAGAAACACACCTGCTGGTCTGTAAAACATTCTTATTTATTTATTTTCATGTGTTGTACATACATTTCAGAGTTGAGTTAGCTCACCATTGCCTGTGGAGTGTTTCCTAGCTGCCGTTAAGAACTCAAAAAGAAAGAACTCAAAGGGCTAAACCAATGGCCAGATATACTGTCACCGGTGAAGGGATGTGTAATGGTTTGGGTTTTGTTGTGAGATTCTCACTGTATAAGAACTTTGAATGTGAATGTAAATTATTTTATGTGCGTTTGTTTTTCTGTCTGGTCTTTTGTGATTTAATGTCTGAGATAATGGGAATGTTACATTTGAATGCTGGCTTTGAGATGAACACCTGATGTTGAGAGACAGAGGTAGAAATAGGTCTCAGTGATATGTAGGATCCGGGAAGGATGTAGCCTGCTAAAAGTGTTCTTGTTTTGGTTGTAGTTTTGTTTTGTTTATTTTTGTGCATTGTTTTTGTCTCGCTTGTAAATATTTGAAATTTTGGGGGGAGAAAACCAAACAAACAAACCAAAAATAAAGATCACATTTTGAAAATATTTTGTCAACTGCTGTCATAGGTGTGCATGATTGAGCAATTAGAGTGATGTACAAGATTGAGTGAGGTTAAAAGGTGATTTTATTCTGAAAATCTGCTCACAAATCACACCAATCTAATATCATCTAGTAGGACAATGATTGTCACTTTATTGATTATGATATGTTTCAGTGAACATGACTATTTTGAAAACAAAAAAAAGAAAACTACGATTAATTCATTTGTATATTTTACAACCAAAAATTACAAGATGTCCTTTGTGACTGTCTAATTTCCATTTTATTCTGTAAGTTGTGGAATGTTAATAACATTCAGGTCCATTTTTTTATTTTTACTTTATTGCAACCTACCATTCCTTAATGAGAACCTGGGGTGGCTTTCAGTTGAGTTTTGTTTATTTTTAAATTGTAATTGTAAGTAAATTGCAGATTGTATTATGAATGCTCTGGGGTGTGATGTTAGTATGAGATAAAACATGACACATAAACAGTAGCTGCTACGTGGGTTACATACTTTTTGGACAATTCCAGAATGACCCATGTGACCACTACAGAAGCATTGACCTTTTACTATGTAACTGCGTGCAACCAATTTTAGGCCTCCAGTACAGAATGCAGTGTCCTTTGCTGAACACACTTGAAGGAATTTTTCAAGTAATTGCAAAGCTTTCAGGAGCTGCAGTAAATAATACAAAATTGTCAAGGGTCACAACATACTGTTGTGAAATAGAAAATATTTAGTTTTTATGTAGCAAAAATTGCAACCCTACGAAGATGCACAACCCCAATTTCAATGATGTTGGAAAGTTGGAAACATAAAACATTGATTTGCAGATCATGTTTTTTGCAAATGTTCACTCATTTTTTATTTGATGCCTGCAACACATTCCAAAAAAGCTGGGGCATGGGCAGCAAGAGACTGGGGAAGTTGAGAAATAAAAAAAAAACACCAGTTTTGAACATTCTTCAGATGAACAGGTTAATTGGTGTGAAAGAACAATTAACTGTGTTGTGGAAATTGTTTTTTGAAATCATGGACGCCGTGTCCTCTGGGCCAAAGAGGAAAAGGACCATCCGGATTGTTATCAGCGCAAAGTTAAAATGCCAGCATCTGTGATTGTTTGTGTTAGTGCCCATAGCAACTGTGAGGGCACCATTAATGCTGAAAAGTACATACAGTTCTGCGAAATAAAAAAAATATATATATATAAGTCCCAACTTCATTAGAATTGGGGTTGTACATGTATTCCTCAAAACAGTCGCATGTTGGTTTAGTTTGGAAAAACACGTCATTCCAAAAGCTCCTCAATAATTAGGTTGCCAAAGAGCCTTTACTCCCATGGTCATAAAACCAGGTTATGTTTCACCTTTCAGACCTTAATTTTTCATCCCTCAGCCATTTTATGCTCTGACATACTTATGATTTATGTGCCTGGTAACATGTTTATGCCATTCATTACATTTTGTTTCAAGAAAACAGGCGGACTTGTATTATTGAAAAAGCAACACAATGCAGCACACACAGATTTTACAGAACATGCTTGTTAAAAGTGAAAGTGAAGTGATTGTTATTTTAAACACTGTAGCACAGCACACAATGACATAACTAAATGTGTCCTTTACTTTTAACCATCACCTTTGGTGAGCAGCGAGCAGCCATGACAAGCGGGAGCCATGTGTGGGGATGGTGCTTTACTCAGTGGCACCTTGGCGGTTTGGGATTCGAACCCACAACCTTCTGATTACGGGTCTGCTCCCTCATTCGCTAGGCCACCACTGCCAGTACACAATTAATTTACAGTTTGAAATGAATTGTTTTCCAGGTACACTTTGTCTTTAAAACAATGTAGCAAAAGTCTGGTGCAGCAGGGAAATAATAAGAAATACAAAAAATCAAAATACAAACCCATTAAATGCCATCATTGGGCAAAAAATGTGGACATGTGTTGTATACAATATTTTACCATTCATATCGTAATGTTTTAAAAATCACATGGAAGCACAAAAGCTGTGTTAAATCTGAGTAAGTAGTGTCTTTGTGAGAGAAAAGCCATTTGTCAACCCTAAATACAACGGGAATTAACACAGATCCTGGCGTCCATTAAATAAACTGCAGCTAGGACTTGAAGGAGCTCTTTCTTTTAATGTGGCTCATCAAGTAAAGGGATCTTGTCCTTTGACATAAGACACTATCAAGCAAAGTTAAATCCCTGGCTGACAATCCATTACTGAGCAAACATAAAGGTCAAGCTTAAGGACAGAGATATGAATGGCAGCATTTTGAACAATAGAAGACTTGTCACTTCAGTGGCCTCATAATTGAACAATGAACGGTTTAAATGCCTGAAAACTGATATTTGCTGACAATTATGACTTGGCACATTACCAAATGTGAGTCTTTGGGGAAACTGTCTACTGTTTTCACATAATAACATTAACAATTAACATATAAACATTAAAAATTTCACCTGCATATCTCCATGTACATGTGTGCCAATATACTTGTCACATCAGCCTTGTTTAAATGGTAGTGCAAAAAATACTTTCATATTATTTCTCAAGCACAGTGTTTTAATCATAGTTTGTGCAAGAACCCTACAAGTCTCTTTAATAAAATAATTACAGATTTTCTTAATATCTGTGCACCAACTAGGCAGCAACATGTTTTGATTTTTTCAAACATGTTTGCAATTGATACTAGGCTATGCAATTGATAGTACGCTGTTTTAGAATGCAAGAATAATACAATTCAGATTCGGATTACAGTACATTTGCACTGTTGACCAGGTTCATCTGATTGAGTCAGAAATTGTACTAATACCTTACACCATATATACAGCTATAAGTTGTTTCACATAGCTTCAAAATTTGTCATAATCATAAAAATACCTTACTTATTTAATACCTTACTTATTAAATAAATTATTTATTGTCACACCTACTATCTATGTTAATGCAATCTGAACTATATTATAAAAAATTTATCAGATAATAAGGAGTTAAGGTTTTATGTGCTTTTCACATTAAAGTACAGACTTCTCAGATGATAATATAATATTCCAGATTTAAGCTTTCATTTATTTTCTCTGGGTAAATACATGCAGCCTGGTTAGTGCCTTAAGTAATGTAGAATATATATATTGTTACGACCACCTGGTCCAAGGTGGAAGCAACATAAAAACAAAAGACCACATAGAAGACCACAAATACTTAGTTAACCTACACACAGAGGATGTAAAGAGAACAGTATCGTGGCTGATCCAGACGGTGTGGCTACGGAGCAAGCTGCCAACGATGGGGTGTTGGTCCCAATGATTCAGTTCTTCTTGGTAGCCTGAATAATTCAGAGCAATTGGCAAACCTGGATTGTTTATTGGTACATCTGGACAAATCACAATGTGAGGCCTTGAAGTCTGTTGGAACATCTGAAAACAAAGACAGAAATTCAAATGACATTGATGTGGGGGAAGCCACAACAATTATAAGTTTTTTGGAATTCCAGTAGTTGATGAATTGTGTTTTTGCAGGATAGGAGAGGTGCGCTGGTATTCGGATAATTTGGTTATTTTCAGCGATAGCTGGAAACATCTTGGTCACATACGCTCAATGTTTGAGAGGCTGGTCTCTGCGACCCTAACAATAAATCATGCCAAATGTGAATTTGCTCATCACGACCAAGTTTGATCATGCGAAACTGTTGCTGAGTGTTGCGTCAGTCCTGGCAGTGCCGTGACTGGTTCATCCGTTCCAGCCTAGGAGGACGCGAGCCAGGTGGGAGCAGGCAGATGAAAATGGAGTGGACCGTCCTGTTTGTTACTTCTTACTTAGGTGCTGCACGAACCACATGAGTGACTACACATGCCCACTGCTAAATAGTTCCCCAGAAGAACATCCAGTCCATGCATAGGCAATCTAATCCCCCAGATCAAAACAGAGCTGCCAGAATCAGAAAATTGACTGTACGATAAAAAACATTTGGATGCTACTGTGTCTCTCAGTATTTTAACTTGGAGATTGTAAGATTCCCCCTGCAGCTAGACAAACCCTGTTGCAATGAACAGTGAACACTTAATCAAACCCAATACCCCTTCCATTGTCTCTGTCTGTTAAAGTTTGTGCTAAATGGGTAACTCATCCTGCAACATGTTCAAATCTCACACCAGACAGCCCACAATGGCTCAACAGCCCACACACTTCATCAAATCAGGTTAATATCTCTTCTTTGCGGCCGGAACAGGACAACTTTTCCAATGACCCTGCGCAAGACAATAGCAACACTTATCAGCCTCCATCCAACTGCACTGTATTGAAGGTAACTGGATAGGTGAAGAAGATCATCATGCTGGTTTGACATGGCAAGGCAGTAGACCTGGAACGATGGCTGGACATGATGATGAAGAAGGATGCATAGGCACAAAGTCAAAAAACAGGGGTTTAATACATGATGAACAGGACAGGGAAGACATCCAGTAACAAGGACCTGATGGCGAACAGAAACAAACAGGGCAGCTTTATACAATCATACACAGGTGAAAACAATCAGGAAACATAATAACACAGGACCAACATGAAAATCCAGTCTGGAGTTGCCCCTACCAGACCGAATCCTGACAAAGTTTTTTGAAATCAAGAGATTTCATGGAGATTTTTTCCCGCATCACACCCAGTTGTGTTAAGACAAACTCATCCACAAGCACCACAGCCTCAGACATAGTTTTAACCTTAGATTTGTTTAAATAGTGACTAGGTGATCTGCTATAATTGTGAGCTCCCTAGCTACTTCCCTGTGTGTCTGAATCTCCCTCTACCTCCATTTTACATTTTAAAATTACATTTTAATCGGTAAGCCTCAGGGACAAGTTCAAAAGATTTTAAAACCACGTTTTTTACGCTGCCATTCTCATACTCAGTCAATGGCAGTGCAACCAAAGTTGTACCCACCAGAACCATCTGCAACAACAAGGTACTTTGTGCATCATCCCAGCCAAACAAGCTAAAAAACACATCAGGATCCTGGAAATCTAATTCTGGGAGTACCATAACTATCCCTAGTAAGCCTGGCAGCTCCAAAGAACTCCCACTACTGCCAATCATGGAAACAATTTTGGTTGAAACTATAACACATATGGCAACACTACAGACATCAATTATTCTCATACCCTCTTTTTTTCACTGTCAGACGCAAAACATTCTTCATAATGAAGCTGAACAGTCAAAAGCAGACCAGTAGTATAAGACATTGGATCAAATGTGAAATGGCAAATGGACCAGCCCCACGCTGCTTTTAAAATGTGAAATCTTTTGGACATTGATTTCTGTCATTCAAAGAGACTTGAGGTGATTTTCCCCTTCAGATCAATATTTGTATTGAATGGAATCTACCGTGCCTTTTAAGTGTTGCTGAAGGGCACTATGCTCTAATTGGGCTCCATTGGGTGCCTGCAGTTCATATAAGCAGTTGGGGACCAGGTTTCTTTGCATCTTTCAAAGTATGAGAGTGAATGAAAAGTAGAAGTAGAGAACGGTATTGTTCACAAATGACTGGAAACACAACAGGGATGCATTTATCATCTTAGAAAACCAAGTGCTGTCTAATATGCCACTTGAAACAATTATGTTCAGACAAAAAAAATGAAATGGCTTTTATTTTACCAGTGTGCCTTTAATATGACAGTTTTATGTTCTACCCTTTAATGTTTAAAAAAAACACCCTATTATTTTAATGTCATATGAATGCTTCTTGTATTTACATATGTAACATGTGGAGCTATAATAAGAAATCATTACCAGTACACAGATATCTGTGCGTGTGGGTTGAACCGTCACATTCACTTGGAAATTGCACAGCTAGTAGAATGGCATTTGTGCAGAACAGAGTATGACAGCTGTTGATGGTTTTTTTGTATTTGCTTCGCTTTCTGAAATCTTTAAAAAAAAAAATTTAGTTTTTTTTGCTTTTAAAAGGCCTTTTCAAAGGTTAGTCTCAAAGCTTGTGTTGCCTTATATGCCAATATATAACTTTAGATACAAATATTTATTTATTTACTTTTAACCTTCCACACCTGATTTGCCCAAGCTAATGTTAAATCCAAGAAAAATGCAGGCACAGATGAAACACCCGTATCATACTTTATTTAAAAGAAAAAAATGTGTGAACAGATGATTCTTCAAAAGCAGCTGCCTGTGTGTGCGCATTTTCTTCTTTGCTGTATGGTACATTTTTATTTCTAGCACCACTACATGTATTATGTGCTAAAGTTTAATTTGCAGAAGAATGTGATGTCCTGTTCCTGTTAATTGTTTGAAGGTCAGTGGACACAATAATTATGTTTCAATTAACTACAATCTTGCCACCTTAACAGTTCAGTTGTCCAGAAATTTAAATATTAAAACAGGTTTATTATACATAACACATTAGCATATTTTCAGAATCTGGAATATTTTATTTTTTAATGAAACCTCCAAGCAGGGGTTGTGATGCATCATAGCAACAGTGTCACGTGTAACAGAGCAACTGGTGAACAATTACATCCCTTCCAAGGCTTAAAAGATAATATGGAAAGGAGTCACTGTAACCATGGTTACAGTACAGTCATGTGAGAAATAAACTGCAAAGAAATAGCAGGTGGTTGTGAAAGTAATAGAGGATTTGGCACTGAGGAAATAATTGTGAAGTCAAAAAAGCCAGGGAGGAAATTATCTGCAGTTAAAAATGAACTTGTGGTCGTACAAAGTATTATTTTTAATGCTCTTTCATGCTGGATGACACTCTCAGCAGGGATCACATCTGCCTCCCCATTGGGATTTGGGACCTTAATATAAAGGTACACAAGACATACCAGACATTGCCTTTTTCCCTGTTTGATTTAAATAACACTACCACTACTGTGATGAACAGAAATACCTAACCTCATAAAACTGGTTGTGGCTCTAGTGCAAAAAAATTAATATTTATATATTAGGAACTAAAAGAAAGCAAGTGAAAATGATTACAAAGAGGCTAGTTAGCATGATTAAAAAATCTCACTCGGTTTCAAAAACTTTTACTGTAGCCCTCTGTGGGGTACTTGGGGCCAGAGACCAGCCTGCGAACTTGGGGACAACCTGTCAGGATTGACGGCAGCTGTGCTTAACACCAGTGGCCAATCCTGACGGCGCATAAATGGCGAATATTTCCACCCCTTCCAGGTCTCCGGCATTTTCGTGAACTTCATTTGGCAACAGCGTGTATGTTTTGTAATTTGAGTTCTGGCAATCGCCACACGCCTACGGGTTAGTTTATGTTAAATCGTTTTCGGCCACCGCGCCATTGTTAATTTGTATTTATTTATTGTTTGTTATAATAAAACCCCATTCCCAGCATGTCAGACCTCTGCGCTTCCTTCCCCCATAAGTCCGTAGTCGTGACACAACCCAATTGTATTTGGAAAGGAAGGTAGGGCAGAAAGTTGAGGAGGGGCAGGGGGCTTGGAAGAGTTTTTTTTTTTTTTTGCAGATTAATTGAAGTTGATTTGAAGGAAGTTTTTTTGTAGCCATTATTTTATGTCACTGAGGCAAGCTGTGAGGCTGGAGTCATTATGGAGGTAAATGTCATTATCTTTGATGAAAAATAGAGTTGGGTGTCATCAAATTTGCAATGGAATTGCAGTCCGTGTTAAGATGAGATGTGTCCACGAAAAAAGGTGTAGTGAATGATAAGGTGGGGGCCAATACTGATCCATGGGGTACAGGGCTGGCCAGGATGATAAAGAATTTGTTGTTGTGATTGAGAACCAAAAATTCGCTAGTCAAGAAAATAGAACAAACCAAACTGGAAAACACACAAATGGCTGAGACATCATATTTAAATATATGGTATGGCATTTTAACACAGTGACAGGTATAGACATCTGATGTACTCGATTTACAAGAGAAAGAGATAACTACATGATTTCAACCACAAAAAGCAGTCAACCACTAATTAATTAAAGTACTCAACATGTATCAAAATATATAGAAGAATTTATACTGCTGTCAGAATGCTTGCCACCATGTTAGACATAATTTGCAGATATTTTAAGATTTCCTCCTGGGCATCTGAGACCAGTTACGTGGATGGGAGATTGTCCCGGCAATGTCAAAGAATATTTCCTACTAGATCATTTAATTTTACATAGAGCAAAATAAAAAGCTAAATAAAAGAAACAGACACAATAGAAACAGCATAATAGAAGGAGACTAAAAAGGGTTAGTTACTTGTGAATAGTTTTGAATTAAGGCTGGGACTAGTGAATTAGTCAATTATTTGTGATTCATTGACTATAGCTAACTGTGAAATGTTTCTGACATATATCAATCATTACCAGTGAACACGGATCAATCAATATATAAGGTCAATTAGGTCTGTCAAATCCTCATTGATTTCCTTGTGAATCACTTAGCTTCAGAGGTGTCTAGCAACAGAAAATGTCCTTTTCTGTTAATGTTCTCACTTCATGCTGAATGTTATAATATGTCTAGTAAACCTTTAGCTTGAAATTAAACTAGATGTGTAAAATGCTTATGCTAAATAAAGAAAAAAATTCAAATATCAAAGCCAAATAAAAAAAAAAAGTAATCAATTAAGAAATGAATAAATGGCTGCACCTTCTTCCAGCATTAACCTTTTGTCTTCCTATGCAACTGCAGATTTGATAAAAAAAAATCACCCATATCGCATATAGCTCAGACTCCAGCTTTAAATAGTTTTTCTATCATTCAGATGCTTCAAGACATGGGCACATCAGACATGAAGTTACATTTCTAAAACATGAAAACATGGCATAACAATCACACCATACGTTGGTCATTCCATGGATTCTCAGTGGACTCCATGTGTGAAAATCATGTCTTGAGCTTTCTGGACCATTGTTTCACAGTTGGAGCCTGATTCTTGTCCATCCTATCAGAAAATAAAAAAGTAAATGATGCAGTGGTCAATCAGTGTATTCAGTGTATTTCATCTTCAACTTAAAGTTGAGCTTTATTGTCATTTCAGCTACATATATGTTAGACATGACATGGTACTACATGTAACATTTACACAAGGTTACATACATACTGACATGTGTGCGACAGACAGACTTGGCTACATAAAGTGCAAACATTACAAGAGTAACATCAAATAAAACATGTAGAAAAAAATAAGAGAGACAGTGCTGAAAAACTGTGAAATTGGTAATTAAGGTGCAGAGTAACAATGTGCAAATGCTGTTGTTGTAATTTGCGAATACTTCTGTAATAGAAATGTAATGCAGACATCTTCTGAACTTTAGAGGTAGAGTGTGTTTGTAAGTTCAGAGTAGAAAGTCCCTGAGTGTTCAGGTGTCTGATGGCCTGTGGAATGAAGCTGTTGTAGTCTGACAGAGAGGGCCTGAATCGCCACTGCGAGGTCGGAACGCCCACGTCCTATACACTTTGTGCTTCCACTAAAAAAGGTCAAACAAACACCAGATGTAGTGCTGAAAATGACATAACTCTTACGAAGAAAACGTATACATAAACAAAATAAACACAGCAGAAAAAAAACTTAACCCCCTACAGCAAACACACGTTTCCACTGTCTCAAGCGGGCCTATAAAGGCACCATTCTCACATGGTGTGTGTCCCACGAACCGGGATCAGAACGAGATAGACGTGTAGGAGGAGACGAGAAACCTCAATGCGGCGGGACGCACGGAGGCAGGTAAATTCCCTCCGCGTTAATCTGCAAACGCGGATGGCGTGAACCACAACACCACACTGATGTTGTCGTTCGCGTTTTAAGGCACAAGACAGGACGGGACGACAGGAAGGAGTTCAGGATTCAGGAAAATAGTGAGGACAGGTACGATCTTACTTGGTTGGGGATTTCAGAGCCGAGTCTAACGTGTGTCATTCAATGACAGAGCAGCTGGCAGCTGCTCTCTAGCCAATTTATAGGAGTCACGTTACCTTGTTTCCATGGAATCATGTGACAGCGTGCACTTCCATGGAGAACCTTTATGCTGCCGAACCAGGAAAACAGTGTGTATGCGTAATCGGGTACCTCACTGTTTGCTAGGATAATTAACAATAAATAAATTAAACCTTTTGGTCACATATGGTGCGTTGTGTTTATTTGGGAAAGATAAGCTAATGACTGCAATGGGGGATGTGCAGTCAGTATAAGTGATGTTTAGTCGACACCCATGCAGAGATCAGACATAACCTGACATAACCACATAATACCTCTACAACATGCACCACATAGAGTTTCAGAATTTAGACCTGATCAATTAAAGTCATTTTTGTGTTTACCTTCATTTAGCACACCTTATTCAACTTCTTGACTGGTTATCACCCAGTAGAATGAGGTGTGGTGGTCAGGACTAGTGCCCTCCTGGACCAGGGTTGGTGACCCCCTGAACTAAAGCAACCCCAAATCACAACTTCTCGTTTATAAAGAATTTTACTTTTACTTGCAGCGTAACTTGTAACTTGAATCATGCTAACAGTAACTTCTGGACTTTTCCACCAATAATTACAATTCCCTTGAACCACCGTGACAAATTTTCCACAACCATGGGATGTACCAATATGACTGTTTAAAATAGGAGAACGTATATCGCATCATGTTAAGTTAAAAAACATGCTGCCTGCTTAAATGTTATTCACTTTTGTAGTTATCTAATTGTCACTCAGTATAATGCAAATTTTTTTGAAGGGCAGTGTAAATTAAACTTAATTATGCTATCTGATAAGCATTGATTTGCCCCTGCTTGAAGTTCACAAAAAATTCTCATGTGGTGGCTGTCTGGATCTTCTGAGAACATAAACTGATCATTTTGACTCTGGGTGATTCCCTATCTGTTAACTTTTATTTTAAAATACAATTGCTAAATGTTCACACATTTATTTATTTATTTTTTTTCTGACATTTGATCTCACAATTGTTTCAACATAAGTTTATGTTGTGTTAAGATAACTCATTTGTATATTTTTAACTTTTTTTCACAGGGTTCCTTTGCATTGCAGTATGGATAAACCTTCTCATCCAATGTGTTTTCTTTATTTTCATGACCATTTACATTGGTAGATTCTCACTGAAGCCATCAAAACTATGAATGAACACGTGTGGAGTTATGTACTTACCAAAAAGTGGAGACCTGGGCTCCACAGTCACCAGACCTGAACGCAATCGAGATGGTTTGGGGTGAGCTGGACCGCAGAGAGAAGGCAAAGGGGCCAACAAGTGCTAAACACCTCTGGGAACTCCTTCAAAACTGTTGGAAAACCATTTCAGGTGACGACCTCTTGAAGCTCATCAAGAGAATGCCAAGAGTGTGCAAAGTAGTAATCAGAGCAAAGGGTGGCTATTTTGAAGAAACTAGAATATAAAAGATGTTTTGTTAAGTAAATAACTCCACATGTGTTCATTCATAGTTTTGACGCCTTCAGTGAGAATCTACCAATGTAAATTGTCATGAAAATAAAGAAAACACATTGAATGAGAAGGTGTGTCCTCTACTGTATACACACATTGAAAAGAAAAGTATTTCAATATTTAATACTTTCAGATCTAGGATGTCTTATTTTTGTGTTCCTTTTCTTTTTTGAGCTAGGCAAACTCTGCAACAACATGGGGCCTGCGCACATTTATATGTATCCCTATGATGTGCTTCACACAAGACAGAGTTCATCAAAGTGAAATACTGCAGAGAAATAACTCATGAACCCCATTAGCCAATAGTGTATTATGCATGGGTTCTGTGAGGACTATGATAAAGTCTCCGGCTGGAAATTACTTTTGATAAAGGTCATATGGTTAAACACTTGCTGTATGCCTCTCACAGATATAATTCGCTGTGCTGCCACATGGGTTTCTCCCGCCATTCTTTTTGTGTTTAATCCAGACGTAAAACAAAGAGCGATGGGCTGTTTAACTAACCCATTAATCTGAGTTTACTTATCATGATACATAACATAAAATAATGCAGTGGAGCATACACAAGCTATGTGCCCATGACCATCTCTTCATAAATTTCTTCAGTTCAGGTAGTACTCACAATTCAGAGGCTTTACTCAGAACAGAAACAAATGGCTTAACAGATGGCAGTTTGGTGGTAGATGGGTTATGATCATTGTTATGTTCAAGGCTTCTGTCACGACTACGGACTTACGGGGGAAGGAAGCGCAGAGGTTTGACATACTGGGAAGGGGGTTTATTTATAAACAAACAATAAAGAAATACAAATAAACAATGGCGCGGTGGCCAAAAACGGGAAATAAAAGGGAAATAACACAAACTAACCCGTAGGCGTGTGGCGATTGCCAGAACTCAAAACACATGAAACAAAACTAGGTCAAGTTCGTGCAGCGAGTTCACGAAAATGCCAGCGACCCCGAACGGGCGGAAACTTCCGGCATTTATGGGGCGTCAGGATTAAATTCCGGTGTGGAGCCCAGCTGCAGGCAATCCTGACAGAGCCCCCCCTCCAAGGGCTACGTCCTCGGAGCCCCAACAGTACCATCAGTGGAGGCGGCGGGGCGGACGGCGGCAACCACAGGGCTCCTGCCCTGCTGTATCCTCCCCTTGGAGGACCCGGTCCCTCGGGCTGGCTCCCCGGCGTGGTCAGGCGTGGCGGCCCCGGTCCCTCGGGCTGGCTCCCCGGCGTGGTCAGGCGTGGCGGCCCCGGTGCCTCGGGCTGGCTCCCCGGCGTGGTCAGGCGTGGCGGCCCCGGTGCCTCGGGCTGGCTCCCCGGCGTGGTCCCGCGTGGCGGCCCCGGACCCTCGGCCTGGCTCCCCGGCGTGGTCCCGCTTGGCGGCCCCGGACCCTCGGCCTGGCTCCCCGGCGTGGTCCCGCTTGGCGGCCCCGGACCCTCGGCCTGGCTCCCCGGCGTGGTCCCGCATGGCGGCCCCGGACCCTCGGCCTGGCTCCCCGGCGTGGTCCCGCATGGCGGCCCCGGACCCTCGGCCTGGCTCCCCGGCGTGGTCCCGCATGGCGGCCCCGGACTCCCGTACCTGCACACAATAATCAGGGCCGATCCATCTGGGTATGTGTGGGCCCTGTCTCCACATGTCCCCTCTGACACGTCTTGTGTCACCCCCTGCACCGCGCAGGGAGATTGTCCCAGAGCCTCCGGCGACTGTTCCAGGCACCCCAGGCTGGTGCCTTCTGGGACTATGCAGCCCCTCTCGCTGCACGGCCCTGGTGCCAAGGGGGGGGCATTGCCAGACCATCCGGCTAGCCCCTTCTGCGTCCGTTGGAACAAGCAGGCCCTCTTCCTGCCTGTCCCAGCTGGGTCCTCATGCCTACCCGGGGGCTCTATGGCGCTCCACCCCTCTGGAGGCAGACGCAGGCCCATGCCTGGCCCGCCCTCCTCACTGGCTACCGGAGGACCCAGCTCCATCGCTTCCCCACCTCCCCTCCCCTCAGGAGGAGTCCCCAACCCGAACTGCACCCCCCCAAAAAATTCTTTGGGGGAGCACCCCCCCCGGCTGGACTTAGGGGTACCTTGGGGCTTGTCCACCTCGCCTTGGACCAGCACATTCGGGTCAGGAACCTCCTCCCTGGGGTTCGGCTCCGCGGCTGGGTCGCCATCTGGTGGACACAAAGAGGGGAAGTGGGGGCGACATACGGACACATATGCCACACAGACACACACAGACAGAGACAGACAGAAGAGAGGGTCGTCTGGCTCCCTCTCTGGGCTCTCCGGGACCTCCTCAGGGGGCACAGCCAGGATCTCGGGAGGAGCGACCTTCTCGTCGCCCACCAGTGCTGGGTCTTCTTGCCCCGGATCCTGACTGGCGCTGGATGTGGTGGAGGGGCAGAGTTCGATCCCTGGCTCAGGCCGATCAAACTCCGCCCTCAGTCTCTGTTGGAAGTCCCGAAAACTCCTGTCTGTCTCTCCCTGCTGCCAGAGGGTTGTGCTCCAGCCCCATGCTGACCCAGTCAGACACGTGAGGATGGTGGTGGTCTTATCAGTGTCTGCTGCCCCACTGAAGGGTCCCGGGACAATTGGGCTGTCCCACACGGGGCTGGGCACGTCGCTGGAGATGGTGGTAGGTGTGTGGTGTGGAGGGGGGTGGACGTCTTCTCCAGCAGGTGTGGGCGCTGGTGCTGCGCTGCCATTTCGCTGGGGAACGTCCGGGCAGAGGGAAGGCGGGTCGGCGACTGGAGCAGGAATGGAGGATTCCCTGCGAGGCAGTCCCGGCAGCGCAGTTGCTGGCTGGCGACCTCCCGTCGCCCTCTTCCACCAGCTTTCCTCACACTGCTGGGAGGGACGTGGGTTTCCACGGACCTCGTGACGATCCTGGATGGGCGCGATGGGCGGAGCCATCCCGGCACCGACTGCCCAAACGGCGTCATCCTGGTCGTCGTCCGTGTCCACCTCGTACCCCCGGAAGTCACATGGGTCATCACGGACGCCGCGATGATCTCGGACGCGCACGCTGGGCGGAGCCATCCCGGCACCGACCGCCCACCGAAAATCCACGTCATCATCGCTTTCGTCATCCGTGTCCCCCCACCGGTGACTCCAAGGGTCGTCCACCCTGCGGACATCCTGGACCCATGGCGCGATAAGCTCCCATGGGCAGTACTCTGGCCATTCGGGCTGGAGGCTGCCCACCTCCTCGCTGGAGGAACGCCGCCGTTGTTGTTGCTGCTTCTCACCCCCCTGGAAGTGACGTGGGTCCCCACGGACCTTGCGACGATCGCAGACTGGCGCGATGGGCGGAGCCCAACTCTCGTCTCCCGTGCTCTCGTCGTCGTCCGAGTCGTCCCAGTCCACGGGGAGCCTTGCCAGCAGAGCGCAGAGTTCTTGGCTCGACATGGCGAAGATCGTGGGGGTCGCATCTTCTGCGCTCGCTGCCCACGTCACTTCCTCGCTGCTGCCGACGCCAACGTCCTCGCTCCGCCCACTCACCCGCCGACGTTGTCGCTTCCGGGTTTCGCGGAGTTTCCCGGGGGTGACGTCATCACGCGGCGCCGCGTACCACGGCTTCTCGGGGAGAAAACGCTCCACCAGAACGGGCGGCGAGTCTCTCCCCTGGCGTCCGCGTTCGCCGTGCCGCGCTGCGTCCTTCGCGGCGTTTCTTCTCCTCTGCTTTTTACCTCCGCGCTTTTGGGTGGGTCGCTGGCATTCTGTCACGACTACGGACTTACGGGGGAAGGAAGCGCAGAGGTTTGACATACTGGGAAGGGGGTTTATTTATAAACAAACAATAAAGAAATACAAATAAACAATGGCGCGGTGGCCAAAAACGGGAAATAAAAGGGAAATAACACAAACTAACCCGTAGGCGTGTGGCGATTGCCAGAACTCAAAACACATGAAACAAAACTAGGTCAAGTTCGTGCAGCGAGTTCACGAAAATGCCAGCGACCCCGAACGGGCGGAAACTTCCGGCATTTATGGGGCGTCAGGATTAAATTCCGGTGTGGAGCCCAGCTGCAGGCAATCCTGACAGCTTCAGGATGCTTAGCAGAATGTTTGGCAACCCTTTATCTTCAGAAATAGCTCTTTAATGACAAAGAATGTTGGTTAAGTAATGCAGAATTCAGACCAACGGTAAATGACCAGTTTCTTTAAAAAAGAATAAAACTTTGTGAGGATTAAATCTGAAAGTGCATTTTCTAATAATTGTTTTCATTATGGTCTGGCCCTCTCATCTTGTATGTGTAATAAAATTTTCTTATTTTGCTGAAGCAATGCCTTGCCAGCTGGTAATATGGCACTGAATGGTTATTGGTTATTGCCAAATGAGTACTTTTTTTTTTGCATGCTTGGTGGTAGTTTTCTCCTTTGTAATATTTTATCACCATCTCAGGGCAAGGGAATGTAATTAGCAGCACATTATGAGCATGCTGCATTCAGTCTGTGGGGGGTAATACATCTTTGTTAAAGTCACGTTTCCAAATGGTCTTGACAGTCAGCTCATGATGGGATGTGGTGGCGCCATGTGTGCATGGTGGCATTTGTGGCAGTGTGGCTGGCCTCTGGTCCATCTGCCCGCATTAGCTGCTGAGCCGAGTCCTAAGTAAGGGTCTCTGCCACTCCCTTTTCTACTTTGGCAGCCTCCTCGCTGCATCTGCCCTTTACATTCAGCTGAACTCTCATTTGTATGTTTCCGCCATTCTCACTCTGTTTCCCGCGCATGCTTGGTTGCCTAGGAGAATTACCCAGGACCCACCTGTGCATAGATCATTTTCAGTCGGCATTCAAAACAAGAAGCCATTCTCTTTCATTAATCAAGCCAAACACTAGGCAATGGCTCTCATCTCATACTACAAATCCTCAGCGTCAGCAGTGAAGTGACACAAGGGATTTATTCCTGGTATCACGATAAGAGGAAAGGTCTTGCATATACAAGAGAGAACCTTTTTTTTTTTTCAAGGTGTAAACACCTTTTACAACTGCAATTTCACTGACCTGGGAATATAATTCATCATACTGTACTTTTGCATAAGATGCTGTATGGAAGAGTGGTTTATTGCCTTGCCAAATACCAACACATATGTTTTCTTTTTTCTGAAAAAATAACTGGACAAAAAAAGATGAATTTGGATGTGGACAACATCTCAGTGATTGATTTGGCAATATGCTTTTAACATACAACGTTAACACAAAGGTATTGGCAGCATTTCGATATTGCTATATTGCTTTGGTTCTGTTGTACAGAAACCATTTTGATTAGAACTAGAACATTTTTCATCTGCATCTCAGAGCATACAGTCAGCCACCTACTTTCACAGGATTCATATTTCACGTCAGATTTAATACCTGGCTTTATGCAAACATTAGGGGAGGGGGGAGTTATAAAAAATGAAATACAATATAGGAGCAGGCATGGAGAAACTCAACTATAGTTTTAAAAGTGTCCATTGGAGATTCTGTAGAACGGTTGCAGGTATTAAGTTCCATTCCCATCATCAAGACATCATAAATTATTATGGTTTTAACTGAAAACTGTGTTTTGACTTTATTGAAACATCAAATATTAATTAATACAAGCATGTTGTCTAACCTGTTTGGTGTGTGTTGTTGTACAAAATTTAATGCCTTTAGTATTAGGATCTGCCTATAAAATATTAATTAAACTGACAGTCATTATAATAGTAATACTTTATCATGATGGACTTATGTTTTTAAATTGGACATTTTCAGATGGCACAGTGCAAGAGCAAAACTACTTTAGGAAAAAATTAGGATTTGATACAACCTTGCATATGCATCCTTGCTCAAAATATCTGTTACGAGTTAGGTGAGTGTTGCATGCTTTAATTATATTCTGAAACAATCACAGACACAAATAGTGAGCAGTGGGCAGCCATGACAGGCACCCAGGGAGCAGTGTGTGGGGACAGTGCTTAGCTCAGTGGCACCTTGGCGGATCGAGATTCAAACCAGCAACATTCCAATAACGTGTTCGCTTCCTTAACCGCTAGGCCACCACTGCCCCAAATGCGCTGCTGACATATCTTTGAAAAAATCTATAGGATTGAAGAACTTTGCACAGTCATGGTAAAAAATAAATGTATATATGAGGGCATTAATATCAATTATATGGTTCTCAGCTTTTGAAATTACTCTAATTATTTTGGATAACATAAAGGCTAATTATAGTAGCTTGGGGAAGCAATTATTTTTGTCACACAGAAGACAAATTTTAATGATGTTAAATGGAAGGAGCCCATTGCGATGACTGACAGCCATTATGCACCCAACTTGTTCATTCTCCATTAATATATATATACATTTCCAGACACATGATTGTTTCAGTTTACCTGCTGTGCATTAACATATTTAAACAAAAAGATCTGGGTTCCTCAATATCTTTCCATTACAGACATTTTTTCCTGAAATATGACATTCAGAAACACTCAATCTGGCAACACTGAGTACAAGATCTCTATGCAGTTTTGGTAAAACATTTAATCTCACATTTCAGAACACTGTCCACAAGTGGGTTCAATTTACTGGGTGTCCCAGTAAATTGAACATGGGATTAAACCCTTTCATTTTAAGAGCAATTGCCAAGATCCCAGGAACAATATCTTCAAGAGTGGCAATGGAGCAGTGACTTAAACTACATCTGTTGCCGCAGGATCTAGGTAACTTTATCAACTTCATTAGTCAACTGACCAACCATGAAATTCACCAAAATATCGTAAGAGTAATGTAAGCCTAGAAGCTAAGGCTTGGCTGAATTAGGATAATTTAGCAGCACAGTACAATGTGTGCAGTTACTAAATACCGGGATGAAAGTAGAGTTAATTTTAAAGGAACGAACAGAGTGGTTTGAATGGACAAAATGTATGCCCTCAATTGTGAAGGGGAAGAAATGGTGTAAAATGTTTCAAAAATGTGTGTGTGTGTGTGTGTGTGTGTGTGTGTGTGTGTGTGTGTGTGTGTGTGTGTGTGTATATATATATATATATATATATATATATATATATATATATATTGCTTGCAACCTGAACATCATTATGTGTTTTTCATAAGGGACAATACAATCTACTATAAAACCACTATCTGCCCACATATAGTGCCTAAACCATAATTCTCTCTGACAGCTCAATATATTTGCACAGTCCCATTTTATAGCTAATCTCTCATTCATATTTATTTCTTCCCCAGGATGGATTCTAAGAACTTTCTGTTAATTACAAATTATACTTTTTCCTTTTTCTTTCCGTTTCTCTTTTAATAGCTCTATTCCAGGAGTTTTTTTCACTCTGTATTGAGCATATTGTCCAAAGTATGCTATGTGTAATTAATGACTGCAGACACTCAGGAACTCTTGAGTAATTAAAACTCTGAACCAGAAAGAGCTGTGGATGGGGGGGATGGAAGACCTGACAGACCAGCACAGTTATCTCACTAGAGGACATAATTGCAAAAGCTTCAACAGCTTATATTTCCACACATAAAGTCTTGACAAAAGAAAAAAAAACATACAGAATTTTACCTTTAAGCACATATGGCATTGTAACCTAATAGTATATTTTATTCTTAATATTAATTTAGAATAGCTGATTTTGCTTAGTGGTTCACATTTTGATCATTATCAATGGTGAGTAATTTTGTGTATTTTAAGAGAGGGATACAGTGGAAAATAATTCATTGTCAGTCAACTGAACAGGAGGAGCTGAAGTGAGTAAATAGATGTTGAGCTAGATGAGGCACAGTTTTTTGTAATTGGTGGCTTGACCCTCAGCTCTAGTCTTATTGTGCCTTGTAGCTCAGCATTGAGTGTTAAGAGTCAAAAAGATCAAGACTCTTTGTGATGGCAAATACTTTGTTTACTTTGAAGTGACTTTCTTTACAGAGTAACATGCTTCTCTTTTCGGCTCATATTTATACCAGTTTGGCCATGAAAAGCTGCTTTACAGGATTGTTTCAAGTATAATCACTGGAAGACTGCAGGCAATGACAACATCACTGACCTAGATGAACACAAAGCTACAGTGATCAGCAAACAGATACATAACTATCTCCAAGACCATCGTGGCAAGCTCCAACCAAAAGCCTCTTATGAAGAGGTGATCGTAAAAACAACAACGTGTGATGCTGCAGGACAATAAACTACAGGACATCACTAAAATTGTGAGAATGTTGTCTCACTTCAAAAGATATGCTTAAAAGAGGGAACAAGCAGCCTGAAGGTGCTGTATATAGTCATGACTGACATGTAGAAAATCAATGCAAAATCAACTGACAAAAGACTTTTGGCGTAGACTATATTTTTTCCATTGTGTTCAGGGTATGTACAGGCCAGCTGTTCAGTTTCATCATTCCAATATACTTTAAGGCTACTGCCACAGTGCTGGAGAGGTCCTCAGTTTCCGCACTCAAATATGATCCAATCATACCCATCCCCATGAAGTGAGGCTTGTAATGAGGCACTTCAAGAACCCTTCCCCCCTCCTGCAACTGCTCATCAGACTATGCCTTCACCACAACTGCCACTCACCTACACGTATAAAAAAGGAACATTACTGTCAAATGTTGTTCTTTTTTTCTGCATTACTGGATCCTGGATTGTCTAATTGCAAGAGCCTGTTTAGCATGGATCAGGAGCACCACACTGAGCACTGGGGTGCAACTAATGGATTAGTGCAAAGCCAACAACGTACCTCTAAACATGGACTAAACAAAAGGGATGGTTGAGGACCCTGACTGCATTGTGCTGAACATTGATGTCTCTTCTGTGGAGGTAATGAAAAGTATCCAATTCCTTGGCACTTATCTGGATTATAAGGATAATTGAGAAAATCACACATACTGACATCACAGTTGAAGTCTTCAAAGCCACCTGCATTGTGGTTGACACCATGCATTTGTTAAAAAAGTAAGCACAATATTAAAACTCATCTGACATTACCTGGACATAATAGAGGCACAATAGAGATTACAAGAATGAACAGTTACTCATTTATTAACACCAGTAGATTACTATTGCAAAGAAAAGAGAAAAAAAAAGAAAAGAAATGGAGGATGAAAAAAAAGAGCACAACCCACAAGAGAAAACTCTTTTATACTCTGCATTTGACTCCCAAAAATTTGCCATGGGGAAATAAGATTGTCCTTTGATGTCCAAACAGATACAGGAAGACAGTGATCAGTGGCCCAACAAGACTTCTCCATCATGGCACCTCAGGCCATTTGTTGACCCTTATTGTGAGTTGAAGACCACAGCTTTGAGATAAAGTGACCTGGAAATTCCCATCTTACACATTCATCACACAGACTCAAAAATTGTGCTGTCAGAAAAAAATTAGCTATGCAGTTTCTGTCCCCATCCCATTAACCTATCGAGTGATGTGATCCAGCTCACTTCTGACACTGTATTTATTCAATTCCTCGTAATTATAAATTCTGTACTGCCTTACCTTTCAACTTGCTTGCCTCCAGTGTAGGTAGGAAACGAACTTACATTTACATTTACATTACATTTACGGCATTTATCAGATGCCCTTATCCAGAGCGACTTACAATAAGTAGTTTGTAAGAATGGACATCATGGGAGCCTGTTTTTGCCTTGCATAACAGATGTCTGCAGGGGGAGGTGTGACATTCCTGTGTCGACGGTTGTGGGTGAAGATTCGGCACCCCTGTTTTACATGCCTTTTGTCGTCGACGGTTGTGGGTGAAGATTCGGCACCCCTGTTTTACATGCCTTTTGTCTGACGGCAACGTGTGAAGTATCAGCCGTCAGGACCGCCCACCCTCTTTGTCTTCCCCAAAAGGGAGGCACCGGGGCGTGACATCAGAAACAACAGGTTCTGATTGGTCAGTGACAACTTCCTGTAGGCCAGGACAACTTCCTGTAGTCCAGGGGTATAAAGGTCTGCTCACATGTGGAAAAGGGGCTCTGGGCTCTCTTGCTCAGAGGTTTTTCCATCGGATGCCGGAAGGTTTCTGAGTCTTTCTCTCCCCCTCTTTTTCTCTTCTCCCTCTTTACTCTTTCTTCTCATTTTTATTTTCTCTGTACCTTTTTACATTCAATATTCACATGTAACTACAATAATTATTTACCGGTGTTAATAAATTAGAAACTGTTCATTTTTAACCTCTATTGTGCCATGCCTCTTTCTGCCAGGCAACATCAAATTGGAGTGGTTGAATACAGTGCTTTTTGTGGAGGGAGAAAGAGTTTTTCTACACACTCTATTCTCTTCTACCACACCACATGGTCTTTTTTTACAAGTTACAGGGACAGTCTCCCTGGAGCAACTTAGGGTTAAGTGTCTTGCTCAGGGACACAATGGTAATAAGTGGGATTCGAACCCGGGTCTTCTGGTTCATAGGCACCCATAGTACTTACAAGTTACCTGTTATGTACAGTTGATCTCTTCCATGGGTTTATTTATGGGCTTGATTATGTGTCCCATTGGTCCTTCACACAGACAAGAAATGGGTTATAATTCAAGCCCCACTAATTCATTGAGACTGATACCCTGTTCTATGTACACAATGTCAACATATAATGTAAAAAAAAAAAAACTGCCATCTCACTCCAATAAATACCTATTTATTTTCAACCATGACTAAGCATTTTCCCTCAGGAAGCTACAAAGAAAGAGCAAAGCATTATTATCATAGACTATTCATGTTGAGACTAAATTTCATTGCCTGTTAATACATTTTGCCTGGAGGTGCACATTTAATAATCAAACAATGTGCAGAACCAAAGTACACAACTGTTTATCACCAGTAACACAAGTCCATAGACGTTTTCAAATGTGCATCCTCAACACCGCCCTTCAAAACGACTGATAGGCAGTGAAATGTTTTACACTCATAATATATCCCTGTTAAGATGCAATTTCCATAAACTCCTAAGGGGGGTATCATGTTTTATTCATTGTTGCACCACCCTTAAGCATTTAATAACTTGATGCAGTATCCTCTATGATAACAATTATGAGTTTAACTGATTCCTTTTTTCCAAAATTCACTATTTGCGAAGTATGTGTGTTCTCACACTAACAATTGCACTTATATTAAAAGAAACTTGTTAAAATATGAGAGATATTTCTATTCGACCCACACTGTTGAGGCGACCCAGACAGAAGCAACATTTTTCTTTCTAAACATCGGTCTCTGGGGAAATAATTTCTCTTCAAAATCAGCCAGATGCTGCAGTTGCTGAGATCGGTTACATTGAAGGATCAGCTATAGTGAGATGTATTCTCGACATGTTTTGCACTTCCATTTTCAGAAAATTCTGTCAAACTGTGGACAGCTAATCTGAATGCAGCACCTCTGGCTAACTCCAGGCACTGCTGACTTGCCAATGCTGTTTGACTTTCCTATTTAACTCACTTGGCCTTTTCACCTTAAAACTACATTGAGGCACACTTGAATCAATTTCACAGTGTAATTTTTTTCTTTTCATTTCAGTTTGTGTTCTATGAAATCTTTAGATGTGTCCTCTATGCTTGTAATAGTCATTTGAACAATTCAGTTCACAAATCAGTTCACATTTTTCACATCTGAGGTACAAATGAGGAACCCATCAATAATTAACCAAATACTTGTAAAAACCTTTAAACATGACAATGCTACATTTTTTCCCTACTTCAATATCCTCTTTCCAAAAGTAACAATTGTATAGAAATTAATATTAAAAGCTAAAATATGTTGGTTGTGAAATAGTTGCTCTTTGGAAAAAATTCAAATAACAACATGTGTTAGATGTACCCCGCTGGCCACCTTAAAAGCTTGCATTTTAAAAAATAATGATATTGTCTCTTCAAATATATAATATATTTTCTTGGAGCTATAGACCCCTGACCCTAAAAACAAGTAGCAGTTTCATGTCCCAGCAAACTCTTCCACCTGCTAAGCCTTTCAGACCAGCTCACATTGTCCTTGCACAAATTTTCATGAATTGTGCCGCATTTAATGTATTTTTTTATATGAATGAATCTATTATAAACACCAGTACCCAAAACTACGTTATGTTGATTATGATTTTAATGTATCATGCTCCTTTCAGGTCGAGTCAAATCAAGTCAAGTCAGTCAAGTGATTTCAGCTACAAACATGTTAGACAGTACATAGTGAAATAAAACAATGTTTCTCTTGAACCTGGTGCTACATGTAACATTTAAACAAGATTACAGATGGCATAAAGTGTATATGTGTGACATTGACAAACTGTCACACCTAATATTTTAGCAGGTTTGGTTGGTTTATTTACATTACAACAATGCTACAATATTAGGTATGACAGAATACTTCAATTTTTTTTTAAGTTTAGCCAGTGTCTGCACAGAAAAAAGTAAACCATAGCTGTTGTTTGTAAAATGTTTTTTTCTCATTACTGCAGTTAAAAAATTCAATGAGTAATGAAGGTGCAGAGTAGCTGCTGCAGTAGCAAATACTGCTCTAATAGAAATGTAATAGAGATGTGTTAAAAGGTAGAGTGTTTGTGTTTGTCAGTTTTTGTCAGTTCAGAATAGAAAATCCCTGAGTGCTCAGGTGTCTGTGGGATGAAACTGTTGCAGTAGTCCAGCAGTGAGGGCCCAAATGCTTCAGTACCTTTCTCTGGATGGTAAGAGGGTGAAGAGTGCATGTGAGAGGTGTGCCCTCCACAATGCTGGTTGGTTTCCTGATGCAGCATGTGAGAAGGAGATTGAGAAGGGGAAGGCAAGAGAGACTCCGATGATCTTCTCAGCTGTCCTCACTATCCGCTGAAGGTTCTTGTAGTCTGATGCCAAACCAGACAGTGATGCTGCTGGTCAGAATGCTCTCAAAAGTCCATCTATAGAAGGTGGTGAGGATTGGTGGTGGGAGAACATATTTGTGTTCTTCAGTGTTTCTTTGTCCAGATACATTTAAATAAGTTAAAATGCACATGGTTACTGCAGTACTGAAAACCAGTACTGAGGTACTGAAAACAAAAACTACTCAACCTATGGAAAACTGCATCATGAGTTTGTACATCAAGCGCATGATCACAAGTGGTTTTACTCCTCAACTGTCCCCATGGCAACAGCAACACAAGTGCCCTTAATCTATAGCAGATGCAGCTAAAAAGCGTTATTGCCTGCACGCATTGTGTGATGTCACCCTCAGAGGGCAAATTCATAGGCCCAGAACTCACTCATCTAAATCACACACCGAGGTGTGTCTGCTCACATCTTCCATCACACTGGGTCTATTTGAGGTTCATAGTAAAGACTGTCCCCATCCTCCATTGTTCATCATTTTTGGGTTTTAGAGATCTAGAGTTTAGAGTTAGTGGATTTCAATGTTTCTCTACACTTTTTTCCCACTACAAAGGACCACCAAAGAAAGGGCTGAAAGAAAAACAATATGTAACTCTAGGTTGTGCAACAGACAGTATTTCAAGTGCTCTTTAGTACATGGTGCCCTTCAATATGATTCGTGCACATCCATTTGTGGGGGCGAGCACAGATACGAGTCATTTTATCAACTGCCTTTCATCTCCCATGTGTTACATGAAGTGATAAAACTGATTTGGTACAGAGGCTCAGTTTAGTGAAAAAAGGCTATTTCTTTATGATTACTCTACGAATGAATGACTGAATAAATCAAGATAGGTTGTGTGAAATATTAGAATGGCACGTTTATTTATTTATTGTTTCTGGCCATGGTTATATGGCCAGGTGTCAATCCAGATCTGTGCTTTATTTGGTTAATATTGGTGAAAAGAAGCTTTATTTCCTGGAACCTATGGTCTGGTTTCTCAGACCTGTGGTCTGTTTCCTTTGCATTCACTTCAGCTTTAGAACCAGCACCTGCCACAACTACTTGGCAGCTACTTTGAAGGTTAAGGTAACTCTTTCTCTGACTGCCATAGGTATACAATTTTTGTCAAATGAATCATTCAGTAACACACAACATGCAGTGGACCTCCACAGCAGATGCAGAGGATCGAGTGATTTTGTGTTTGCAATCCTCTCAACAGAAACAGCAATCTTATACCAGCAGGCACTGTGGAACACAGAGGCCTATCAGTTGCAAAATCATATCTGCCAGTTGTAAGATATTGTTTGTAAAAAGATGAGATAATAACAATGCAAAACGGCTCCTAATTGCATTGACTTTATTGACTTTTTCTTATCTGGGCAATAACACTCCCTATTGCTACATGTTTATCTAGCCACAAATTGTCTTGTCTCTGCTATGTTTTCTTGAGCTGAAATGCCTTGATCTAATGTATTTTCCCCATTTGTCGTGTACCAGCGAAATTATGGAGATTGCTGTCTGTTGGAGCCGAAAGCGTTTTCTGACAGATCCGTGACCATTCAGGCCCAATTCTTTTCTGCATGGCTAATCTGACAGCACCTTCTGAGGAGATCCAATTAAAGTGCTCCTTCAAAGAATGCATGTGACTGCCAGAGCATGGAGGATAGAAAAAGGATACAGCCAGCCCGCCTTTTAATCTCACCATAATCAGCTCTACACCCATTACTGCACCATCACGGTAACTAAGTTCCTTCTGTGAAAGAACACCAGAGGAGAATGAAACGGCGGAAACTTCTGGGGCGGTGGCGACAACGATATTTTCCCGTTTGATAACATGCTCATTTAGTGTTCACAAATGGACTGCCAATTCCAAATGTGCCGCAACGCTGAGTATAACCAAAATGAAATGTGAGAAATGACAAGACAATCACCTACACGATTGAGGATGGGTCCAGTTAAAAAGTTATTACAGTGTAGATTTTAATTAGTGGATAGAATGCTAGATTCACTTTATTTTGAACTCTGAGAATAACTACTATAATACAGACAGATGGATAGATATGCATACAAATATGCAGATAAAACATAACACAAGTCTCCCAACTCCATGGTTGTTAGTTTGGACCTTGCATTTGCAGAGTTTGCATGCTCTCCATGTATCGGACTTTATTTTAAGGCATATGCACAAAGTGAAGTGAAGCGATTGTCATTATGATACACTGCAGCACAGCACACATTGCACACAGCGAAATGTGTCCTCTGCTTTTTACCATCACCAATGGTGAGCAGTGGGCAGCCATGACACCCGGGGTTAAAAGCAGAGGACACATTTCGTTGTGAGGTCCATGTGCTGTGGTGTAGTGTTTCACAATCACTTTACTTTTACTTTTCACTTTCACCTATGCACTCACACGCTGCTTTCACTGCCTGGCTTCCACATCAGCCAATCGGGACTGCTCATGCTCCCCATGTCGGCTCACCGCTGCCCGCATGTTCCCTGCACAGGCACGTCCCATCCACATGCCCCAAACTTCATCAGTCTGTCTGTGAATTCCCCCAGGAACCATTAAACAAAATATAGTTTTAATGCCACAATGCCACAAATCTTTAACACAATTAAAAGTATTTTTAATTGAACAATTACACTTCTTAATTACACATAGCAATGGGTAAATAGGCCAAATTTTGAGTTGATGCCACCTGCTGGGCCAGCGGCACCCTAGCATGGCATAACCCCTCCTCTATGGGCCCAACTCCGGGGCACCAAGCAAAAGTCCCAGGAGCAAGGCGGGGCAAAAGCCCCTTTCTCTGTGTCTCAGCCCATCTCACGTCGTGGCCCCACCCCTCCTTAGTCACCAGACACCAGGATGCCATGCCCACTCAGTGATCCATGTCCTCTCCGTGATCCGCCCCTTCTTGAGATTGGTGGACCTGGATAGATGCGTCAGGGTCTGGGGCACTCCTGACCTACAGGGTCATTTAGACCCTCCCTCTGCACCCAGAACTGGAGTGGGCGGGAATGCATTGGCTGGCATGGCAGTCAGGTGAGCATTTCTCGCATCTTGACACTGTCTTCACTGTTGTGGCTGTCCTTTGTATCCCTCATGGGCAAATCCAAGTGAGCGTAGAGGTGTGGCTTAGCTTCAGATTCTCACACATGGGGGCTAGACGAGCACTTCTCGCTTCCAAACACCACCTTCTTTATTGTCACCATCTTCAGGCTCCCAAAATTCATCCCAGTGGTACTGTACACATCATTTCTGTTTTTTCCATAAATCAACAATGTAATTATGAAAAATGCTGAATCTGCATGAATTAAATAGTAAACTGCCATTCGCCGCATGACTGTGTTAGCAAATGAGGCGCAAAGACTCGACTTGCCAGCGGAGTTTCAGTGCATATGTCTTCCTTACTGACAGCACCAAGCGGTTTTGCTAGAAAAACATCAAATTAACCCCTGTGAGCTCTGGAGGATAGCGCTTAGGGTTTTCCAACCTCCTCTCAAGACGTGCGCAGCAGTATCTGAACCCAAACCGAGATAATGTGCAGTTAATCTGAGGGGTGCTAACATAAAAATAATAACCTGGACCAGCATCCTGCGGGATGGCAGTGGGCTTGAAGATGCCCGTGGTGACAGCTGCTTCTTCTGCGCTGTGCTCACTTTTGTGTCTCACAGGCATCTTTCACACTTGCGTTCCCCTTGAATTCAAGTGTGCGTTTCAAGAGACCCACAGCGGAACGGTAAATAATTAGAATACGCATGACAGGTAGTTTTCTGCTAATTAAAGCCGGGATGGCCCGTAGCTCTTGCACATTTGGATTTTAATTGGGGGTCATGAGAAGTGCTGACAGGTAGATCAGGCTTTATTTGTTCACAGATGGCTAGGTAGGAGAATTGCGCAAAAGGTTTAGACACCTATGAAAAGGTTTTGGAGTTTTTGTTCATCTTAAAACTTTTGTTCTAAATGGGATTATAACACACACACACACACACAGGAAAAAATATTTTGGAAGTAAACGTCGGCCAAAACGTGCAAGACATGCAAAAACGTTTTTATGAATATTCAATTAAAAAATATGTTGGAAAAAATGGTGGTCCATCAAGATTCTGGAACAGAGGGCTTCATCACTTTCATTTCTTTTACTGCCTTCACTGTATTGGTCTAAGCAAATATTTTTTCACAGTAATATACACTTTAACACTTTAAATTGAAATCATTGTTATGGTACAACACTGTGATCGTTTCAGGTTGTTTCTTTCAAAGTCAGGATGCTAGATCAAAATTGCCTTTAAGATCACGGTCCATCTGCTGGCAACAGATTAGCGTTAGCATAATTGATAACTCTTCAACCTCCACACAACCTTTATCACTAAAGAGAGAAATATGTTTTAGGGCATTATAGCCGTTTTTGTAGATTTGATAAAATTGGGTAAAATGTGTTAAGATTTGCATTTCCTTAAAGTTGGAATCATTACAATATTTGAACACTTAATTATAATACTTAATTCCAGCATTGCATCCTGATTGTTTAACTCTGTCATAACAAATCACTGTCAAAGCATCTTTTTTATGTTTATTTGTTGCAATGTTTCATATCCATAGTGTAATCAGACACCAGATGTATAAGAGGCAGTTTTGGCCTAGTGGGTAAGGAAACAGACCCGTAATCGGAAGGTTGCCGGTTCAAATCCCGAACCGCCAGGGTTCCACTGAGCAAAGCACATGCTGCTCCCTCAGGGGACGGGTGGAATGCAGAGACCACATTTCACTGGAAGCACTGGGTTTGGTGCTGTGGTGTCCCATGTAACAATTGATCACTTACAATTTTCAGACAAATAAATCAATAAATGAATACAACAATGGTACAAATTAAATAATAATCTAATGCAAACAGTGCCAATTTGCTCAAAATGTTCTAAATTAAACAGACTAATTAATGATTGAAAATAATTACTAGCAATTCACATTATTTGAAATTACACATTCATATTTTCATTATGATATTTCATGACATCATATTTGACAGCATGAGGCAACGTCTGTGCACACAACCTTAGAGCGTAGTTGAAGTGCAGCACACATGTGCACAGAAGCCCTATAAATTGCATATATTATATCCAGATGTTTTTATGGGTTTTATGGTTTGTAAGTTTGTTATCTTTCAGGAGCAAAATAATTATAACTACCTTATATGACAGATTAATGAACAGAATATAGAAAAATGTTTATAAAGGATTGTTTCATGACTTGGTTTAAACATACAGAATGACGCATAGTTCAAAGCAGATTATTTTGTGCCGTGATCAATAGCACTCAACCTGGCATAGTTATTTATGAGTCATGAGTTATGCATTGTAAAAAGGACACGGTATAAAATATTGTGTTTATATTAACAGGCCATGACCATGACTTAAAAAGAGAGTACATTTCTGGTAAAAATGTAGGCTGTAGGCTGGGATTTGATTTGTGAAGACTTGATTTGTGAGACTTAACAAGACTTGGTATCCTAATGTTCTGAAATTCCTTTGCCTCTTCCCGTATATGTCCTGTTGGCTACAGCCTGCTTCCATTTAAAGTCACATTTTTTGGTCACAATTGTCTGGAGAGGACATACTCCAATTACTCAAGGGCCACTGGATTCTAAAGCATGTAATTTTCAGTAAAGGGGCATTTATGTGTGATTCATGTAGCTACAAAAAGCTACTGCACACATCACCTGTAATTTACCATGAAGCATGCAGTGTATGTTCAACTGGAAACTGATTACATGCAAATATGTGCATTAACAAATGCAAATATGTAAAATGATAATAGAAACAGTGCTAAAATATTTAAATTTGGCAAAACAGCAATAACAGTTAAAGTGAGCTATTATGTAAGGCTTATTTTTGTATTTGCTGTCTTTGAGTGACTGTGTCAGGATTGCCTGCAGCTGGGCTCCACACCTGACTCCAATCCTGACGCCCCATAAATGCCGGAAGTTTCCGCCCCTTCTAGGTCTCCGGCATTTTCGTGAACTTCATTTGGTAACAGTGTATGTGATTTGAGTTCTGGCAATCGCCACACGCCTGCGGGCAAGTTTACGTTCTTGATTATAGTTAAAATTGTTTTCGGCCACCGCGCCACTGTTTATTTGTGTTTATTGTTTGTGTAGTAATAAAAACCCCTTCACAGAATGTCAGACCTCTGCGCTTCCTTCCCCCGTAAGTCCGTAGGCGTGACAGACTGACTGTGCCAAATGTACTCTTTAAGTTTTTTGACATTTTCAATTCATGGGTATTTATGAGGGGCCGTTTAGGAAATATTTCAGACTTTTGTTACATAAACACATGTGAAACACACACATTCACATATGAAACTGACAAGCATGCATTTATACTACTTAAAACTCTCACACACACATATGAAACACTCACACAGATACAGATGAAAGCATGCACACACACATTTGAAACACTCACACAGATACAGGTGAAAACCACACACACACACACATATGAAATGCTCACACAGATACATGTGATGGACTCTTATGCAACAAACAAAAATTAAAACTATATCCAGAAGTCATTTCAGTATATCCGAAAGTCATTTCAGTATATCCGAAAGTCATTTCAGTATATCCGGAAGTCGGTTCTATGGATTCTATTTTGGCGACCCGATTAAAAAAGCGGTAATTGTATTTTGCGCGTGTGCAAACCGAGTCGCGACGCTGCTCTCCCTTCCTGACGGAAGATTCTCTGTCTCCCGAGCGCTGCCGCGTTACCAGCCACAGCGCGCCTCCTATGAATATTCAAATCTTTTTAATTTTTTTTATTTAGCTCATGGAGCAGTGGTGGCCTAGTGGTTAAGGAAGTGGCCAGGTAATGAGAAGGTTGCCATTTTCGAATCCCGAGCCGCCAAGGTGCCACTGAGCAAAGCACCGTCCCCATACACTGCTCCCCGGGCGCCTGTTATAGCTGCCCACTGCTCACCAAGTGTGATGGTTAAATTTAGAGGACACATTTCACTGTGTGCACCGTGTGCTGTGCTGATGTGTATCACAATGACATTCACTTTACTTTTTATGGGCCTTTAACACAGTTTGTTTAATTTTTGTTTGTTACATAAGAGACCTTTTTACCTGTTTCTGTTTTACCATTTCGTATGTGTGTGTGTGTGGTTTTCACATGTATCTGTGTGAGCATTTCATATGTGTGTGTGCGTGTTTTTCACCTGTATCTGTGTGATTGTTTCATATGTGTGTGTGCGAGTTTTTAGTAGTATAAATGCATGCTTGTCAGTTTCATATGTGAATGTGTGTGTGTTTCACATGCGTTTGTGTAACAAAAGTCTGAAATATTTTCTAAACGGCCCCTCATAGGAATTTGCTGTTATCAACTTAATTAAACTAAATGAAACTAATATGAAATGTTCAATTAAGATTTTATTACATAAATGCATACATACATAATGCATACTTAAAATACATTGATGGTGTGCTGAAGAATTTATATGTAGTGTTATGTTCCTGTTTGTGAAGATAAATAACTGATTATTTTCCTAAACCATTTTTTCCAGAATTTCCAATGGCATGTTAATAGGGAAAGAGACAAAAATTTCCACAGATCTGAGCTTATTATTATTATTATTATTATTATTTATAATTTCACTGATATTAGGGCCATTTTGGGAACAAAAGTAAAAAAAAAATATTTACCTCTGGTGTACAAAGTTCCTGTCACATTTTTTCATTCACATGAAAGTGTCACCAGCTTGTCGTTTTGATGTATGGTTTTTTGCAGAATCTTCCATATACCAAAGTTCATGTTAATTTAATTCAGATGCCACAAATGGGCACATATATCAAAACTGACAGATTTGACATGAAGGAACTTTAGTATTTTACAACAACCTATTTTGATTCTCCTGGGAGCTGTCTGAAAGTTCATCTCATGGTTACTATTCGAAACTGTTAAAATGTTGAGGACTGCTTGAGTCACTAACCTGTGCCTAGTAACCTGGGAAGGAATCCGTCAGCCATGACCCTGAGTATGACTAAATGGTTATGGAGTGAGTGAAATGTTGGATCATGTGAAAAAATGTAATACAATCGCTGAAGCATTTGCTGCAGTTTTGTTTTCATAGTGTGCTGAGTGTGCAGTGTCATGTAGGTTGGAATTAAATTATGGATGACTGTTCCTGGAAGATGATAGACAGAGGACCGGGAAATATCAGGAACTGAGACTTGCTCAGACTGTTGATATAGTTGTTGTTCATGCATGGGAATGTTGCTGGTGATCTCTCATTCCATGGTGCACGGTCTGGGATTATTTCCATGTTTCTGCACAAATGTGCCTTAACACATGTGACACACAAGAGCACAGCACCCAGAGCACACAGTAAAATGTGGTCTCTGCATTTAACCCATCCCCTGAGGGATGACAGGCACCCGGAGAGCAGTGTGTGGATGGTGCTTGCTCAGTAGCTCATCAGTGGCGCCTTGGAGTGTCGGAATTTGAACCGGCAACCTTCTGATTACGAGTTGGTTTCCTTACCCGTTAGGCCACCACTGCAACCTAATGGATGTGACGTCTAGCTTCCACCACTGGAAGTTAGACACTGAACGAAAGTGTGACACAGAGCTGTGCAAGCCGACTGAGTTTGCTGCAGATATCCATGTTGGATGCAGTGTGGAATCTTAATAAATTGACATGTCTGCTCATCCATCAGTGGTGATTCAGTGGTGCTTAACAAATGCATGCTTGTGGCATTATTTCCATGTTTGCACAACAAATGTCATTACTCATAGCTCTCTTTAGCACTGGTATTAAACAAGTATGTTAATCATTTCAAACACTCACCAAGGAGGTCAGGTCATCTGATGCATTCATCCCTAATTCTCCTTGTTAAGCAGTTCTTACATAGCTTGTGTAACCCAGTAGAAAGAGTCCCTCATTTCATATAGGGATAGTGTAATTAATGAAAAGTAATTTTTTTTGTTCTTATCACTCGTGGTAAACCAGACTATGAATAATTAAAGTTATTTGGGTGCCTGTCAAGTTTAGTTTATTTGCTATTGGTCGGGCCACTCCGTACTGTATCGCTATTGCAGGAGAGGGAAAGTCCCGCCCTGATTTGTGTTAGCAAGTTAGTCAGTACAACGCAGCACCACGAGGAGCGCACGCGAACGAGAGAGAGAGCGAGAGACAAAAGTTCGGTGATTGTGGACAAAAAGTGGTCTTAACCACCAAAACCAGTGGTTTGAATCACTCAAAGCACCTGAAATTTCCTAGAACCTGTAAATGTCTCTGTACAGATCGTCTTGGCTAGGTTTTTTTCCTATTGAGCCTTCCTTGGAAGAAATTGAAAGCTGGATTTCTCCCTGACGAGGGGGATGGCGAGCCACCTGGAAAGCGGATGTTCTTCACCTATCTGAGAGGGAACTTCTCCATTCCTTCTCCATCACACAGGTCACCGGTGTGGTAGGACTTGATCTGACATCCTTGACTTTGACTGTTACCTACTGACTAAGACTTACTGACGAAAGACCTACTAGACTATAACGCACTGACTAAGAAGAAAACAACTCAATTTGGGAAGAAGGAAAAAGAGAGAGACTTTATAATTATTGCAAATTGTTACGTGTTAATTATTATGTTATGGTTTTATAAGAGAAGTTTTTGTTGTTTTGTTATAGTGAATGCCGGCTGTTAGATTGTACATTTATTTTCTTATTTCCATTTAAATATACTTAGTAAGTTCAACTGTCTCCCCTGGTCTGAGCATCTTTTTCCCTGGCTATCACGTAGCACAGCATTTACCTCCACGAACCTAGACACTGGTCCCCCCCTTGGGTGAATCACCTGAGCTTGTATATATCTGCTATAAGGGTAGTTACATTCTTCACAGTGGTTACACAGTAATTTATGGCGAGCCAGCCAGGAGGTAAATGACTGAGGTAAATTAGCATCTTTTAAGAACGACTTTTATCTCACATCAAAATGGATATAATTCAGAAGCACTCTGTAAAAATTCCAAATGCTGTGATAGTCAGTGGAATTTCTGGAGATGAAAAAGATGAGGGGATTGCAGATTTCTTGAAGCAATATGGTTCCATCAATAGAATCCTAACAGCCGATAAACTTACCTCAGAACTTACTCATAGCTTGATTGTGGAATATAACTCAGGAGCTGCCCTAGAAAAATTGGAATCGATATTGCCTTGTGTCCATACAGTTTATGATACAGGTATCACCTATCGCATTCAGACTCTTGCTAGTGTTTACACACGCACAGTGGGGAGTAGCACCACTGAGTCATACCTCAACGATTTTAGGCATCTGGCCAAACTCAGTGGGAGGGATTATACAGACATTCTTAAAGACATGATGTCACATATCGGTCAGTCAGTCTCAGATCTCGAAACTGATTCACAAGATGGAGAAGTGATAAAAGATGACTTGCGGGATGTACCTGTGGATGAACCTCAGCCATCTGCTGTGTCCTCCCCAGTTAAAGGAACCTCATCAGAAGTTGATGAGCCACCTCGCATAGCACAAAGGAGTGGAGCTCAAAGTATTCCTACTATCACAGCACAGGAGCTAAGCCCACCAGAAGTGCAACGATTGGTGGTAGAACACATTGTGAAAAGCGACGACAGAGCATTGCATTCACAATCTTCGTTGAGGCTTCGTGCTTTCTCAGACAAAGTACCTCGGCCTTCACATGAACCTGACTATGATGCCTGGCGTTCCAGCGTTGAGCTACTCATGAATGATCCTTCCATGTCAGACCTTCAACGATCTAGGAGAATTCTAGAAAGTGTCCTGCCTCCAGCCGGCAATGTGGTAAGACACCTGAGTCCTAATAGCTTACCTGTTGATTACCTTCATTTGTTAGATTCTGCCTATGGAATTGTTCAAGATGGCAACAAGCTGTATGCCAAGTTTCTTGACACATTCCAGGATGTCGGTGAAAAACCTTCTGCATATTTGCAGCGCCTTCAGTTGATTTTGAATCTAGCAGTGAAAAGAGGCGGCGCCACAAGTGATGATATTGACAAGCATCTTCTTACGCAATTCTGTAGGGGATGTTGGGACAATTCTCTTCTGACTGACCTCCAGTTAAAGCAGAAGAGGGCAAGCCCACCTTCTTTTCCCCAGTTGTTGTTGCTGTTGCGCACAGAGGAGGATCAGCATGCAGCAAAAGCCCTGCGCATGAGACAACATTGTGGCACAAAACAGAAAGTTACAGCCCATGTACACTCTGTTCATAGCCATGTCGAAGAAAAAGATGCATATGCTACCTTAAGTACAGTTACAGAAGAACTTACTAAACAGGTAGCAGCCATTCAAAGCCAATTAGCAAAAACTAACTGCTAAGCAACCTAAAAATCGAGCCCCCAATGTCAACGTAACACCCAGGAACCCAAAAAACAGAGAAACATGAAAGGGGGTCTGTAGACCAAATTGCCCGTAACCCGAGCTGTAAACCCAGACCAGGTTACTGTTTCCATTGTGGGGAGGATGGCCACATTAAATCTGACTGTGGAAACGATGAAAACCCAACTCTGGTCACCGAGAAAAGGAAACTGTTTAAAGAGAAGCTAAGGAGATGGGAGCTGCAAAACCCCACCGCTACATCTGAATCTTTAAACTAGAAACAGTCTCGGTTATGGGGCGAATGGGGACTGTAGCAGGTCAATCATGTCCCGCTACAACTAAGCACCAGCAGTGTGTTGACCATAACAGGTTCTTAAACAGGAAAGCAACCTACAAATTGCCTGAAGGATTAGTAGGATCCAGATGCACGGCTTTAGTTAGAATGGCTGGTTTGGATTGTAATTGCATCTTAGATACTGGTTCGCAAGTAACTACTGTCTCAGAGTCATTTTACAAACAAAATTTTCCTGATCAAGACATTAGACCACTTCATGATATTTTAGAAGTAGAAGGTGCCGCTGGACAGTCTGTCCCTTATCTTGGTTACATAGCAACATCGGTGACATTTCCTAAAGACTTTCTGGAAGTTGAAATTGAAGTTCCAACCCTTGCACTTGTGGTTCCAGATGTCCATCCTGATAGCCAAACACCTGTGTTGATTGGAACCAACACCTTGGATGCACTCTATGAGCAACATTCAAGGGCCCAAACAACCTACCTGGTCCTTACGGGTTGAGAGCCGTGCTTTATACACTCCAAATGAGACACAAACAGAATAACGATAGCAAGGTTGGGTTGGTCACCATACTGGGCAAGAACACAGCTGTCATCCCAGCCAGTCGCACTGTTGTTCTGGAAGAAACAGCCAAGGCTCATCACCCTTCACCCGACAAATGCGTCATTATTGAGCACCCGAGTCAGTCCTCGTTGCCTGGGGGCCTTTGTGTCAAAAGTTGCCTGATTACACTTCCTACTTGTGCACCGTACAAAGTTCCAGTTGTCATCACCAATGAAACTGAACAGGACATTACCATTCCACCTACCTGTGTTATTGCAGACCTTGCAGCCTTCCGCTGTGTTTTGTCACAGCACAGTGTAGTCAAAGCAGTTGATTCAGCCAAATCTCAGGCATTGGAGTTGGACTTTAACTTTGGGGATTCCCCCCTATCAGTGGAATGGAAGGAGCGAATCACCAAAAAGCTAAATGGCCTGTGTGAAGTCTTCGCACACCACGACCTTGATTTTGGTTGTACTGATAAGGTAAAGCAAAACATCAAGCTACAGGATGAGACTCCCTTTAAACATCGAGCCAGGCCAATACACCCCAAAGACCTGGAGGCAGTAAGGAGACACCTCCAAGAGCTGCTGGCTGCAGGTGTGATAAGAGAGTCTCAGTCTCCCTTTTCCTCACCAATCGTGGTGGTTAGGAAGCGAAACAATGAGGTACGCTTATGCATTGATTATAGGAAACTTAATCTCCAAACAATTAAGGATGCATATGCATTACCAAATCTTGAAGAGACATTTTCAGCCCTGACTGGATCCAAGTGGTTCACTGTGCTTGATTTCAAATCTGGTTATTACCAGATTGAGGTTGCTGAACCAGACAAAGCCAAAACAGCATTTGTCACTCCTCTTGGGTTTGGGGGTTTAATCGTATGTCGCAGGGTATTACAAATGCACCTAGTACTTTTCAGAGACTTATGGAAAAGTGTGTAGGAGATATGCACTTGAAGGAAGTCTTAGTCTTCTTAGATGATCTTATAATTTTTTCTAAGATGCTAGAAGAACATGAAGACCGATTGATGCGAGTACTCACACGACTGAAAGACTATGGTCTCAAGTTGTCTCTTGACAAATGTAAATTTTTCCAGACAACTGTTCGTTACCTTGGACATGTGGTGTCTGAAAAAGGAGTAGAGACTGATTTGGAAAAGATAGAAGCTTTAAAAACCTGGCCAAGACCCAAGAATCTAAAAGAACTGAGGTCCTTCTTGGGCTTCTCAGGTTATTATCAACGTTTTATCAAGGGCTATTCAGCTATAGTGCGACCTCTGAATGAACTGACTCGGGAATATCCACCATTTCGAAAAGAGTCAAGGGTTAAAGTGACATCTGACCAATATTTTGATCCCCGGAAACCTTTTGAAGAAAGATGGACACATGACTGTCAGAGAGCCTTTGAGACTATCATCGACAAACTTACTTCAGCACCTGTTCTTGGGTTTGCAGATCCAAAGCAGCCGTATATCTTGCATACTGATGCCAGTACGACTGGCTTGGGAACAGCCTTATACCAGCAGCAGGAGGGGCAACTTCGAGCAATCGGCTTTGCTAGTCGAGGTTTGTCACGAAGTGAGTCACGATATTCAGCCCACAAACTGGAGTTTCTTGCATTAAAATGGTCTGTGACTGAGAAGTTTCACGACTGTTTGTATGGTTGTCAGTTCACAGTCGTAACTGACAGTAATCCAGGCAAACAAAATCAAGATGCTGATGGTCTTTCTCGATGACCTCATGGGGAACTACTAAATGACGCTCAATCAAAAAAGGAGCAAGAGCGCATAGGTCGTTTTACTCAATGTCACCTAACTAACATGGAACCCTCAGAAGTGATTAACCAGGATATAATTCAGACAGTCTGCCAGAGCTATTTAGTTAAAGTCACAGACTCTAGTTCCTGTGATTGTGGTATTGTGGTATCACCTTGGTAGAGTCTCTTGCAATCTCTGCAGATGCCATTCCTGAGAGTTATGATTCGGAGAACTACCATGGCTTACCAACCATCGATCCTTTATCCCCTGCTGAGCTTAAGGACAAACAAAGAGCTGATCCAACCATTAAGGAAGTGATAGGTCAAGTGGAGTTTGGAGAGACACCTCCCCCTACTGCTCGAAAGGAACTCCCGGATCTTCCACTTCTGTTAAGGGAGTTTAATAAATTGGAGTTACATGATGAGGTGCTATACCGGAAAAGACAAGATGGTGATGAAATCATTTACCAGTTGGTTCTCCCTGAAGAACTTAGAGCGTCCGTGCTGCACAGTTTACATAATGACATGGGGCACATGGGCATCGATAGAACTCTAGATCTTGTTAGAAATAGGTTCTATTGGCCGAGAATGTCTGCCGACATAGAACGAAAGGTGAGGACCTGTGAATGCTGCACACATAGAAAGACTGTTCTGGAAAGGGCAGCCGCCCTTGTAAACATTAAGACTTCAAGACCATTAGAACTAGTATGCATGGATTTCTTGAGTCTTGAACCTGATAGCAGCAATACCAAAGATATTCTTGTAATGACGGACCATTTCACCAAATATTCTGTTGCCATTCCCACACCCAATCAAAAAGCCAAAACTGTTGCTAAGTGCTTGTGACAACTTCCTGGTTCATTATGGCATACCAGAGCGGCTCCATAGGGACCAAGGTCCTGACTTTGAATCCAGACTGATCAAGGAGTTGTGTGAGGTTTCAGGAATCCAAAAAGTGAGAACTACTCCATACCACCCCCGAGGGAATCCTGTTGAGCGTTTCAACCGAACATTGTTGAGCATGTTAGGCACCTTGGAAAACAAGCAAAAGTCACATTGGAGAGACTACGTTAAACCCCTAGTACATGCATATAATTACACTCGCAATGACGTGACAGGATTCACTCCTTATGAGCTCATGTTCGGACGCAGGCCCAGATTGCCTGTAGATCTAGCTTTTGGACTACCACTGAAAAGAAACCAGAACAAATATCATTCACAGTATGTGCATAATTTAAAATACCGTTTGGAAGAAAGTTACAAATTAGCTTCCAAAAATGCACAAAAAATTGCAGAGAAAAATAAGACCCGATTTGACAAAAAGGTGGTAGTCTCCGATCTTGAACCTGGAGACAGAGTCTTGGTAAGGAATGTACGGCTACGTAGCAAACACAAACTTGCAGATAAATGGGATACTGATATCAATGTCGTGATGAAACGTGCTGGAAATCTGCCAGTTTACACTGTAAGACCTGAGGGCAAAGATGGCCCTATTCGTACGCTGCATAGGGATCTTTTGCTTCCTTGTAGTTTCCTTCCTGCACAAACTGAGGAGAAGCCACCTACACCAGAACCTGCCTGTCGGCTGCGAACATGCCAAACAGCATCCCTTGAGACCCCAGATGCTGGTGATTCAAGTGAAGTTGAGGAGGAGTTAGTTTCTTGGATTGGGGAAAACCAGCCACAGGAAACCACTAGATTCACTACTATTTTGGAGTATCCTCTACCTGCAAGAGAATAACACAAATACTCGCCCTCCGTCTGATTCTAATCCCCAGATAGGGAAACCAGTTCTTCAGGAGGTACAAGGATCTCACTTACTTGAATCAGTGGATAGCCACTTATCTTTAGAGGATGAATCCAACAGACATGCTAATTCAGCTGAGATTGTGGATAGGGATTCACCACAAACCTATGACATACCGGATGGAAACTCAAACACTTTACTGGAAAGTGAAGGTCAGTTTGCTGACATGCCTGAGCTGGGAAAAGGAACCCAGATCAGTGAGGAATTTAACCTTCTACTGAATGGGGAACCTGTCACATCTCAACCTCTAAGGAGATCAGAGAGAAACGGACAGCCACCACGGAGACTTGACTATCCAGATCTTGGAAACCCCTTGGTCACCGTAGTGAAGTCCTTGTTCCAAGGTCTAAGCACAGCCTTTGTTGACACTCTGAGCATTGATAGAGCTTTAGTGACACCACATCCACCCCTAGTATATAGTAACATGCAACGGGACGTGCATGATATTTAAGAGGGGAGGGTGTAACCCAGTAGAAAGAGTCCCTCATTTCATATAGGGATAGTGTAATTAATGAAAAGTAATTTTTTTTGTTCTTATCACTCGTGGTAAACCAGACTATGAATAATTTAAGTTTTTTGGGTGCCTGTCAAGTTTTGTTTATTTGTTATTGGTCAGGCCACTCCGTACAGTATCGCTATTGCAGGAGAGGGAAAGTCCCGCCCTGATTTGTGTTAGCAAGTTAGTCAGTACAACGCAGCACCACGAGGAGCGAACGAGAGAGAGAGAGCGAGAGCGAGAGCGAGAGACAAAAAGTGGACAAAAAGTGGTCTTAACCACCAAAACCAGTGGTTTGAATCACTCAAAGCACCTGAAATTTCCTAGAACCTGTGAATGTCTCTGTACAGATCGTCTTGGCTAGGTTTTTTTCCTATTGAGCCTTCCTTGGAAGAAATTGAAAGCTGGATTTCTCCCTGACGAGGGGGATGGCGAGCCACCTGGAAAGCGGATGTTCTTCACCTATCTGAGAGGGAACTTCTCCATTCCTTCTCCATCACACAGGTCACCGGTGTGGTAGGACTTGATCTGACATCCTTGACTTTGACTGTTACCTACTGACTAAGACTTACTGACGAAAGACCTACTAGACTCTAACGCACTGACTAAGAAGAAAACAACTCATTTTGGGAAGAAGGAAAAAGAGAGAGACTTTATAATTATTGCAAATTGTTACGTGTTAATTATTATGTTATGGTTTTATAAGAGAAGTTTTTGTTGTTTTGTTATAGTGAATGCCGGCTGTTAGATTGTACATTTATTTTCTTATTTCCATTTAAATATACTTAGTAAGTTCAACTGTCTCCCCTGGTCTGAGCATCTTTTTCCTTGGCTATCACATAGCACAGTATTTACCTCCACGAACCTAGACACTGGTCCCCCCCTTGGGTGAATCACCTGAGCTTGTATATATCTGCTATAAGGGTAGTTACATTCTTCACAGTGGTTACACTTGCGTTTTTTTTTTTTTTTTTTTTTGGGTAGTCAATGTCCTGTTTAGACTTGCTCAGACTGTAGAATCCAGCTGGTTGTGATTTATGATTACCACATCAATATATTCAGCAAAGAACCCCTAAGAAGAAGTTAAAACATATAATCCTTTCATGGTACCACTTTTGTATTTTTTAGCCCCTAGATAATACCTGTAAATACCCATACAGTCCATCACAAAGGGTCTTGTCGCTTATCTATTTTGTAGAAACACCTGCTATTAACCTGACTTTTAATTAATCAATTGGTGTTAGAAATAGCTCGTATGAAAAGATAGAACCCTAATGATGTTTAATGCATTGAAATGAATTAGTTTCACAGAAAAAAAAGATTTATCATTTAATCAAGACAGAAAGTTTTGGAAAGACAAAAGTTTTGTCGCCTTTACAAAAATTGAACAAATTTACTGCAAATACAAAAATATGTCAGCAGATTTTAGTAGTGGTGCTGTGAGATCCAAATTTAATATCTTGTATCATTTCCATGAGCTTGAAGGACTGCATCCATGTGATTTGGCAAGGATTCATACAATTTATTGATGAAGTCATCAGGAATAGCAAAGAAAGCAGTTTTGCCTGCCTCCCAGAGTTCATCAATATTCTTTGGTTTCGTCTTCCATGCTTCCTCTTTCATCCTACCCCACACATGCTCAATGATGTTCATGTCTGTTGACTCGGCTGGCCAATCCTGGAGCATCATGATCTTCTTCACCTTGAGGAACTTTGTTGTGGAGATGGAAGTATGCACCCTGCTGCAGAATTTGGCCTCTTTTATGGTTGGGAATATAAAAGGTAGCTAAGATTTCTTGGTATTTCACAGTATTGATTTTTAGTGATTCAGACCATGATTTTTCCGCCACCAAACTTCACTGTTTCACTGGGTGAACCTCGGATCCATACAGGCTCCAGTAGGTCTCCTGCAATATTTGCACCGACTGTGGTGTAATTCAACAGAAGATTCGTCTGAAAAATCCCCCTTCTGCCACTTTTCTAGCATTCATCCTTTTAGCAGGCTGTGCCTTGACAAATGCCACACGGTTTTTCAACTGTCTTTTGTTTAGTGCTGGCTTCTGGGCACGGATTTGACCATGGAGGCCATTTCGAGACAGAATCAAACAAACTGTTCTGGTTGACACAGGGACTTCAGGTGACCAGGTCTCGTGGAGCTCTGCTGCTGTGCAAAATGGACTGGCCTTGGATTTTCGAGCCAACAAATGGTCCTCTGGAGCAGTTGTCTTGCGGGGTCTGCCTGACCTGTGTTTGTCAAAAACGTCTCCAGTCTCTTCAAATCTTTGTACTTGACGCTTAGACACATTGAAGGTGTCTGCCACATCAGTATTGGATCCTCTTGTTAATCAACACTTTAGTCTCAGGGTGAATCTTAGGCATGTTAGCAGAGGTCTAGTTGCAGTTGATGGGAAGATCTAGTGTACTGGGGGTCTTTTTATACTCACCTGACACCTAACTGATCCATTTTTAGTTACAGGTGAAGCTCATATGACAAGGCGACAACACTTTAGAATACTTTTTGACAGTTTTGTTTTGCACTGAAACATAATTACAAAAGCTGTTGGGAATAAAATGAGCCATTACTTGTAAAAAAATCTTGATTAGAAATTTATTTCAGCAGCTCTTGAGGTCAACTTGTTTCAAATGTTTCACTGTCATTACTGATATTGCTATTACTTGCATGAAAACACATTTTATGTCACTGATATGCCAGTGTTTTACAGCAACACACACATATTCAAGACAATAACCTCAACTGTGGTGATGTAGGTCAACCAGTTTGAACTCTTTAATACAGTCTCTTGTGTTTGCATTTATAAAGAAAACTTGCACCCTTATCCTTTCCATTCAGCTGAAATTAAATGAAATTAACAATTTATTGGTGCTTTGTGCTGTGCCTTCAGTGTGTGTTACTTTTAAAAATGTCAACTGACAGAATGGGTTTCTTCTGAACAGGAAAGTAGTCAATCATTTTTGTATCTAAACTTTTATGTTAAACAGTCTCAAAGATTCAAACCAGAGATCACAGAGCTGGACAATAAAGATGTTACTATTTGAGTGAAAGTATGGAAAGTTGAATACAGTGAAAGTGAATTGATTGTCATTGTGAAGAATAGCAAGTACAGCAAGTGTCCTCGGCATCAGTGAGCAGTTGGCAGAAATGATCGGTGCCCAGGGACGTGTGCCCACAGTGTGTGGGGGATGGTGCTTTGCTCAGTGGCACCTCAGTACTAAGGTGTACTAACGTACTGTCTCCACACACTGCTCATTGGATGCCTGTCATGGCTGCCCACTGCTAACCAAGGGTGAAGGTTAAATGCAGAGTACACATTTCATTGTGTCACCATGTGCTGTGCTGCAGTGTTTCACAATGACAATCACTTCACTTTCACTTTTACACACAACCTTGGAACTTACAGCCTTGGAGGCTTGAAGCCACATCACTTTGAAAAGAGACAATTTTTTTCTTTAAGCCTTTTGAGGTGTGAGGCGAACAAACCAATTACAGGCTTTGGGATTGGTTGGCATGTTGGAGAAAGAGAAGCGTAGTGTCTAATTTTAACATGCAATTAGTATCCTTGAAGGTGTTTATTTTCCCCTCTGTGGCTATAAAATGATCTTGCACTCATGTCAGGGATCTCTTGTGATGCTAAATATGTTAATGACCCTGACAGGCTCTATCAGAATTGTTTGGTTGATTTTATAATTGCCACTAAATGCAAGTCATGCAAACTAACATTTAGATATCTCTGTATATATTTGTGTATCTGAATTCGAGTGCTTCTTATTTTACTCCAGATTATTTTTATAGCCAACATGACAACAAATTAACAAACAAGATCAGGCACATCCCCAATTTATTTTCAGATCAACGTCAGAAAGTTTGTAGCATTTAAATCCCTTGAGGTTTTACCTGATTATAAAATTCTCTCTTTCTTTCTTTTTTTCTTTCTTTCTAATGCAGCTCCTAATGCAGAAATGGAAAAGTAATATTCAAATTGTTATTAAGTATGCAGATTTGAGTCAGGCTTGTAACTCAAAGGATGGCAAAGTAGAACCTTTATATTCTTTCTGCTCTCTGCTAGATTGTCTTGTGTAAGTAATTCAGAGGCTTTCCAAATGGACCCATGTCCATACCCCTTACAACACAATTGCTTTTAATTTATTTTATTTAATAACAGCATCGGCTTGCAATAATCAAGGTTGGCATGAGGTTCTATGAATGGAAGATTATGTTGAAACCTATACTTTTGCAAGTTACTGTATCCGTCATTAGTTCTTGGATGCACCGCAACTTGAGAAGAGGTGTATCTGAATCATCCATAAGCCCACATAGAAAGGGCTAGAGGAAGAGTGGAACAAAAATGTGGTCTATTTTAAGCTCCGGCCTCTGTTCCTTCCCATTCAATGTCACAAAAAGGGAACAAAACCACACTTTCTATATTTCACTTGCAACATAAAAACACATGAGCTCAATAGATGCTCACATTACAATAGCCTGATAAAAGTGCTATGTTAAGTTTCATATTCCTGCTGTTTTTTCCGGTGCAGCGTTACATCACAGAGGAGTGCAGAGTCACTGACCTAAAATTGTCTCGTAGAGAGGTGACATTTCCTCAGGAGGGAGAACCCTTTCATATAGGGAGAAATCAAGGAAGCACCCAGTTGGCCGAAGGAGGCGCTTTATCAAAGGTTCAGAATTTTCTTTATAATTGAAACCCAAAAATAAAGCCAATGGGATGGCTGGTGTATGAATTTTTTTTTCTTTTTTCCTGACAATGCTTATATTGTCGTCATTCATGAACCGTATTCATTTAAGTCCTGCCCTCAAAGCTACAAGTAACCAATCCCCAGAGCTGTGAAATGTGAGGTGTTTTTTTTTTTTTTTTAACGCCTCGCTGCAAACTGTGCTTGCGTCTGACTCTTGCTACCACCAAGCTCTGGCACAGCCCAGCTGCCACAGCAAGGCAGCCATTATGCAATGGCAATTATGGCATCTATTTTTGGCGTTATGACACATGTTCTAGAAATCTGGGCTGAATAATGAGTGTCTTGTACGTGATGCAGATATTGCCTTGTGGACTGAATGTTTTATTCAATGGTTTAGCCAGAAAGTGATAATTCATGTCATATTATATCATATTGTATCATATTAAGTCTCATAATATCATTACAATTTAGTCAGTGCTTTTAAAATCATCAACAATATAGTAGACTGTTCTGATGTATTATATGAGGCAATCCATCTGTTGGTCTCAGCTTTGTGTTTGTGGTGGTTGTATGTTCTCCTCAAACCTTTGATACAGGTTTCCTCCAGGTTCTCCAGTTTCCTTGTACTTCCCATGCATCAGCACTAGGTGGACTGTTGATAGGTGTTTGTCTTCTTGGTGAATGGTGCGACACCAGTGTGTTAAATCCTTTCTAAATAATGAAGATTAATTAGATTAAAAAAAAAAAAAAGTTTTCTGAAGGTTTAGGGGGGTGGTACCCACTCACTTAATGTAGTCAGATTTAGTTTGCCACACAAAATTGCCAATACAGTGAATGAATTGCATCCCTTATTTTTAAGTCGCTGTCCACAAGACAAGGAAGAAACTATGTCCTGTCTTTGTGAGATTAAGCACAGATCAATGGCTAAACTAATTATCTGCTTAATCTGGTAAAACTGCCACAGCTGTAATCAACACGCAACGCTCCAGTAGCCGAATGAGTGATGTGATGAGAAGACCCAGGAGCTCTCAAAGGCAGCGGCAAGGAGGAAGTGAGAGAACACGAGGGGGAGGGGGGGACAGAAGGAGGACAGAGGAAGACTGGAAGAAAGGAAGATCATCAAAGGCCCTGCTTAACATGCATGGTGTGTGTGTGTGTGTGTGTGTGTGTGTGTGTGTGTGTGTGTGTGTGTGTGTGTGTGTGTGTATATATATATATATATATATATATATATATATTCACCACAGTGTAGGGTAAAGCCCTTTGTGTCTCATTACGTTCCACTTTTTGGGGTGTGCTTTTGAACGCAAGTGCCTATTTCAAAAGCAGTGATGCAGGATGGAGGCCTGCCGAGCAGAGAGCTGCAGGGAAAAGCAGGTCGCCGCTATCCCTCCATCTGAGCAGAAATAGTGCACCATTATACCATACTTTCTGTAAGGGTCTTAAACTAAATGATCTACATTTACATTTACTTTTAAGGCATTTATCAGACGCCCTTATCCAGAGCGACTTACAAAAAGCAGTTACAGGGACAGTCCCCCCTTGGAGCAACTCAGGGTTAAGCGTCTTGCTCAGGGACACAATGGTTTTTGAAGTGGGATTTGAACCTGGGTCTTCTGGTTCATAGGCGAGTGTGTTACCTCCCAGCCTCTGCACAGGTTGCAACATGATGAAGGACATATACGTTCAGGTCCAGGTTTTTAAAAGAATAATATTGTGATAAATCGGTCAAGAATAATCTTGTGATGAATTAATATTCTAACCATTATTTGTGGTTACAATGAGAGTTCTGCTACATTAGAGAAATAGAGAGAACTGAATCTTCCCTCTTTTATTTCACTAGCGCATTATTCAAGTTTGCAATAGAAGACTCAAAAAAAATGAGAACAGGATGTGTGGTTCTCCAAGGAATCAGAAGCTAAATGAGCTTGTTAGGAAAGGCAGCAAGATACAGATTTCAAAGCTTTATAAACACTCAGGTTTTCCCAACACACAACTGCAGTTGCGGGCTTTTCTTAGCAAACTGTCTCCAAGTCTGAAGCCGGAAAGCAAAAAACAGACTGCAGGAAGGTAACAACATCCCCAGCCTGTAAAATAATTAAGACATTTCAGTTAACAGGAAGGATGGAGGCCAAATTTCTCTCTAAACATTGCACTTATGCGCTTCCCAAACCCAGACGTCCTTCACACCTCCCTTAACCCCACTACTTTCTTCCCTGCGCGCCCCCCACACACCTGTGCCTCATTCAAATTCCTTTCAGAGTCCTCGCCACACTCTAATTCACCATTGGAAGATTAAACATCAAGTCTGATTAAAAGGGGGTGGGGGGGGATAAATAAAAACAAATAATAACATGAAAGAAAATGTTTTAATTCCAATGAGGAACGATGTGTTTGGAGAAAAAGAAAGGCTGCAGAATCTCATTAAACAAACAGCCCTCCAACTGCGGAGGATCGATTTTGCTTTGGGCTTGTGTTGCAGCCAGTGGCACGGGGAGCATTTCGTTGGTGTCGGGAAGAAGGGATTTGATTATATCCCAGCAATCTTTTGCAAGCAGAACATCACAACATCTGCAAAGCTACATATAAAAATCTATGTGTGGTAACTAAAATCTTTAAAAAAATTCAAAGGAATCACTGTCCATGATGTGTCTGTATTGTGTTGCTGAAATATTTAAATATTATAACCAGCTAGCAGCAGCCCATCCCATAATGCCATAGTTCATCTGTACGGTGAAACGTGAATTACTGTATACTCAAGAGGGTGAAGATGTAAGGCTTCTAACCTTCTGCCAACCCTGTTGGAGGTGTCGCCGCATGATTTTTAACAGGCATCCAGTAAACGGAAGAGTAAACACACTGATGCTTCTATTTCTTCTTTCCTGCCATCGGTACATATTCCTTGCCTCCAAATATGTGTGAACTGGTCAACGTCAGTTTAACATTAACTGTAAAAAAATTAAAAATAAAAGACACAAATAATCTAAATCATTGTACCGGTTACATACCAGTTGAATGCCGATTTGCACCCCTAGTTATGAAGAAGCGAAGGTGTGTTTTGTTCGGCATTTCCTTTTCCTTTTGTTGTTTTTACAATAGGGTAATATGGGATAAGGTATAAGGTGGTAAGGTGTAATGTGTGAGGTAACTTTTTGACTTTGACTTTGGAAAGACATTTGCTTTAGACCTTACCATAAATGTACAATTATCAGTAATTTACCCTTTGTACACTATATTCTGATATTATCGTATAATTCAAATGATTCAATGTATTGCTTATTGTCGAAAGCTCTGGCAAAACGCGTGCATGAATATTTCAAATATGTAGATAGACTAAAGCACATATTTAAAATTCTGCATGATTCATAAGTAGAGGGAGAAATAGAACTACAAGGAAAGAATTAGATTAAATCATGAATCAATGATCCTGCATCCAGCGGCAGTATATACAGGCTCTACTGGGACGGAGTCTGGCAATGTTGGACTTGAGGTGGAAAAGATATGATCATGCAAACGATACAGAGTAAAAAGAGGAAAATAAGTAAAAAAAATCACAGGGGAAATTCCTTCTGGATCACATAAATCAAAGGGAAGAATTTTATGACCAACTCCAACTAATGCAAATGCTTATTTATACATTTTGCTGAGGGCATTTTGCTGAGAAAATATGCTTATTAAAATTTCATGGCACACAGTACACAGTAATTCCATACTGAGTCTAGTTTATTTTCCGTAAGTCAATTTTCTGGCAGACAAATGTAAATTGTTCGCTTTTCATGTTTTACTACTTTCCTCATGAACTCGTTGTGGCATGCTGTAATGATGAATACAAAGAAGATGATTAGAATGTAGCAAAGTACAAAATAAATGTACCATTCAAAAACCAGGCGACCACATACTTTATTATTATTATTATTGATTCATCTTCAGGAATTACTCATGTTATTGTCCTTGTAAGTCTGCTTATTACCTCAGCAAAACAAAGCACAGCACCTGTCCATGCCTGTCTATCGTCGGTGTGCATTTAATGTGATTTTATTTAAAATCTCAAGACATTCTCAACATGCTTGTGACAAGAGCTCCATTCTGTTTATTTTATTAAATCCTGAAGGAAATTTTGACCCATCACCCTTGGTGAGCCGTGGGCAGCCATTAAAGACGCCCGAGGAGCAGTGTGTGGGGACGTTGCTTAGCTCAGTGGCACCTTGGCGGACTCGAACTGGCAACCTTCTGATTACAGGGCCGCTTCCTTAACCTCTAGGCCACCACTGCCTCTAGTCAGGGTTTGTCCTCTTCTTAAATAAATTTTGTGCAAATGCTTTTTTATTCCATGCATTTTTTCCACTCCCTCAATGACATCAAAGAATTGACTTTAAGGCCACATTACCAACACTGAATAAAACAATATAAAATAAAACTGAATAGATATTTCTTTAAGTAGTAATGTCATAAAATCTACTTCATTTGTTTCATGGGATTAAGACCAATGTGCCATAATTTCAGAACTAAACAATTGTCTAGACACTTGGCTAGAGATAAAGCAAAGAAAGATAATTTGAACTTGACCAGAGGACCTCTAGACCATTGTTTTCAACTATTCAGGAGCTTTTGATAAGTGTTGCATTGCCATTCAAATTAATCCATGAAGCACTTTGTGCATAAACATAGCGTAGCTTTCCTCTCCCTTTGATTTATCTATGGTGTGCCGTGTTCATTAGCGGCAATCACTGAGGCTTGTCAAAACCAAACTAAAGTGATTCTGCTAATGACTACAGAGATGGATCAATGTGATGTATGTGGGCGTCTCGCAGGAACACAGAATAATGGTGATAAGACTTATGTAATGAATATGGAAGTTTAGATTCAAAGCATGAGGGTCACATTACTGACCAGTTAGCTCAATAAAATAATTTCAGCAGACATACAGTATACAGTCGTTGCCAGAATGTGCTACTTGGACAGATGCACTTTTGCCTTCATACGTATATTTTTTGAACTTAAATATAAGGACAGTGTGAAAAAACAGCCAGACCCCAAAGGAATGTAGTGCGGTCACTCGTAAATCATTTAGTCTGTGTGATGTCAGTTCAACAGCAGTTGAAATATGTGGGACACGCAGCTCGACAGCTTCTTCTCACTTAGGCAATGTCAGTCAATTCATCAAAATGGAGCATGCTGAAATAACAATGAAAAAGTGGCATCTTAATATCATTACATGTATTTATTAATAATTATCCTGATTGGAATTTAGTGAAGAGTTTTACATTATTTGGTTGCTTGCAGACACTTGGATCTCAGTATACGAATCAAACCCTGGTTTACTGTATGAAAAGTCCTGCCATTCATCTCAATAGATACAGATATATTGTAACCTCTTATTTAGTGTTTTTTTATCCATTTGCAAGGTTTTCATTATATATTCTTACCTGCAAAAAATCCTCTTATTTCAAGTATTGGCAGGGTGCTAAGTGACATTTTAATTACAGCGCAGTACAGTAATTTACAGTGCTTATTCATGATGAGGCCATTGAACATCAAAACACAATGATATACCGTTGCATTGATCACGTTCTCGTTCTGTAAACTGTGCGAGCTTTTATCGAGAGCACATGTTGCAATTTCTCCTGCTGAATACCGAAATTGCTGCAAATGGCATGTAATCTAGGCAGAATATGGATTGGTTTGCTCCCACTTAAATGGGGTCGCAATGTGACCAGCGTAACCAGTGTTGTACATGGTGCTTTGCTACATTATGTGCCCTAAAATGTGTAACTGAAACACGTGGAACATTTTGTAAATGGAGCCATTTTATTTTTATTTATTTATTTGTTTTAATTTTTGTGTTGAGATAGGGATTTAGGTTATAAAACTGATTTTGTAATGCAAGTAAGCAGCAGAGCAGCTTGAAACATTTCGTAAATGGTGCTTGGTGATAATGATCAGATTGATTGTTCTCCCTTTGAAGGCATTTTAGAACCTCATTGCGGGTCACTAATCTCTACATGAAAATATTGAGCCACCTCATTTGTCCTTTTCCCTCTCAGTTGCCTATTCTTCCTCTGTTCGATAGCACAATCCCATTCTGCAATCCTGTTCTTGTGTGATGCAGCAGGGCAGTGAACGGTCAAAACTCAAATGATTCCATGGTTTATGCTGCTTGACTCCCTCTGGGTAACTCATGCAAATCTCTGAGGCGTGTGGACCAGGCAAACGTTGGAGGGCAATGGGAGGATGCTGCTCAGAGCAGTATGAGGGCCAGCCTTTGAACAGGCTGGCTCAGGGGCTGAGCTTGGGGCTTAATGAGGCTTGGCTCCTTTTCAGCACATACCTTCAGGGGCTGATTGGACATTCTGGGAAGCTGAGGAAGCACCTCAGCGCTACTTCCATTGTACCTCTCAGAGACTGAAGGGAGATGTGGCTTGTCGACTATTCATCACAGTGGATAGCATCATCAAACGACTGTAACGCTTCCTCTTCCTACTTAATTATCAACACAGGGTTCTGATGCCAAGCAGCTCGACGAGACTTGACATTGCTCTACTTTCCAGATACTTGACCCAGGGAAAATAATCATTCATTTTATCAAAGAAAAAAAGAAGGCAAAATAAAAAGTAAGCAGTGATTCCAAAAGCAAATCCTCTGGACCCCCAGACTATACACCTTCAAAAGCACATGAAGCAGGTACTCCTGGGCTCTGGAACACAGATTTCTTGCTTCGGGAGTGCTGGAAGCTGGAATGGATCAAAATGTGGACTGGCTGGGGGGCCCTGTGGACTGCCATTCTTACATATGATTGAAAGTTCTGGGAAAGCGTGGGACAGTGTATTGGCAGTGCATGTTTACACAAACCTCGAAAGAATTCTGACGGAAAGTAACAAGTTACCTTTAAAATCACACTTTAATGGCATCAAGACATATATTTCCTTTTCCTTTAATAGAAACTTCCATGCATTAACTCATAAGAGGGATATCCATAATTCATAAAACCAAACTAATTACTGCATGTAGGTTTAGCACATTTTGCATTAATTTGAGTTCAAGCTTTTTTCCACAGCTGAAGGTCATTTTAAATGGCCTGGAGGCAGTGTTACTGTTTAATTGATTGAAAAGCTCAATGGTTTTTAGTCTTGTTAAGATGAGCATATACATCTAATAAAAAATAATTTTATTTAACTAAAATGATTAATTCATTATTTTGCACAGGGAACCGATCAATTAATACTTTCCAAAAGCATGATTTCAGCTGAATTAAGCATGAATATATGTTTGTTTGCTAATGGGTTGTCCTTACAGAGCACTCTGGAATTGAGTGTTGAGAGTAAGATGTGTCCAAACTGTGGCGCAAGCCCGTTTGTGTGTGGAAAACAATGTACTGACGATCTGAAACATGGTGGACAATTTGCAAATATATTTATTTGTTTGCTTGTTTATGTATTTGTTTGTTTGGTTGTGGGTTACAGCACACAGCCTTCTTCCTTTTTTTTTTTTTTTTTTGTCTCTTGCCGATTTCTTGGTCAGTTGGTTGCTTTCTTCTCTTTCAGGGAGAGAGAAAGGGACACACCAAGGGATGTCACTGTATCCCATTCAACAAATCTGTTGCAAGTGTGATATTTAATTTTACAGCACAAATATGTAAAGTAATGATGTCACCATCACTTTTTTTTCTTCATAAGCATTTGACCTCATAGCTCATGTTTGCTGCTAAATCATGTGATGTAGCAGTGCTGGGAAGAGCTTCCAATCTTTTTTTTAGTAAGAAGACAGAAGGGGTGGAATCTGTTCATTGGTTATGAGATGTGCCAAAGATTCAGCAGAGAGGTGACAACCTAATTTGATTTCTATTGATCCCAGAGGCGGCAGATAACGTTCCACACTGTAATTTGTAATCAACTCCCTGAACCCTAGGGACAGCAATTCAATACACAATGATTAGGACATCTAACCTGCATGTATTTGCCAGTTTTTATTTAATAAACCTTGTTAAACATGTATTTTTCCAACATTCTCTTTTTAATGCACAACTTCGCAGTGAATCTTCTTTTTAGACAGGTCACACACAAAGCGACATCAAACCAATGAGGTGAGGAGAGTCTGTCAGCACAGCACACTTTACATAGATGTGAGCTGGATTTACTGGACAAGGTAAAAAAAAAGCATTGCTGCCTGCATAAATTACACATTTAGAGAATTATTGGGTGAATCAAAGCAAATCTGACATTCCATGGGGTTTTATAACCTGCTGTGTACTACAAGCTTTCCATGCACAACCTAATGTTGTATGTTTCCCATTTATCATGTAGGTCTGCCAATGTCCTGAAGTTAATAAACATGCACATTGTGCAACCTCTTTTTTTTTATTTTTGCAGTAAGGTGAACTGCAAGTAAAAGACATAGCTTGCATTTGAATCTCTGAAGATAAGAGATGAGTATCCGTCATGTATTCTCATTCACAAATTACTCACGGTGAATTATGTTACTCACTTATGTAACATAGAAGCTGTGGCTGGAGGACTGCAGTGCAGAGCTTCATGCACAGTGACGCAACGTGAGAGTTTGTGCAATGTACCTTAATAGCTAAATTTACAACTGAATTCATATCTGGGAAAAGTTATTTAATCAAATTAGTTCAGAGAGACAAAGGTTCTGACCAAAGACTGATCTGGAAGAAATCAAGACTTAACTCAAGGATTCAGCTTTTTTAGTAAATATGGCTGAACATTATTCACCATTTAGGCAACAGTGACTTCCCTCCAGCCTTATGTGGCCATTTATGGCCTGTTGTGAGCCACCTGTCTTGAATACTTTCACTTGTAATATTCAAGGAAGTGCATCTGTCCTGAGCTATAGGAGACAACAGCAGAGGACTGGTCACTGAGGAAGAAAGCATATGGTAACAGCTGGCGCCAGTCACAGCTGTCTGTCTCATAGAGAAGCTGGATCCTCTCTTCATGACCTGGGTGATGAATTACATTAGAGGACAACCCCTATTTTTAGACTGCAGACTATAGTCGTAAAGCTTCCAGTCAGGGGCAGTGGTGGCCTTGTGATTAAGGAAGTGGCCCCGTAATCGGAAGTTTGCTGTCTTCTACCAAGGTGCCGTCCCCACACACTCCTCCCCGGGCGCCTGTCATGGCTGAAAGTGGAGTGACTGCTCACTAAGGGAGCCACTGCTCACCATGGGTGATGGTTAAAAGCAGAGGACACATTTCATTGTGTCACCGTGTGCTGTGCTACAGTGTATCACAATGACAATCACTTCACGTTCACTCCACTTTCGGTTGAAGACATCGCAAAGTTACTTGTTTATCAACCTCAAAAACAACCTTTTTCTTTCTTTTAATTTACAGAAACTTCTTCAGCTTGTAATGTAACACTGGGTCCTTGTTGAAAGTGAAGTACCTCAAGATTATGTTATTACAAATATTATTGAATTACATGAGTTTCAGAGTCAGCAATCTGGTTCAGTTTCAAGACAACAATGAAATAACAGCAGCATAGATTCACTTGAGTTACCAATGTGAGTTATATTTAAAAAAATAATTACAATAGTTTTTCAAACTATGTATAAATTATATTATATCAGAACAAACTATACATGTAGTTCTTGCCAGTAAGAGAAGCATGCAGAAGGTATGCTTGGTTTCATTTGCAGGTGTGCCAATGGAGGTGATGCAAGAAAAAAAAATCCTGTGCAAGATCCCACTGTGAATATTGTGTTCAGGTCATGTTCAGGTTTACCTCAAAATGATATTGAATCTTTGGAAAGTTCAAAGCAGGGCTAGAAGAATTATGCCTGGCCTTAGAGGGATGGCTAAGCAGAAGAGGTTTGGTTTTGTTGAGCCTCGAGCAAAGGAAAACAAGGGGGAACAGTCCAGGTGCATAAGATATAATATTCGTCAAAATAAATATTTGAACAATCTCATGGGTCTGGGTGGAAACAAGTGGAAAATCTTTTGAGGCAAACAAGTATTTGCATGGGGTGAAATACAGTATGGAACAATAAACCCTACAGTATTTATATCTGAGCTTGACTTTGGACGATAGGAGAAAAAAGTTTTGTTCAATTTGCAGTCTGTGACCTTTTAATGTTTTTGAAGATTCAGATAAGAGTGAGAAAGTTCCAGCAAGTATACATTTTGGAGAGGAGCAGCTCTATGACTAGATGAGTCTTCAAGTTTTCTTTGAAGATAAAGAGTAACGGAGGGGTTGGTAGGCAGTTTGTGGCATGTTCCATCAGGGACCGAAGATATGAGAAGCAATGATTGGGATTGCCTTTTGTGGAATGAGAAGAATGTCAGCCGATATTTTGTGCACCTTTTGGACCATCTGTAAGGGTTTAACTTGTGGGAGACATGTAAAGAGAACCTTACAGACATTGACTCAAGACATAACTGCAGCCATAAATCAAATGTTAATCATTAGAAACTTAATCATTAGGCAGTGGTGGCCTAGCCGCAACTGAGAGTCTCAATTGCAGTGGTGGCCTAGTGGTTAAGGAAGCGGCCCCGTAATCAGAAGGTTGCCGGTTCGAATCCCGATCTGCCAAGGTGCCACTGAGGTGTCACTGAGCAAAGCACCGTCCCCACACACCTGTCATGGCTGCCCACTGCTCACTCAGGGTGATGGGTTAAATGCAGAGGATACATTTCACTGTGTGCACCGTGTGCTGTGCTGCTGTGTATCACATGTGACAATCACTTCACTTTAAACTTTTTAAATTTTAAACTTTAAAAAAGAAGACCTGTGCAAATGAACAGGACTGGATCTGCTGGATTGGTCATAGATAGTCATCAGTCATGACACCCAGGTTTCTTATAGACTGGGTAGACGAATGTTGTGATGAATATAAAGATGGCATGACCAAGAGGAAAGTCTTAACAAGGTTTCATCTTGGGTGATGCAGGATTCATCCATGGAGAGACAAGCTAAAATTTGCAATAAGATCAGAAGACAGAGCAGGGAGTCAGGGATTTTGAGAGTAAGTCAGAGGAGTTTTGTTTGAAAACGTCTTTGTAATCGACTTGGTCAGAAATTGGACCAGGCAGACTGCTTGGTAAAACAAACAAGCAAACAAACAAACAAACAAACAAATAAACAAATAAAATTCAGGAACTTCCTGCAGATAGCCACAACTTTTTTTTTGTAAAATTAAGTAGTGGATAAGATATGTATGTCTGCTGGAGGCTGCAAGGGCGATTTGTAAGAGGAGAAGAGTTCCACAAAGACAATGATATGAAGATATTAAGATAAGCAGGCTCATTTTATATGTTGATCTTATGCCATTTCGTACTGTGTGTTTGGTGCTCAACTGTTGGATGTGATCAGTCAACTGGGGACATAATGACTTAGAGAGGACAGGTTTGGTGAACATAGATCACTGGCTGAGATCTGCATAGGGAGTATAGTGAATCTGTGGCATTATTAACCTCAAGTAAGGAAGTGGAGGCAGAGCATCTAAAACTGCTGAGGAAGGTTGGATTGGTGACAGACTGCAGAGGCTCAGGCAGTTTTACTTCCTCAGCAAGACTGATGAGCGAAATAGTTAGGTTTAATTTGTAACTTTCTTATTTTAATTGCTGGAGTCCTTCAGAGACGACCATGTGGTGTTGTTGTTTTTTTTTTTTTTGTGCTGACCTAGGGCATACATTTGTATCTTTTGTAGAACTAAAACAACACCAGCTCATGCAGAGCTGGTCCTCATCCAGAGAAGGAGGGCAGGGAAAAGGCAGACAAGACATATTTTTGCAGCTTCTGATTAGGCTGTATCACAGTTCTGTACTTTACAGGAGTTTGGGCTTCACTGGCTTAAGTTTGCAATTATTGGGAGCTTTGATCCTTTGCTAGTTTCACACTGCACTAGTTTCACATGTCATTGAGCAGCTCCTGTAGGAATTCAAGCACATGGTAGGGCATGTCTTATTCCTGCTCCAATAATTCATCTCTTTTTTTTCTTATTAAAGAGAAAGCAAAGATAAAATAATTTAAATCCCAAATCACTGTCTAAGACCGTCCATCACTGTTTCCAAACAGCCTGTAACCTAAACCTGCTTTGGGGAGATAATTTGAATACTGTCAGATCTCAAGATCATCAATGCATCAGTATTTTTGCTTTCTTTCCACATCTGATAATAAATGAAAGTTTACAGGTAATTAACAATTGAATCAAGGGGTAACATATGGTATAATGCAGCATATGGCAAACCAGTAGTCAGCAAGTTTAAGGTAACCCTCTCAGGTGCCCTTAAAGTTTTCTCATCTTGACTGTGTATATGCTCAAAAACTTTGACTGAATCTTGTGCTCTCATGAGATGTTTTGCAATTTTCTGAAAAGCAGGCTTATTTCTTTGATAATTATCCAATGCTCAACCTTTAATGTCACATCATTAACTTTGCTACCAGACTTTGGACAACTAGGTGAAGTGACTTCATTATTTCTAAAGGATTTAAAAAAGTGAAACTGAACTGAAACACAGCACACAGTGACACAATGAAATGTGTCCTCTGCTTTTAACCATCACCCTTGGTGAGCAGTGTACAGCCATGACAGGCGAGCAGGGAGCAATGTGTGGAGACGCTACTTTGCTCAGTGCTACCTTGGCGGATCGGGATTCGAACCAGCAACCTTCTGATTACGGGGCCACTAGGCCACCACTGCCCACTTTAACCCCTTTGTGCAGTGCACTCTCTGGTGTTAAACTCATGACTTTAGACTATATATACTATTGTATATATATATATATGTAAAAAAACTATAAACAAATTTCGCAACACTGTATATATACAGATTTTATAGACTTATTCCTGCTACCCGTGCACATACATTTTCAGCAGATATGTGCAGTAGCAGGGGTGAAACCCATGAATTAATATTTTCCTCCAAATCATTTTACATTACATTTACATTTACAGCATTTATCAGACGCCCTTATCCAGAGCGACTTACAATCAGTAGTTGCAGGGACAGTCCCCCCCTGGAGCAACTTAGGGTTAAGTGTCTTGCTCAGGGACACAATGGTAGTAAGTGGGATTCGAACCCGGGTCTTCTGGTTCATAGGCGAGTGTGTTACCCGCTAGGCTACTACCACCCTACCATCATGCATTTTTCTACACAGCTTTACAGAAATAGCGTGCATTTAAACATGTTTGCAATATATAAATCTTCATTTTTTTTGGGTCCATACATTTAAAGGGTCGATTCATTTAAAAGGTTGAGAATATGAAAATATTCACTTAGTAGTGTAGTTTGTAGTATTGTTTTCAGTCACATATCAAACACTACTCACAAAGAGATTAAGAAAAAAATTGTACTATTTTTCTTCGGCAATGAATAGATTCTGACATAAACTGTGCTTCCAGACATGTGCTCCGACTAACACAATTTAGACTTCATGCAGGAACGTCCTATTAGCTCAAAACCGGGCTTGTCAAACTGAGTGATCACTGTCACAGCCAATTCCACACAAATGTCATCAGGATGGCAAGACACTAGATCGCATAGATCAGCACATAGATCAGTGTCTGTTGTGCTTCATGCCGTGTAGTGTATTACGCGAAAACAAATGGGAAATTCCAGCCAAGCCTTCATGCTGCATAACAACATTATGCAACTGTTTTCATTATCAAGTTGATAAGTGCAGATTATGATTTTGTGTTCTACACTTTAAAGGTTTATGGCTGGATCTTCTTCTGGATCTTATTCTCCAGAATAAGAGCCCATGGCACAGTGCGTCAAGCTCATGACGATCCCACGAAAACACTTTTGGCTGTGAATATAATTGTAAGGTAATGGTAATGGTAATATTTGAATGCTTTGCTATTTGAATGCCACACCAGCCTATTAAATGTACTGTTTCTTCTTCTTTGCTATAAAGCGAGTTTATACACTTCCAGTCAGAATTTTGGACACACCTACTCTGTGGCTGTTATGGAGACTAAGATGGAGGCCATTTCGAAGTGTCCGAAATTTTCTTGTAAACTAATTTTATTGCATGTATGTCCAACTGAACAAAAAACTCTGTTTCTTTGCAGCTGATTTCCTAGAGTTGATGCAGTTCCCCAGATCTCAGGGAAATATCAGAGAACTGGAAGTGAGTGCCAGTTTTATCTGAAGAACTCATTTGCTGGAATAGAATAACGTTTGTGAGAGGAAATAAATTATGCTGCCAGCTTTCAGTATCTGCTCCATCGCTCTGCATACAAATCAAAGGCGGAACACGAACCACTAATTTTTGCACATGAAAGTAAACTTGCAGGGAACATTTGACAGTTCCTGGCTCAGCCGTAGCTGCCACCCTTCTTACAGTTCATCCTTTTTCATTTATTTAGGATGATATCGTCTGTGAAAATGAGCCAGTGTGCAGAGTTAGATTTGGCATTATTATGAATTATGGGTTATTATGATTTCCGAGGGACTGTCACCAATATCATATCAACGTGTTTCTGGCAACAATTGGGTTTGGGCAAATATGTGGTAATAGTTCTGAAATAAATGTAGATTTTTTTTATCCACAATAATTTTCTTTATTCTCAGTGCTGTCATGGTTAAAAGTTTAAAGTGAAGTGATTGTAACTTGTGATGCACAGCACACGGTGAAATTTGTCCTCTGCATTTAACCCATCACCCTGAGTGAGCAGCCATGACAGGCGCCCGGGGAGCTGTGTATGGGAATGGGATTCGAACAGGCAACCTTTTGATTACAGGGCCGCTTCCTTAACCACTAGTCCACCACTGGCCCTGAAGAAGTGTCCCTTACGGGATCAAACCCGCGACTTTGGCATTATTAGCACCATGCTCTAACCAACTGAGCTAAATTAAATAGCAGTCAAAAAGAAACTGATATCATAATATGAATGATCAGAAAGCTGAGTGAGGCAAATTACCTCGATGGATAACGCCCTGTGCTCAGCCTCCTTGAGGAGTGTGTGAAGATGCTAATTCTGATCAGAGTGACATTTGGCTAATAAAGGGGTTCTGGCCAGTTCTATAATATTATATACATGCACTTGTGAGTAGGAGAACACAGGGCACCATAAAAATGCATTTCACAGGTTGACCCAGGTCGGCAGAGGATACAACAAAGGACACATACAGATAGAAGTAATAATGTTACCATTGCATCAGACTGTATTTCATATTCCATCACATTCAAATGCTCATAAGCAATCCTTGCAAAAATTCAAGGTCACCTAATATCAGAATAAGAAGCATAACTCATGAATATGTGGGCTGAATGGTAATGTGCTGTTTTTTTTTTTTTTTTGTAACAAAATAAAATAAGGATAAAATATGGCAAACAAAACTCTGTACATATGGCCTTGCACATGAACATCATCAAAAAAATATCCTCAGCTAACAAGTTTCTTCTCTTACCGTCAGTTGAGCTGATGGAATATTGATGTTCTGCTTAAAATAGGGAAAAGGAAGCATCCCACGTGGGTCATGCAATGCATAGCAATAACAAGAGGGTCAAGGTTAACTTGGCCTGATCGACAAAAGAAGAAATAATTGAAATCAATATTGTCTAAACTAAAACTGTGTCACAATTAAGTTTCACTTTACTTCAGGAACTTTTTAAAATCAGATTGCAAACCATTGTGAGTGAAAATAGATCCATGGCTAAAGCTCAAACAAACACTTTGATCTTATGTTCTTGTTCTATTAGCATAATTGAATATTAAAAGATGTTTATTTAAAAGAATATTATATCCTTGTTGAATGTATAAGTTACCTTGGATGATTAATATATTTAAATAAGCCCTGTTTTAAGGTCTTGTATTAAAAAGTTAAACATGGTTTGGTTTGTCAATTAACAGTTGGGTGTGTCAGGTCACTCTCTCATCCACATTAATACATTTTCAGAATTTTTAATGTAGAAGGCCAAAATGTCAAGGAGATAGTGGGAAATTGGAAAAATGAATCCATCAGGTGTAATTTCAGGATTGGATTCTTTAAAATGTCCAGGCAGTCTGGCAAATTTATTTAATGTTGACTAGGTAATTTTGTTGCCTTGATGTGAATCATGTATTTTCTTGTCTTCTTCTGAAGTCACTGGAAGTCACTATGTTAAACTGTCTTTTGACCTTCACTGAATGGTATGAATCAGTCAGTGGAGAAAGCAGAGGGAAAAAGGAGAAAAGGCAACCTTGATCACACCTCACCTTATGACCTTTATGGAAAGGTCCACAAAATTAATGTGGATTAAATGTCACACATGATTGTCTTAGAAAGCCACTAGACAACATAGTTTTTATGAAACAGAATAATGTCCCTTGGCACAGCAAATGGGGATGTTAAGCCTGTGTGGAAGGCAATAATGCAGTAAGATAAATGGATAAATAGAAATAATTACTTAACTAATGTGAAACACTAAAAAATATTATAGCAATGAATGTATATAACATATAACATATATTTTTTGTTTCACACCTCACACCACAACTCACATTGCACTTTTGTTCACATAATTATTATTTTGTATTATTGACTAGATTACATTGTTACCTGTGTTGATTTACCAGCAGCCCCATTACATTAACATATACATACATACACACTGTATATATGGCCTTCAAATGACACAGTATTGAACATTACACGCTGACTTTTTGTTTCAAAGCCCTAGATTGCTGTTAGGCCATGTTTAGATAGAAGGCTTTCCTTTATCTCTGTGTCCTGCCACTTACCAGTCTTTGGTATCTTGTTTTGTTGGGGAGAGGAAAAACATATACATGATGAATGTAAGCGAATGTACCGTGGAAATATTGACAAGTAAAATCCAGTGAGAGAAGAGAGCCAGTGGAAAATAACTAAATGTAATAAAATGAAGGCTAATTTTGATTGATCTTGCCCTAATTTCTCAGGCACAGTTAACAGAGGTTTATTAATGACTAAATATGTTGGACCCTGGGTTGAAGTAAGATATAAGAAACTGAATCTAAATAATTATCTGTAATTATCAAAATTACCTACAGAACGATATTCTACTTAATGCACACGCGTGATGCACATGGGTTGTTGTTGAACCACTAACTGACTTTAGATCTAATTATCCTCATTTCTTTATCTCAGCGCCAAATAGTGAGTTCAATTAATGCAGAGAAATGATCTTTTCATGAAATACAAATCTTGTATTTTTTTATTTTTCTTTTAGGGGCTGCACCTTCACACAATGCAAGAATATGTTTGCTCAGACTCATCATAACAGATATAATTGCAGTTCTCATATTTACAGATAAGGCCATTCAGGAGACTGAAGGTTAATATATGCCAGGGTAGCAGGGCAGAACCGAGTTCTGCCATGCATTTCCAGTGCACAGTTAATAGAAGAGGTGCTGTGCATTGCCTAATTACCAGACCTGTTTTTATGTACTGGATATTTAAATTATCTGCCAGTCAATATGTAGACAAATCAACATTAGCCTTACTGTTTCAAATAATGAATTCAAAAAATATTGTTTACCTAATAAATAGTGCTATATAAAATCAGTAAATAACTACTTTTACTTTACTTTACTTTACTTTACTTTACATACACTTTTATCCAAAGCGACTGAAAAGAGGAAGACACCAGCAATTCTTGTTTGGTTTCTATAGATTTTGAGTTTACAAAACTAAGAGCCCTGATAAGGCTTAATTTGTCAAAAAAAGAACATGCTCGGAAATTGTTAAGTGCTAGACAAGAAAAAATAAAATAAAAATATTTCCAGTCTCATTTCATTTGCTGATCTGAGAGGGCGTGCAGGAGTGTAGCTAGCTGGTAGTGTGTTGATATAAGAGGGTGCACTTCCATTTAAAGCCCTATAGCCAAGAATCAAGGATTTGAACTCAATGCGAGCAGCTACTGGGAGCCAGTGGAGAGAGGTGAGAAGGGGCGTGACATGGGTGTATTTTGGCTGATTGAAGATGAAGTGGGCTGCCACATTTTGGACCATCTGGAGTGGTTTTATAGTGACTGCAGAGGCTTCATCCAGGAGAGAGTTACAGTAGTCGAGTTTAGAGATGACCACTGCCTGAACGAGGAGCTGCATAGCCTGTTGTGAAAGAAAAAGTCTAATCTTGTGAATGTTGTAGAGAGTGAACCTGCAGGATCTGGAGATTGCAGCTTGTCTTTCAGCAAACTTCAGCAAACTTTCAGTTTGTCGTCAATCCAAACTCCAAGGCTTTTTGCATACACAGTGGGTGTTAACAGTTGTGAGCCTAATCCCAAGAAAATCCTACTTTTCTTAGGAGTTTCTTTCCCTTGATCAATAAAAAAAAAACACTTTAGGAATTAGACAGCTCTTAAAAATAAAATGTAAAACAAAGCCAGAATTAAAAATGGTATTTAGTTTTAGTATGGAATTTAAGGTCAATGTTGCACCCGAGGGGGGAAACGATGAGCTCTGAGGGGTTTGAAAGAAACAATCTATTGAAGAATGGGCACAGAAGGGGGAAAAGGGCATAAATAATCCACCACGCCGTGCGCTGAAGGAAGGGGTCTTCTCAGTCCATGAGGTTGGCCAGCTACTGCTCGGTCCTCGTGGCAACACACAATCTTTTTAGCACATGAACTGTCACTTGACACACAGCAAAACAACAGCACATACGTGAGTGGGGACACGCAGGACAAGGGAAAACCTTGGGGTACATGTTGGAGAATAGCTCTGTAGACTCTCACAAGCTTTTATATGGGAGCGGACAAAACAAGCCACATTTCACGCTTTGTTACAGCTGGGAGGATCCCTATTCACGCCGACAGGCCCTAGGAAGGAAATGTGACAAAGAACCCTCACCATGGAAGTGCGAGAGGTCATGTCAAGTGCACTCTACAGAATTGGGACTTACTCAGGAAGCAGCGGCTACAGGCCACGTAGACATATACAATGTCCCTAATACTCAGGGGATGGGGAGCGTGTCATGGGGGGGGTGCGGACGTGACAGTCAATTATTCTTCATGAAATTTCGTCTAAGAAATACAACAATCTATATAGGCTTCATGTCATTAAAAATAAAAGCGCTCTAATTTGCCTAATTTTCTAAAAAATATTTTTCCTAACCATGCAGCTCACATCTAAGAACTTATTTTGATGCAACAATATTGCATCAGCTAGAAAAAAAAAACAGTGAAAAGCTACAATATTCCTGGTGTGCCTATATTTGCATGTTATTTCTCTGTATTTTTATTAGCATCTTCTCTCCCAGCATGGTCATGAGCACTGCTTCTCCCAGTCTTTGTTGCTGACTACAGAAACTATTGAAGTTTATTGTACATGTAGACATTCTAATTCTGTCTTGGCGAATGACTAAGAGCAAAGTGCCATTCCCATTAATAAATAATAAACACCAATTTTGAGAAGCGCAGCATTTTAGTTAATTACTTATGGACCTGAAGCACTTCTCTGCAGCATCATCTTTCTGGTGTTGACCTTTAAAATGTCTGAATCCACTTCTACTACGCCTGTTTCCAGGATCTCTGTATTTATTTTGCTAATGTAATTATGCACCAAAAATATTTTACATTGTATGCATTTAGTTGCTTCCTAAAACTGAAAACATAATTTTTATTTTAAATACAGCAGTAAAGTAATATTAGCACTAATAATTCTTAGCACTGATTTGATAAGCACAGTTTTGTGAAATAACAGCTTTTATTATTTAAAACTTTCATCTCCATGTTTCTGAATTCTTCAGCTCTGTAGACAAAGTGGTTAAAATGACTTGAGAAACGTGAATGCAATGGACCTTCTGACCCTCACATGGCAAATAATTATTATACTGACCACAATCTCAGCTTTGTATTTGGCCAAACAAAACTGATGGCAAGGCCAAAAGCTGTGTCACGCCTTACTCGGATCACCTCCCCACCATTCCCTTAGCGATTTTGGCTTTTACTTATGTTGTAGCATTTGGCTCCCAGTAAGCAGGCAGGATTTCTTTGAGACTTTGCAGTGTGTACTATATTGCACTTGACCGTTCCTGACATCCAGGAATTACATATTCCTCCTGTCCTCTCCCGAACTTGTTCACCTTGTTACACGCAGAACTGAGAGAACCAAAGGCCAGCTCTTTCACCCTTTGAAATGCAGCTTGTCACTCTTAGTTTCAAGAGTGTCCCTGCGGAGAGCAGAGAGACCCCTCCTGGGTCCTGTAGTCACTGTTTACCATTGCAGTTGAGACCGAGCCGGGAGCCCCTTTTAAGCCAACGAATACATCAGAGGTGCACTGCCCCTGTCAGCCTCAATAGCCCAAGGTATCTTTTGTCTTTTTATTGCTCCCCCCATCTGTTTTACAGCAGGGTGCTGCCTTCCGGGAACCCTCCTCCACCCAACACTTCAAAAGATGCTACTCCTCTCCTCTGCTTTACCCATAGGGGGATGTTTCCTGTTGATGCCCCCCCCCCCCCCCCCCCCCCCCCTTTTTTTTTTTTTTTTTTTTTATTTGGCTGAACCCGCGATTCTTCAAATGCTGTATGATTTGTTGCTTTGAACTGGTAATGAAGTGATCTCCACTTAATCCATGTTCTATCAAGGTATTTGTCCTTTCATCACCTCAATCACAGTGTGAACCTGTGACGTGCAGCAGTGGACATGATGGGAGCAACTGAGGTACACCCAGTTTTCTTCAGAGTGGAGCAAATGGCTGCAGCAGATCAGTGGATCAGTCTAATTTTTTGTCAACTGTATGTAAATTTGCCAAGGCTGGAATGTTAAGGCTTGCAAAAAAAGTTTCAAAATGCAAATACATTTCCTTCAATTTCATCATTCTGCCCCTTCTCCCCGTAGGTTGGCCAAATGAATCTTAATGAGCCACCTGAATATTTTGCCAGAAGGGAAGAGGAAGTATATTTTACTCTTCTTTTAGGGCATGTTGAAAACAGTATACAGTAATATGCATTAGAAACATAACTTTTTTTCCCAGATAAAGGTGAATAATGCCTCTTATATTAAACTTTTTTTCTGTAATATTGTACAATGTGAACAGTGGAATGTAAGTTTAAAAATCTCTGAAATAATTGCTATTACTGTATAAGTCTGAATTTGAGGAAATTGAAAAATTCTCTGAAACAATCATTTTGTCAGTAGAATTAAAAGGTATTTGTCATGAAAATAAATATATTCCATTTGTTCCATTGCATCATTATCCTCTTATATATTACTTAATCAGATTTCAAAACACACCTGCTTACGGTGTGAATTTTCTTCCAATCAAAATTCTGCATTTCTAGGTTGGATTCTTTTAATATTGACAGCAAGTACATCATTTATTGAGCAAGAAGCAGTGCTCATTTGCAAGCACTTCCATGACCATTAGCTGACACGTTGTTCATGGAATACAGATGATTTACTAGCCATTCATAGAGAGTTCAGCAATTATTTGAAGCACAATGACATTTGTCACTGTTGGAAGGCAGAGTCAACAACTGTTGACATGTGGAGAATTTGTCAACTCATGTATTCATGACACTAATTGATAGTTTACCGAATGACTGAATTTGCCGAATGACTGCAGAGTCAAATAAAGTTATAAGTGATGTCATGAGTGTTGGCATGCACCTAGCATAACTCATTCAGACAAATAGAGCACATTTCATTTGCTAGTCTAATTTACAAACAGGAGGTGGTGCATCCTGCTGAGGGCACCGTACAGTTAAGTGAGAACCGTTACACTGATTAAAATTCACCACACTCAATCTCACTGTGTTGCCCAGAGACACTGAAAATTGAGAGCATGTAAAGAGGCTTCCCTGCCATTCCTTATTGCCCCCATTGGCATGCAAAGGTTAATCGCAATGGAGCAGCCCCTGTGAGTGACTCCATGTTCTCACATGAACTTTGACAGGACAGTTTATGGTCTGTGGCCAGGATGAGCATGTTTTTCTGTGTGAAGTGTGGTTGGTTGCTTGAGATGAGGCTCATCGGTAATTAGAAACAACCAAAAGGTTATACATACAGATGAATGCATTTATGTTTCTAACCAATCTAAGATTTTTCTTCTTTTCTCAATTTTACAACAAAATTCTCACTATATTGCTCTGGGCATTTAGACATAACTAAGCAAAACTGCTTAAAAGCTCTGGCTGTGGTGTGTCTCTGCGTAAAACAAAATCAAAACAGAAACGTATTAACCATTTAGAAATAAAAAAAAGGTGTATATTAGACTACATACAGTATACATCCTAAGATGCTTCGCTTCTCATCTTCATTTACATTAGTTGACTGTAGCCTTGATCTTGAGGGGGTTGATGTCATCAGGTGGTATCCATTGTTCGTTAGGTGATTCAATCTTTAATCTCAACATCCTCCTTTGTTGGCAGTGGTGGCCAAGTCACTGCCCATCTTTCCCTTCTGGCTCCTTTTGATTGGTGGCTTCTCCCTCTCTCATTCAAACCTGATTGATGTTTTCAAAAGTGGTTGGTGTTTCTTTCTTCTCCTCTTGAACCATGGTTCATCTTTCTCTGGGTCCTGCCTTTCCCCAATGTTTTACATGGGGGTTCCAAGTCCCTGTCTTCTTGTGCATGGTGCTCCAATGATGTCAAGTAGCTTCAGCATGCTCTCGGTTTGTGCAACAGATGGATCAGCTGCCAATTTAATGCCTGATCTTGTGATGTTTGACTCGATCATCTTGAGAGTCTCTGTATGATATTATGCACTTTGACACTTTAAATTCTTCTACCACAGATGACAGAGGAAGTTGGAGCTGCTCTGGTTTTAAAACTTAAATTTAAAACCAGACAATGATTTACATAACAGTAAACCTTTTTCCTCTAAAAGTAATCCTTTTAGTTATTATGGCTTGTCTCAGAAAATTCTAAACTAAAAATTGATTGCGCACCTCCATAAAAAGAGCTGCAAAATTATTCGCTACAGAGTTTGCATTCTTTCACATTTTCAGCAATGAATGATTACCTGCTGTTCTTTAGAACAGACTTATAATATAACCTCTGACAGACCCTGGAAATTTCTGAAAAGGGTCAAAAACATCATGCTCGTGGAGAAATTAGTGGTAGCCAAAATCATAATTGTGATAAAATTTGCTGCCTTACTCTACAACCAAAATCTCTTTGCCTGCCTATTCTGGCTCAATGGCCTCGTCTGGTTGCTGAAGGCGTCCTTTAATGCTTCCGGCTGATATTCTGATCAGTGGGTGGAGCCATCAATCATGAAACTCCTCCCCTCCAACAGCCTAAATGGGAAAGCACATGACTTTACGAGTATCTCAATACACGGTATACTGTGTATACTGACAGTAAACCTCTCTTTAATGTTGGCCTGACCTGATTAGAGCCTGCTGCATTCACCTACCAGGATGGTCCTCTTCTTTCCCTCGCTGCTCTCCTCCCATCGTTGAGCAACACCACAGCAGTCCTCATGATACGGAGCGCACATGTGCTCGCTCTCCCTCCCACTCTGTGATTCAGTTCCCCTCCAAGTGCCAGCGCTCAGAAGCCCCATGCTCCCGGGCAGCTTCCCCTCTCCAGCGCCAGGAACACTTGCGCCCCAAGCACTAACCCCTGATAAAATTGGCTTTAAAGCTACTTTCAGTTCTGCCTACGCTTGTATATAAAAATGCTACTGAAGGCTTCCAGGAGGGCTGTCCATGGTGCCATGCTCAAATGATATTGAGATGTTGTGTAACAAAGTGCAAAGTGGTAGATATGCCCCTGTCCCAGTAATGTTTTCAATTGAATATAGGTTTAAAAGGATTTACAAATCATTGTATTCGGTTTTTATTTATATTGTGTGCAAAGTCTTAATGTCATTGGAATTAGGGTTGTACGTAGCTGAAAGAGAAGAGTATGTCTACTCAAATGGAGGGAATCCCTTCAAAAATATGTGGCTATAACTTGTGGTTATTTTAGACAGGGACCACACTTTTGATTTGGCTCATGTTTCTTTTCCAATTCTCTACAAAATCTCTTCTCAAGGTTAAGCGTCTTGCTCAGGGACACAATGGTAGTAAGTGCGGTTTGAAACTGTGACTTTGTAGTCGTTTGGTTCATAAGGGGGTGTCTTACCCACTAAGCTGCTACTACCACTCTAAAAATATGAACATTTACATGATTATGTATATACTGAATGCTGAATCTGTGATGTGAGGTTGACCTTTTTCTTTAATATATTGTGTATACCTGTTTTTACTTTGATGCTATGGATTATTTTCTGTTCAACAGAAATACAACAACCTGTGAAAAGCCCATTTACTGCCACACATTTCGGGCAAAATTAAACCAAACAAGGCCTGCAAGTTTTATATCAACCGCCAGTCAGTCATAGAATGGTGCCATCAGAGGGTTAAATTTTTTTTTTATTACCCTACAACAACCATGTCCATCAGGTTCTCAGACATCCTGGGAACCTATGAGGAGGCCGTTGACCTTGGTGTGAATACCTGACATTGCTTATACAGTCCGAGCTGAGGTCCCCCATGTTTGAGCGAGTTGAGGAAAATAAATCTTGCTCTTGACAGCAAAGGTATGTTGGCTGATTATCTTTTTTCTATCTTATAAAACAAATAACGTAAAGATTAACAAATTATTCTGTACGTTATTACATTGCTAAAGTGATGGGATTTGTATTTCATTAATGAAACTAAATGACTTTAGAAGAAGCAGTTTGCAAGTTTTGTAGATGTGGTGTTTGTCCTTAAGTGTTGTTTAATGTCATATTGTTTTCTTTAAACAGCACTGTGAAATAAAGAGCAATAGCAGTGAGCTTGGTCCAGGTGGCCTTGCACCCAGATTCCTCTATCCCAGTCTGTTCACATTCCTGGTCAGAGGTCCAGAAAATGCAATGCCGGGCCTTAAGGATGTAGTTTATGCTGACCTCAAGGATAAGATTCAGAAGGGAAAATATTTCATTTGTTTGAATTTTGTTCTCACACCATGATGATCCAGACTTACTCTGACATTCCATTGACAATACATTGACCTCTACTTAAAGCTGTTAGGTGTTCTCATTGAATACATGAATTTTCAAGCTCTACTAAATGCAGCTTTGCATTCATTTGCAATGTAGCCTCAACGGAGTTTAGGACATCTACAGGATGCCTTTTTTTTCATTTTTAATACCTTGAATCGTATCAAAAAACAAACAAAAATAAATAAATAAATATATATATATATATATATATATATATATATATATATATATACACACACATACACACACACACACACACACACACACACACACACACAAAGGTGATAGGGTTGGAACAGTGTTTATTTAAAGTAAAAGAAAGTAATCATTATTCAAATAAGAATGTTCGAAGGTCATACATCTCCAAAAAATATGAAATAAGTGAAAGGGAAAGCAAATCATAAAAATAACTTTGATATTGAGTTTTAGATGTTTGTGTTTTTTGTTTTAAGGAATATATAGACTTTGCAATGGACAGGAGTGTACTAGATTTATTTTGTAATTTACTATTCAGGCTGTTAGTCCAGTAATATTAATTTCACAGTTTTCACATACACCAATACATGTTCTGCAACTAACTATTCAACCTGTTGACTTTGTTTATTTGCTGATAGGGGTAAAAAGTAAACCGCTCTTTAATTTTTATTCTGTAAAATCATTCAGTAATAGATAAGGACATTGAATAAAAGCCATTAATCTGTCATTAATTGTGACATTGTTGTGGCATACTCCAACTTGTTCAACACTCACTCAATGACATACATCGCAAGGTTTAATGGATGTATGCACATATGTAGGTAAGCAGGGCATGTTGCAGGCTGGTAGATAGTTGGCTGAGCAGGTAACTGATACTCCAGAAATTATTAATGGGAAAAGATTCAACCATACAAAAAGAAAAAAGAAAAACTCAATTATTGGTAAATAACTCTGTGCAGGTATATCTCATTTGTTCATTTTGATTCCCAGGTCGATGTCATGGTCCACGGAACCAGAACGTGAGCACATGTAGCAGGAGATGAGGAACCCCGATGCGGTGGGACGCAAGGAGGCAGGTAAGTTCCCTCCAACTTAATATGCGAACGCGAACCGGCATAAGCCGCAACACCATATGGATGTTATTGTACAATTTAGGATGGGACAGGATGAGAGGAAGGGGTTCAGGAGAGAGGATAAGATAAGGTCAGGAGTGGTCTTACATTTACATTTACAGCATTTATCAGATGCCCTTATCCAGTGCGACTCACAAATCAGTAGTTATAGGGACAGTCCCCCCGGCCAACGTAGGGTTAAGTGTCTTGCTCAGGGACACAATGGTAGTAAGTGGGATTTGAACCTGGGTCTTCTGGTTCATAGGCGAGTATGTTACCCGCTAGGATACTACCACCCCTTTTTGAAGAAAGAGTGGAGCCGAGTCTCGTTGAAGTGTGTCAATCAATGACTGAGCGGCTGGCAGTAGCCAATTTGCCAATTTATATGAGTCACATTACCTCATTTCCATGTTGCTCCCAGTCACATGGATGGAGTCATGTGACAGTCGAATGAGAGTGGCATTTCAAGGCTCTATACCAAACTAAATAAGTAAGGGTTTTGGGCACTCCTTCAACTCAACTTAGCATAACTTTTTCTTTAAATGACTCCTATAGTCATGTTATTGTTTGTTTGGATCTCATGCAAGGCACCTTCCTCATCCACTCAAAGTCAATGTGAAAATTTTATTAGAAATGCTCTCAGGTGATCCACAATTCCCATCTGCCACAACCGAAGTGGAGTCTGAGTATGAAGGCCATGATTATTCCACTGCTTTCTGACTTCATTTACAGATCGTTGGATCTGTGTAATGAAGGCAAAACAGATGTGTTTCATCCAGAGAGTCCAGTAAACCTTGCTCCTACATGAAATGGAACCAGTTAACATAATGGTAAGAGACCACAAAACTTAGAGAGAGATAGTGATCGGCCGATCAATAGTGTGGAGAGACTTTCTCACATGCCAAAGCTCTCTGACCCCATGACATCTGAGGCATGCCTGAATGTAGCAGTTATTCTGGTTATCTTTGATATGGCCTGTATAGTGTTCAGCAGCTAATGCCAAGGCATGATGCCACCCTTCCCCAGTTCATTCCCAAAGGCACTCAATGAGTGATCTTGTCTGCAGTTATTCTGTATTGGGGGACCATGGCACGTCATCACTGTGGGTGGCACTACAACAATGTTCTCAGTTTGGTGAGAAGCAGGATAAATCATTAGCAAGCAGTGGAAACATTCTGAAAGTTCCTGTAATGAATTTGAACAGTCTCTGTTTAATGGCTTGTTAACAAAGACTGGAATAGACAGAAATACAGGATGATCGTAGTGTTCTCTGTATAGCCGATGTTGACCATCACGAGCTTCCCTCTGTATTTACATTATGCATCAAAGAGCATAGTTAAAAAAAAACTGAGCAATTTCCTCTTTACTAACAATGACTAAGAGCAAGAAGGACTCCAGACAAAAACAAAGAATAAGACAATGGAAATGCATTTCTAAATGAGTTAACAGCTGCGCTAACCTTGTAACAAAATGTTGATAGTAGTCTAGGACAATTTTCTGTTGATATTTGACTTCCTGTTCAGTAATCATTGGTGAATGAACTAAGCAATAAATTGTTGCTGAGCTGCCAAGTGAATGTCCAGAGCCGTGGTCCCGAGGGTGGGACCAGCTGGGCAAGCGGGCCAATGGTAATGCTCTCTGCGCGGTCTTCATTATAACATTAGCTCACACACAGACACACCACATTTTCCTTGCACACATACTGCTTCTGTCGCACATGCATTCAAATAATTTATCTTGCACATCACACATTACAGGATATACTTTCATTTACATTAATGTGAAAGCTTTTTTTGATATATGGCCTAGGTGGTGCCTCATACTTCTTACCATACTGCACTGCATTTACCACACATGACAGTAGTGAGGCTGAAATTAGTGCAAAGAAACAGTATCACACCCATTCAGACCTGGAGTAAAAATAAAGAAAATGGACTTACAACATGCAATGGAAAGTACTTGAAGAAGGGTATCATGACATGGGGAATGGGAAAAGCAGACTTGAATTTACTTGGAAATTAAGGGGTAAAAGGTTAATGGAAGACAGATGGCAACACGCATACAATGTACACACACTGAAAACGCCGTCTCAGAACTGGAAGGGGAGAAGGGCTAATGTGGGACTATTTCAAGGAACTGGGATGTAAATAAATGTATTGACACAGACCTGACAGATGATGTAAACACAAGTGGAAAGATAATCCAACTACTAACAAGATACAGGACGTGAGTAGAACTCAGACTAGGGTGACCGGTGGCAAAACACAATGGGGTCAACATCAGCCAAACAGAACCACTGGGAGTGTGACTAGTAAACAGGTGAAAATTATCTGGTGAAGGGGTTGGCGTTCATCTGCCCTTATTTGTAAGTTAAATGCAGTTCAATAACATACAGTAAATTCCCAATTTAATATAAATTACATTTAATTAAAAAATCTTGGTTTTCTTTGTTCTATTCATGCAGTATTTATAGAACTTGGATCAAGAGATGCTGATCATAATTACTGTGCTAGTATGAGAAGTACAATGAAATGGAGAGCTAAAGCAAACTACTTTTAATTAACAACATTCGTTAGAAACATTTAAAGATTTGCACCTGCCAGCCTACACTTGAACAGCAAAGGGCACATCTGTCTTGTCATTATTACGCACACATTTACACATTATGGCACCAATGTAATATCTAACGAGTTCTCATCCACAGTATATTCTAAAAATACCTTTCACTGGCTGTTGTGTTCACACTAAAGTAATGAAAAGTAAATAAGCCTATAATAGGGTGCAATCAGACTTCTATGAGCCAGGCCTGTTGAAAGACCATCACCCGTTGTGTTCTCAGTATGCGTAATTGCCATATTCGTGGCCTTAGAGTGATGCGCTGAATCAAAAATTATATATGAATATATGTTATCTAAGCTTCAGGTGGTCAAGCAACACATACAGAGTAAAATCTGGCACCCAGGAATGGAACAGGGGTAGGAAGTCCAAACAATGGAGCTGACACAATAATGTTCAATAGGCATTAATCAGCACTCAAGAGAGCTGTGTCTACTGAATTATGATATGGTGAATTCTAATTTGCAGTCTGGACCATTGACCGGACATTTTGTGAGAGCTTAGTGCTGTTCTGTTTCCTCCCACAATCTGTTTTGAAATGCAAAAATATGGCAAGAGATCCGCTGAAATTATGTACGACTCTCTGCAAATCATTTCAGCAATTAAGGAAAACTCATTATGTATTTAAACACATTAAATAAATAAATAAAAACATAGAATAATACATAGGGTATATAAAAAGCTTTGGTTTTGGATCCAGTCAGCTGGGTAATGAGAGCAAGGCATTCAACAGTAATATGAAAAATAAAACAACATATAAAACGACATGAAACTAAAATCTGCATAAGGAAGAACAGAAAATGAGATCTTTATCTCTTATTAGGTGATCTTTTTATTGTGTTTCATTGTTTCAGATAACACAACATTTCGGATAAAGCTGCAGCAAACAGTGGCCATTTGCTTGTGGTACAGCAATTTGCTGGCTAGATGTAGATGGAAAAAAAGTCCATGCTGCCTTGGTAATTTCACCCAGGGATACATTCAATTAGTCCTCAAGGTCATACACACACACATAGTGAAAGTGTCAGAGACGTGGCTACCATAATAAAGATTCAAACTATTCAAAAACAGCCTAACGCAACACAAGGAATAGCTGATAAATAAAAATAGGCTACGCAACATGGAACAAGTCAGAATAACCAAAACAGCAGCAGTTGGCATGCCACTGGAGTTTAACATTAAAATGTACCTATATAAATATACTGTGACTTCACTTCGTAAAAAACAGGTGTATCCAACTGCTGCCAGGTGCTGATAAAATTTCTATCCACATTGGCTATCCGACCACCTGGCCACATATGGTCTAAGGACTAAAATCTAGTGTCAAATGGGCGTTTAATCCCATTGCCAGTGAAATTCTTATGTCAGCTATACTGCTTTGCCACCACAGGTGCGGACCTTCTTGTAAACTAAAATTAAAGGTGAAGGAAATGGATTTCTGGCCCTTAATATAACAACCTGGGATGAATGAAGTTCTGTCAGGAAGGGCATGAGGTATAAAGCTTCAGCAAGGTTTCCATACCAGATTGGTTGAGGCCCAGGGTAATGCAATGTACATGTAATGTACTATGGAATATATGGAAAGAAAGTCTGAATGAAAGTCTGTAATGAAACTTGTTAGCGACTGTTTAAGGCGCTCAAAAACCCGGAAAATTTAAAGATCCCAGTCGGACACAATTTCCAGGTCTCAAAAAGAGGGCGTCTGGTTACCCTGGTTGATGTGCCCTTTGAAATTAATCAACCTTTTGTGAGTCGTAATGACTGTCCATGTGAATAATGCCTAGGACAATTGTGGGTGAACTTGTGGGTGAAGTGCTTAGGGAACTGGGCTACAACATGATGACTTGAAAGATGCTGGGAAACTGGAATATATGTGGAATGAAAGTCTGAGTATATGGAATGGAATTTATATGTGCAATGCTTGCACCGTGCAACTGTAGTGTTAGTTGTTTTCAGTTTTGACAATCGCCACACACCTGCGGGTTTGTTTCTGTTCTCCCGCTTTTTCTTCTGTTTTTGGCCCTCGTGCCATTTTCCTTTGTATTAATAAATCATTGTTTGCAGTATGTCCTGCCTCTGTGCTTCATTCACCCGTCAGCTTGCGGACATGACACACACTCCTTTCTGTGCATAATATAAGTCCATAGGCCAGTTTTTATGGCATTATGCAAAGGTACTGTTGGCCTGTATACTGGCATGGTGCGTCCATATTTTCAACTTTTCATTTTCAGACAAAATTTTAGAATTCTGTCAAAATAAAAATATTAACATTCACAGCATCTGCCACACAAACAAGTAGTTAAAATTCTTACAGCACATTTAAGGAAAAATAAGAACCTTTTTGTGTAGTCATTTAGCAAAATGCAGTAAGGTAATCACTATCTTAATTTGCATAAATGCCTTTGGGAGAGCACATTACCTCTTTAGAAGTATGATCTGATTTTACACTAGAGCAAGATAAGATGAAACAACCAGAATTAACTAATAGACCCACATTCTGGCAGAAGTATTACTACAATCTCATTCTTTTTTATTTGTTGACTACAGTATGTATGACACGGTCACATCAATTAGTTTCAATGATCTGCTTGAAGGTTTACTAATAGAATAGTGTGTATAGCATGAAGTCTGGTTATATATTGCATTTTAGTCAAACATTCATTCTCATAATATGAACAAATGTGAGTTAGATATAGCCTGGATGCTGGCTATGATGTCCTGCTCTTAAACTTGGTGTAAGGCAAAGCAGGAGCCCCACCTGTTTCCTGTAGTGACGTGGCTGCTGGAAACAGGTGGTGGGGCTGCATAAATCTCGAGCTCGTCCTTTTTCTGTGGCTGCACAATCAATCACAGAGAGGACGAAGTGTCCCAATTCATACTGGCCTATGCATTCCCATCAGAAAATCTTTTCTTTTTAATATGAAATACACATTTGAAACACATTCAGGCACAGATTACATTGAACTGAACTCTTACAACAATCAGCATGTGAACCACACTGGAATGTGAATATGTCTTAATGCACAACAAAAAAAAGGGCTTTTAAAATTGCAATATTTTATTTTAGATGTGCTAAACTTGACAGATGAGCGACCAGGACTGGAGAGGCAAGGCAAGAAGGATACAGTTGAAGCCACTTCTCACAACTAAAAGCACAAGGAAATCAGGTACACGGTCCCATGTTTAATAGTGGCCTCTTGTGCCTGAGACCGACAGGATCATACAGATCCAGACATGGGATGTTGAAATAGTTAAAGCCAGATTCGGTTGTCCATGTAATCACCTCAGGGTGAAATTGCCAGTCCCAGGGCCCAGAACAAATATTCATGTCTGTTCTCTTTTTGTAATCCTCCAGACCCTCATTTTATCCCTAGATAAAGGTCTCTTGTTGCCTTCTGCACTACTCAAGGAGAAACATTTATGTTATGCTTTTTGTGAACAAAGTACATATTAAGTTGGGTATTTGTGCCTCATGCTTTTATTTATGACAACAGTATTGCTTAACCGTAATAACAGTAATGAAAAAAGTGTAATTTTAAATTGTTTACTGGTCTTTTCTACATAATCCAGCCACACATTACGATTCATTTCTTGGTTCCGGTCCCAAGTCTGGGTAAATGGGGACGGTTGTGTCAGGAAGTGAAGTCAGACCGGTTGATCCAAACGTTCAATAATTACAGGATCAGCAGGATCAGAGACAACAACAACTAGTATTGCCTTGATAGAGTAACTTCAACATGTATTTGATGTTTTAATCCATCAATCAATATTTTGAGCATAAACAGCAATACTGAAAATTGAGAATTTGAGAATGTATGGACATTTTAATAACTAGCAAGGAAAAAGGACCAGAAAGCTTACTGTAAGTGTGCAATTACTCATATTACCTATCTAAAAATACAGTGAAATTAATTGCTCAATAAGCATAGAAACTTAAATTGTTAAATTGGGCTCATGGCACTCATTTGCCAACCTCAAACTTCAAAGCACACAAATGCTTTTTCAGGTCTTGTTTCGTTCTATATCTTAAACAATGTTGCATGGTATTTGCACAACCATCCCAGGATTGTTAGATTCGGTGTGTCCCGGTGCAAGTATACATCAAAACCTTCTAATTTGGAAAATGTCAGTAAAAGGCTAGAGGCACTGGAAATAGCAACAGCTCTATCTTTTCATAGAGAGCACAATTAACCAAAGCATGCTTAGGATGTCCTTCAAACCCCCCAATGCTCATGCTAAAGGGGCTTGCACAACAGGCAAATGGGACTGAACTACTGCGGACGAAAATAATTACCTTACATTTATATACACAAAGGCGAGTCCATAGAAAGGTCATTTCACTACGGCCAATTCACTAGAGGCTAAAGCACATCTGTGCTGCGAATACCTCCCAATCAACTTGTATGACCCCTTTTTAAGTTACTGGGATTAGCTCATTACATTTTGAGGACCAGCACAGTAGTGAATAGTTTGACAGTGTTTATTATGCCACAGCTTGTTGTCCAGTATCTACTCCTCGCATACTGGGGGAAAAAACATGCATTGTTTCATTTATATCTTTAATTGTCATTTCCATATTGAATGAGAACAGTTTTCTACTTCACAAATGCTTTGCAAGGCCACAACTGAGAGCCCCCATTGCAGTGGTGGCCTAGTGGTTAAGGAAGCGGCCCCGTAATCAGAAGGTTGCTGGTTCGAATCCCGATCTGCCAAGGTACCACTGAGGTGCCACTGAGCAAAGCACTATCCCCACACACTGCTCCCCGGGCGCCTGTCATGGCTGCCCACTGCTCACTCAGGGTGATGGGTTAAATGAAGAGGACAAATTTCACTGTGTGCACTGTGTGCTGTGCTGCTGTGTATCACGTGTGAAAATCACTTCAATTTCACTTTCACTTCCATTGCTCTAAGCTATTCATTAGGCAGATGAAGGGGAGATCCTTAGTGACATCCCAACATCCCTAGCAGAGCTGTGACCGCTGATCTTTAAGCAGAGTCATCTTTCTAATGCAGTGTAGAGATGACATTTGCGGGATGTTCTTTGGATCACTTGAATATCCCATCAGTAACTTATATATAGGAATTGCAGTATGAATTATAATGCAAGTATTGGTCAGATGTTCAGGTTTAATAGTTGAGGAGAGTTCCGATTTTATTTAATCACACAATGAGTGCCACAGCACTACATTCATTAAAAATACCATCAGTCCTCAAAATAAGTGCTGAAATTAACAATTTGGATAAGGGTCTTCTTAGTCAAAATTTCAATGTTTTGATAAACCAGGGACATGTTCACTTCCGTCCTTTTTATTTCACAAAGGCAAATTATGCTTGCCCTGCTTTCTTATTGAAAACTGGGACTCCTTTATTTTCACAAAGTAATTTTCGAAAAGTCGTTGTGAGGGAGGCAATCATTATGCCTTATGTGGCTGCATTTTACACATTTTAACCGCTAACCAAGCCAGGTCACAGTAAATGACTATTTTGATGCTCAAAGGAGTCTTTCAACTTGAAATTGAATTTAAACAGTTTCCCTTAATAGCCTAAGGATAGAGAGATATGTCACACTGCACCAGACATGGCAGGCATACATATGAGCTTTATAGTCAAATGATTCTGATTCTCTGAATGAGGGTATCTAGTGCAAAAAGGGACTTGGATTGAGTTTTGATTAAAACCCCTTAACCTGTATGTCATTATCTACTCTTGAAGTGTCAATATTGCCATTTTGAGGAGACAGAATGGACACATCCTGCTCAAAATCTCTCACTAATATTTCGTGCATTGATTCACACACACACACACACACACACACACACACACACACACACACACACACACATACTTGTGTAGCCGCAATTTGGGGACTACATGCACGATGCCACATCGTGGGGACGTGCATTTCTAAAGGCTTTATGAAAAATCTAAAGATAGATTTATGTTTCATTTGAGGCTTTAAAAATGACTGTCACTTTAAAATATAGAAAATACATTAATAAAGCAATGTGACATTTTCCTACAAACTGGGGACCTTGTCTGGTAGACATCACTTGTGAGGACCAGCAGACACACATAGTGAACTGTCTGGTTAACTGTAAGATGTAGGTACTTGTGAACAACATGGGGACGAAACAGCTGGGATGCAGCTATAATGAATGAAAAGATCAAAATTTAATAACATGAATAAAATATTTATTTTTTTTTGCTATTTTTATGTAGCATTCTGAACAGTATTCTGTACATATTTACATTCGATTCAAAGACACTTTACTGAATTGCACCCATTTCCAAAAAAAAAAAAAAGAGATTCTAAGATCCTTTTAAAACAAATGTAATAACCAGAAATCTAAAATACCAGAAAATAAGATACCAAACAAAATAAAATAACTGACTTTACATTCTTCTTTTAAGGGTAGTGATTTTGTTCTTCACAAAGAACTTTACAGACAACCAATCCCTGTCTTTCAAGGCAACAGGTTCAGCATTTATACAGGCCTCACATTGTTGTTTTCCTGGCACTGTACAAGTTTTGATGAACCTGTTTAGATGCTTTTCAACTGCATTCATTTCATCACTGTCCCATTTCTTTTTCTTTACCACCTTTCGACCTGAATGAACAAAGCACATCAGAAAAAACAGAGATTTTTAAGTTCATAAAGGCTTTCTATGAAGTTTAACAAACAGTACCTTTCATGGTAGTTGTGGTACTTGTTATTTCTGTTGCTTGTTCAATTGAAGATTTCTGGACTTCTTTTGCAGAAGGATCTATGGGTGGTTCTACATCAAGAGCCACTTAAACACAAAACAAATGCATTCAAAATTGTTAAGGATTTGATTCTTTCTTGGAGAAAATACACTGCTCACAAATTAAGGGAACACAGAAATAAGACATCCTACATCTGAATGAATGAAATATTCTTATTAAATACTTCTTTACATAGTTGAATGTGCTAACTACAAAATCACACAAAAATTATCGATGAAAATCAAATTTATCAACCCATGAAGCTCTGGATTTGGAGTCACACTCAAAATTAAAGTGGCAAAACAAACTATGGGCTGATGTAATGTCCTTAAAATAAGTAAAAATGAGGCCCAGTAATGAGGCCTTCACGTGCCTCTATGACCTCCCTACAATGACTGGACATGCTCCTGTTTAGGTGACGGATGGTCTCCTGAGGGATCTCCTCCCAGACCTGGTCTAAAGAATCCGCCAACTCCTGCACAGTCTGTGATGCAACGTGGTGTTGGTAGATGAAGCGAGATATGATGTCCCAGATGTGCACATGGGGTCTGAAGATCTCATCTCGGTAGTTAATGGCAGTCAAGCTACATCTGGCGAGCACATGGAGGGTTGTGCGCCCCCCTAAAGAAATGCCACCCCACACCACTACTGACCCACTGCCACACTGGTCATGCTGGAGGATGTTGCAGGCATCAGAATGTTCTCCATGGCGTCTCCAGACTGTCACATGTCACATGTGCTCTGTGTGAACCTGGTTTCATCTGTGAAGAGCACAGGGCGCCAGTGGCGAATTTGCCAATCTTGTTGTTCTTTGGCAAATGCCAAACATGCTGCACAGTGTTGGGCTGTAAGCAAAACCCCAATCTATGGACATCGGGCCCTCATACCACCCTTGTGGAGTCTGTTTCTGACCATTTGAGCAGAGCAGAGAGGCCTGCTGGAGGTCATTTTGCAGGGCTCTGGCAGAGGTCCTCCTGTTCCTCCTTGCACAAAGGTGGAGGTAGCAGTCCTGCTGCTGGGTTGCCCTTCTACTGCCTCCTCCATGTCTTCTGATGTACTGGCCTGTTTCCTGGTAGTGCCTTCATGTTCTGGACTCTACACAAACCTTCTTGCCATAGCTTGCATTGATATACCTAACACTTGAACACTTCCTAACATATCCTAACACTTAAACACTTTTGTTAAAACTGCATATCATATCATGTATGACTGTGTATGTGACAAATAAAATTTGAATTTGATCCTGAACGAGCTGCACTACCTGAGCCACTTATGTCAGTTGTAGACTCCATTTCATGCTACCATGGAGTCTCTTAGCTATTTCACTAAAGCCTTCATTTTAGAAGACAACGTGGGTACCTGCTGAGGCACGTACACAAAACTTGTTGAGTCTTATTAACCTTTCAACAATAGTGGTGAAGCACATTCTACTTTGTAGGGATGTCACATATATTTACATTGAAGGGACTTAATGTTTATTAAGTAAAAGAGAAGTGATTGTCATTGTGATACACTGCAACACAGCACATGTGCACACAACTAAATGTGTCCTTTGCTTTTAACCCATCACCGTTGGTGAGCAGTAGGCAGCCATGAAAGGCGCCTGGGGAGAAGTGTGTGGGGACAGTGCTTTGCTCAGTTGCACCTTGGCGGATCGGAATTCGAGATTCGATATTATGATAAAAATACATTGAAAAGAACAGTTTCATACCTGAATGTGAAAGATACTCTCAACCTGTGAACTGGCAGTGCAATTCTGACTGTCTGATTGCAATTTGACCAAATGTAAAAGTAATGTTTGCATTCTGCAAGCACACTACATAATTTCAAAATTTAAATGTACTAACAGTTATACATGTCATTATCAAAATAGGTGTAGTGTGTGGACTTAGTGTAGAGATTTTTTTAGAAGACAATGTGGGGACATAGTGGGGGAGGTGCAGCACTCTCATCCTGAGTCTTGTGAATCTTTCATAAACATTTGTGATACACAATACTTTATGGGGACTTCACATATATCATGCACATTGCACATTGTGGGGACTTAACGTATATTGTAATTAAAATACATAAAAAAGAGCAGTTTCATACCTGAATGTGGAAGATACTGTCATGCTGTGGACGGTCTGTGCAATGCTGATTGTCTTCAGAGGCACCATCTGATTTGGGGCAGTTACTGGCTTGGTTCATACCCTTTATTGTCTCCTATAATGAACAAAACAGTCAGCCATTAGACCAAACATAAAAGATATGTTGCCATTCTACAACCACACGACATATTTTCAATGTTTAAATGTACTAACAGTTATACATGTCATTAAAATAATTAATTTTGTTACAAAATCCTAATAGATCAAAATAGGTGTAGTGTGTGGACTTAGTGTAGAGATTTTTTTTTAGAAGACAATGTGGGGACATAGTGGGGGAGGTGCAGCACTTCTCATCCTGAGTCTTGTGAATCTTTCATAAACATTTGTGATACACAATACTTTATGGGGACTTCACATATATCATGCACATTGCACATTGTGGGGACTTAACGTATATTGTAATTAAAATACATAAAAAAGAGCAGTTTCATACCTGAATGTGGAAGATACTGTCATGCTGTGAACTGTCTGTGCAATGCTGATTGTCTTCAGAGGCACCATCTGATTTGGGGCAGTTACTGGCTTGGTTCATACCCTTTATTGTCTCCTATAATGAACAAAACAGTCAGCCATTAGACCAAACATAAAAGATATGTTGCCATTCTACAACCACACTACATATTTTCAATGTTTTAAATGTACTAACAGTTATACATGTCATTAAAATAATTTATTTTGTTACAAAATCCTAATAGATCAAAATAGGTGTAGTGTGTGGACTTAGTGTAGAGATTTTTTTTTAGAAGACAATGTGGGGACATTGTGGGGGAGGTGCAGCACTTCTCATCCTGAGTCTTGTGAATCTTTCATAAACATTTGTGATACACAATACTTTATGGGGACTTCACATATATCTTGCACATTGCACATTGTGGGGACTTAACGTATATTGTAATTAAAATACATAAAAAAGAGCAGTTTCATACCTGAATGTGGAAGATACTGTCATGCTGTGGACTGTCTGTGCAATGCTGATTGTCTTCAGAGGCACCATCTGATTTGGGGCAGTTACTGGCTTGGTTCATACCCTTTATTGTCTCCTATAATGAACAAAACAGTCAGCCATTAGACCAAACATAAAAGATATGTTGCCATTCTACAACCACACTACATATTTTCAATGTTTTAAATGTACTAACAGTTATACATGTCATTAAAATAATTAATTTTGTTACAAAATCCTAATAGATCAAAATAGGTGTAGTGTGTGGACTTAGTGTAGAGATTTTTTTTTAGAAGACAATGTGGGGACATTGTGGGGGAGGTGCAGCACTTCTCATCCTGAGTCTTGTGAATCTTTCATAAACATTTGTGATACACAATACTTTATGGGGACTTCACATATATCATGCACATTGCACATTGTGGGGACTTAACGTATATTGTAATTAAAATACATAAAAAAGAGCAGTTTCATACCTGAATGTGGAAGATACTGTCATGCTGTGGACTGTCTGTGCAATGCTGATTGTCTTCAGAGGCACCATCTGATTTGGGGCAGTTACTGGCTTGGTTCATACCCTTTATTGTCTCCTATAATGAACAAAACAGTCAGCCATTAGACCAAACATAAAAGATATGTTGCCATTCTACAACCACACTACATATTTTCAATGTTTTAAATGTACTAACAGTTATACATGTCATTAAAATAATTAATTTTGTTACAAAATCCTAATAGATCAAAATAGGTGTAGTGTGTGGACTTAGTGTAGAGATTTTTTTTTAGAAGACAATGTGGGGACATTGTGGGGGAGGTGCAGCACTTCTCATCCTGAGTCTTGTGAATCTTTCATAAACATTTGTGATACACAATACTTTATGGGGACTTCACATATATCATGCACATTGCACATTGTGGGGACTTAACGTATATTGTAATTAAAATACATAAAAAAGAGCAGTTTCATACCTGAATGTGGAAGATACTGTCATGCTGTGGACGGTCTGTGCAATGCTGATTGTCTTCAGAGGCACCATCTGATTTGGGGCAGTTACTGGCTTGGTTCATACCCTTTATTGTCTCCTATAATGAACAAAACAGTCAGCCATTAGACCAAACATAAAAGATATGTTGCCATTCTACAACCACACTACATATTTTCAATGTTTAAATGTACTAACAGTTATACATGTCATTAAAATAATTAATTTTGTTACAAAATCCTAATAGATCAAAATAGGTGTAGTGTGTGGACTTAGTGTAGAAATGTTTTTTTAGAAGACAATGTGGGGACATAGTGGGGGAGGTGCAGCACTTCTCATCCTGAGTCTTGTGAATCTTTCATAAACATTTGTGATACACAATACTTTATGGGGACTTCACATATATCATGCACATTGCACATTGTGGGAACTTAACGTATATTGTAATTAAAATACATAAAAAAGAGCAGTTTCATACCTGAATGTGGAAGATACTGTCATGCTGTGAACTGTCTGTGCAATGCTGATTGTCTTCAGAGGCACCATCTGATTTGGGGCAGTTACTGGCTTGGTTCATACCCTTTATTGTCTCCTATAATGAACAAAACAGTCAGCCATTAGACCAAACATAAAAGATATGTTGCCATTCTACAACCACACTACATATTTTCAATGTTTTAAATGTACTAACAGTTATACATGTCATTAAAATAATTTATTTTGTTACAAAATCCTAATAGATCAAAATAGGTGTAGTGTGTGGACTTAGTGTAGAGATTTTTTTTTAGAAGACAATGTGGGGACATTGTGGGGGAGGTGCAGCACTTCTCATCCTGAGTCTTGTGAATCTTTCATAAACATTTGTGATACACAATACTTTATGGGGACTTCACATATATCTTGCACATTGCACATTGTGGGGACTTAACGTATATTGTAATTAAAATACATAAAAAAGAGCAGTTTCATACCTGAATGTGGAAGATACTGTCATGCTGTGGACTGTCTGTGCAATGCTGATTGTCTTCAGAGGCACCATCTGATTTGGGGCAGTTACTGGCTTGGTTCATACCCTTTATTGTCTCCTATAATGAACAAAACAGTCAGCCATTAGACCAAACATAAAAGATATGTTGCCATTCTACAACCACACTACATATTTTCAATGTTTTAAATGTACTAACAGTTATACATGTCATTAAAATAATTAATTTTGTTACAAAATCCTAATAGATCAAAATAGGTGTAGTGTGTGGACTTAGTGTAGAGATTTTTTTTTAGAAGACAATGTGGGGACATTGTGGGGGAGGTGCAGCACTTCTCATCCTGAGTCTTGTGAATCTTTCATAAACATTTGTGATACACAATACTTTATGGGGACTTCACATATATCATGCACATTGCACATTGTGGGGACTTAACGTATATTGTAATTAAAATACATAAAAAAGAGCGGTTTCATACCTGAATGTGGAAGATACTGTCATGCTGTGGACTGTCTGTGCAATGCTGATTGTCTTCAGAGGCACCATCTGATTTGGGGCAGTTACTGGCTTGGTTCATACCCTTTATTGTCTCCTATAATGAACAAAACAGTCAGCCATTAGACCAAACATAAAAGATATGTTGCCATTCTACAACCACACTACATATTTTCAATGTTTTAAATGTACTAACAGTTATACATGTCATTAAAATAATTAATTTTGTTACAAAATCCTAATAGATCAAAATAGGTGTAGTGTGTGGACTTAGTGTAGAGATTTTTTTTTAGAAGACAATGTGGGGACATTGTGGGGGAGGTGCAGCACTTCTCATCCTGAGTCTTGTGAATCTTTCATAAACATTTGTGATACACAATACTTTATGGGGACTTCACATATATCATGCACATTGCACATTGTGGGGACTTAACGTATATTGTAATTAAAATACATAAAAAAGAGCAGTTTCATACCTGAATGTGGAAGATACTGTCATGCTGTGGACTGTCTGTGCAATGCTGATTGTCTTCAGAGGCACCATCTGATTTGGGGCAGTTACTGGCTTGGTTCATACCCTTTATTGTCTCCTATAATGAACAAAACAGTCAGCCATTAGACCAAACATAAAAGATATGTTGCCATTCTACAACCACACTACATATTTTCAATGTTTTAAATGTACTAACAGTTATACATGTCATTAAAATAATTAATTTTGTTACAAAATCCTAATAGATCAAAATAGGTGTAGTGTGTGGACTTAGTGTAGAGATTTTTTTTAGAAGACAATGTGGGGACATTGTGGGGGAGGTGCAGCACTTCTCATCCTGAGTCTTGTGAATCTTTCATAAACATTTGTGATACACAATACTTTATGGGGACTTCACATATATCATGCACATTGCACATTGTGGGGACTTAACGTATATTGTAATTAAAATACATAAAAAAGAGCAGTTTCATACCTGAATGTGGAAGATACTGTCATGCTGTGGACGGTCTGTGCAATGCTGATTGTCTTCAGAGGCACCATCTGATTTGGGGCAGTTACTGGCTTGGTTCATACCCTTTATTGTCTCCTATAATGAACAAAACAGTCAGCCATTAGACCAAACATAAAAGATATGTTGCCATTCTACAACCACACTACATATTTTCAATGTTTAAATGTACTAACAGTTATACATGTCATTAAAATAATTAATTTTGTTACAAAATCCTAATAGATCAAAATAGGTGTAGTGTGTGGACTTAGTATAGAGATTTAATTTTAGAAGACAATGTGGGGACATAGTGGGGGAGGTGCAGCACTTCTCATCCTGAGTCTTGTGAATCTTTCAAAAAGATTTGTGATACACAATAGTTCATGGGGACTTCACATATATCATGCACATTGCACAGTGTGGGGACTTAACGTATATTATATTAAAATTACATTTTAAAAAGAAGTATCATACCTGAATGTGGAAAGTCTCAACCTGTGAACAGTCTGTGGAATGCTGAATGTCTTCAGAGGTACCATCTGATTTGGGGAAGATATTAGCTCTGTCTACACCACTTATTGTCTCCTGGAATGAACAAAACAGCCAACAATTAGACCAAATATGAAAGTTATGTTTGCATAACTTTAAAATGCACACTCTCATTCTAAAAGTATGGATAATATCGGGTAATTAAACAGCAGTTTTATACCTGATTGTTGAGGGTGCAGTTTTCCAATGAACTTTGGGTGTAATGTAGATCCTTTTCAGAGGCGTTTTCTGACCTGGGACAGTTACTGGCTCCTTCCATTCCACTTCTTTCTTCCTGAAATTATCAAAGGAATCCCCAATAAGTCCCCAAATACTGGTAAAAGATAAAAAAGCTGAACAGTGTCAGGTTGCAAAAGCATTTTTAAATAAATACAGATGCAGAGAATATGCTTAAGTAGGTATAGTGATGATGCATCTTCAGTGAAATAAACAAAACAACCACAATTCTCTAGATTCAATATTTGTTACAGAATTCGAATGCAGGACCAGGGCTGCAAACATATGAAAAGCCCAGTAAACCAATAACAGTAAAATGGATGCGAGCATGTGTGAATTATTCTGATTGTTAAAACTTTATGAACAAACATAATATTACAATTAATTAATACTAAAATCTTAATTTATATAAATATCAGATTTCAAAATATCTTTTACAATTCTTACCTGATTCCTCCAAGGACAATCAGCATCGCCATAATTATATCTAATCTCGTCTCCAGGTGTTATGTCTTTTAAGGCAAAAAGGCACAAATGAGGCTTTCCTTCCACCATGATTCTTTTCATTTTGCAGTTGGGGTTAATGTGATCATCATTAACCAGTCTTCCAAGGGTGCCATCATCCCTTGCAGCATCAATACTGAATTTGAATAAAGAGAATGGTTATTAAATGCAAAATTATACTATTGTTAGTTTGTATTACTTAATTTTATATTATCAATATAATATATAAATTGTTAAACAATTTTTTGTGATCTTGTGATGACACAACTGATATATGCAGACATTATAAATCTACTTCAAATAGCTGAACAAATAAACATTTTTTTTTTTGTATTTCTGGAAAATATTCAGACCTGAGCAGGAACCATGCATGAGCTGCTATCTTAACTATTAGAAGCCAACTGTAAATAAGTCAATATAGTATTGCATGTTTACAATAAGTACCTTAAATGCTGACAGACAAATGATGAAATAATTCTGTTCCATCAGAAGAAAACAACCATATTACCCACAATCCCTGTGTGTCTGAGCGACGTTATGTAACCCATTTTGACTCCACATCTGACTTGAAAAAATTAATAATACACATTTAAAGCTGTTATGGGCGGTTTAGCGATGATAAATGATCTAAATGCTCCCCATGCTGTGCAACTCCACACAAGACACGAGTTCCCACATGTGGCAACAAAACTAGAATACTAATAAAAAACTAATACTAGTTTTAGCAGCGCGTTTTCAAATATATTTTTTAAATATTTAATACAGTTATACATCAAAACAAAGGAAAATATATAAATCCATTTGTACTCACGTCCAGAATTTTCCATGCCAGATGAAATCGAACATAAATCCTTTTAGGGAGTTGTGGTAAATTCGCCGTCTTCGTTTACTTTCTTCTGGATCGATAAGGTCTCCTCTGTACTCCAGTATGAAATCTCCTTTGAAAATATCTGACTCGGCAAACACTCCCCTGCCTAATTTGTGAATCACAACCCACATTCATACCTACTTTCCCTCATAGTAATTAGTTTAAGATAATATATCTGCTTTGCTCACCTTTATAGGAATTGATGTATTTAACATCAAGCCCTGCTTTATCACGGCAGGTGGTGATGTGAAAAATGGCATTGTTTATTGGGCTTTGTCGCCTCCGAGCCATTTTTCTTAGCACATTATTTCTCTTACTGCTTAGTGAAAACGTCTATGGAAGATATAGTAATAATTGTAATTTTAAATATCCATAAATAACAGAAACTAGCATGTGCTAACTAAGCTAGTACCATTTAACTAGCTAGCATTGTCATAGCTTTTCTTACTAAAACACTTTACTATTGAAAGAAATATTATTTACCCCTAACACAATGTGTATCATAAAAGTATGAATCTTTAAATGATTTTTTTCTTGCAGTTAAAGTTAGCTTACATAGATCTGGATGGTGCTATAGCTCAGCAAACTCAGTCTTGCTAACTGAGGCACTTATTAACAATTAGCTCTCTCATTGGTTTCTGATGGTCCGTGACGTCATCAAGACGAGCCAATAAGAGTTCAGCATTGCTGTACCACGTGTTACTGTGTGTATCTGCAATTGCAATTACCCTCTTCAACCCTAGTTGGCGTGTACACACTGTGAGCAATTCCAGGCACACACATACACAATGTTTTTCAAGAAAATGTCCATCTTGGGGACTTTGGAGATATTAAAGGGGTAGGCTTATTTTGATGAAATATACATGCTAGCGTAGTTAACTTTGTGGGGACTTGGTTTTTGGTCCCCACGATGACACACGTCCCCACCTTATTGGTGTGCAGTCAGGTCAATGTCCACATATTGGTAGGTTTACAAACACACACACACACACACACACACACACACACATATATACTTCATGAGTCCTTGTGATTTTTATGCACAGAACAAAAAAGCTCTAGTGATAAAGCAATCCAAGCAGAACAATACTGTTCCTGCACAAGGACTAGAATCCTTCTGCTCTATACAGAGTGAAACATTTTAGGATGCCTGGCGGAACAATCTGGCCTCAATTTAACTCCCCAAATGACATCTACTACAATGACAACATTATATAATGTTTTGAAAGGGGTATACAATGTGAATTTTTCAGAGAACACCCTGCCAGTGCTGTCGTTGTCTCTCATAAACGAGGAACAAGTGACACATTTACTGTCTGCCAAGGTCTAGCCTCTCCACAATGGCCCTAAACACAAAACAGCAAAGTCACGCTAGTTGAGAGGAGTAGCATAAACTGAGTTCATGGCAGCGAATAATAGTGCAAGCTCTTTAAATGCAGCACCTTTTCCATTACGATGCATGAGGTAAGGTCATGCGAAACAGTTCTCTTTCACCATGCTACACTGAATTCAAATCCCCGCTGTTTAATAAACTTTTTTTCCAGAATATTGGTCTGGGACAGCCAGAGAGTTTCAGCTGCTGAGTTCCTCTGAGCAGAGAGAAATTACAGATCTGAGTTTTGAATCTGAATATGCTCACGATCAGACAGACACAAACGTGAATTTCATCAAATATGAAATAATAAAAAAGCAGTGGGGCTGGTCTGAAGAAGTGTGGACCTTATTTAAATGCTGAAAGGTTCCCCAGACTGAACATACATTTGTGGAGCAGCATGGGGAAATTCAGATCACTCTTTGGGATGCTGTGGTCCAGCACGTACTGTTTTGAATAGAGAAGCCCTTAGCAAAATTAAAGAATTCCTCCAGTTGCCAGACGTGTTGATGCCACAAGTGAAATTAAATTAGTGCTCTTGCTTTGATGGCACTGGAGGTTTCATATGCTGAATTATTTTCTTGCTGCTGTCAGAAAGAAGTCCACAACATTTGCGACCAATTATTTCTCAGTATGTTTGTGATAGGACTCTTTTGAAGGTCTTCTCCAGGCCAGAAGTAGTAGTAAGATTGCGCACTGATGGGTATGGGGATCCTTGGATGGTTTGATCCTTGTGTGACACAAGTGTTTGGTGGCCTCCATGTTCCTCAGGAATAATTAAAACACACGTGTGATGGGCGCCTTGGGATGGGAAAATTTGGGGATATTTGTGAGGGAGGATTGCATTCCTCCTAAAGACATTGTGGTGGTGTCATTCTGTTTTATAATCCCTGTTGGAACAATTTGCATACATTTTTGAAAGGTTTACTACAAGTCAAAGTTTCAATACATCTAAAAAAATCTTTTTAGCAAAACCGACACCTATATAGAACAAAGCTCTGAAGTAGCATGTGCAGTTTAAAGGCAAACATAGCAAAAACCATGTAAATCCATAAACATTACTCACAGAACTGCTCTTTCAGGTTGAGCTGTTGCTAGATTGGTCTGTCTGGAATGTGATATTTCAGTCAAATAGCTTGTTAAGAACAGTGATCAAGAAATGAATGCTGAACTTTTAAACCTATTACCAGTGTATTTGGTACATCTTGATTGATGGTTTTGGGTTCAAACAATTAAACATATCTGGCAACATGCACTCCAAAACATAGTGTTATTTCAATTTCACCAAGTGTTCTTTTTCAGAACATTCAGTATTCTTCCAAAAAGCAGACTGACCTGTATGTGTCAAAACATATTGTGCTGCATGATTAAATTATACAGCTAATATTTTGCCGTCACTTCTATGGGTGCAACTTTAATATTCGTATTTCAGGCTATTGGGAAGGTAGGGAATACTGAAGGGATTACAACAAAACTCAACTACAGCAAAAGTAGCAGGACCTGCTGTTATTAGCCAAAAAAAGATAGAAAATCTGTCAGAATGAATTAGCCCCAATGACTCATAGTGGCAAATGTGGTGTAATCCCAGACACTGGCTCAATTTACTGTCTTGGAGACTGTCATATCATTTTATTTTCACATGCATCAGAATGTCATTTTTGTTAAGCATTCAGCCCAGCATTTCCAATCTGGTTGTCATAATACCAAGGCTCTAAAACAGCATTTATCACTGCTCTCCCCAGACCTCATTGTAGAGAAAGACTGAAAAATAACAGCCTGCCCTCTGATCAGTCTTTGTCACTGAACATTTCTGTTTTATATTGGTTCATATTTTAGTGATTCTGGACTGAAGCCAATAAACTCAAAAAACTCAATGAGACTTACTGATTTTTGCTGACTCATTTGCCAGTGGTCTAACGAGTGTATATTACTCTAAATCTGTGAAAAAAATGGGGAGAACAGCTTTGACAACTATTTGTTCATAAGGCAGTCATTTTTATTCATTTTGATGATCAGCTCTGCCAGATCAACTTCTATCGAATGCTATCAGTTACCCTGCAGGAACATGCTCTATTCAAAAAATGCAGGGTTTAGAGATGCCATCTATCAGCAACATATGAAATCCAAAATGCCCAAGGTTTACCAAGCTGCAAGTGCTGCAAACTGAGGAAGGAAATAATGTTTCTGTTCAAATTCATATCGCTGCTTTTTTAGTCACTTGTCCACAGAAAAAAAAAATGACATTAACACATTAGGTCCTATACACTCAAAAACATCAGGTCATGCATATAACCACTGTTCCCTGAGGAAGAGGAATGAGGTACAGCACAAGACACATGGGAAAATCATAGCCTGACCCTGTCCAGCATGTGTGAGATCAACTCTACTGGGGGAATGCAGAACAGAGAACACTTGGTCACTTGTGAGCTAGAGCATCCACACTGAGAGGCGCACTGAGAGAAAAGAACAGAGGACACCTAGATGATAAAAGTGATAATTTATTAACTGAAGTGATTGTCACATGTGATACACAGCAGCACAGCACACACAGTGAAATTTGTCCTCTGCATTTAACCCATCACCCTTGGTGAGCAGTGAGCAGCCATGACAGGTGCCCGGGGAGCTGTGAGTGGCACCTTGGTGGATTGGGAGTCGAACCGGCAACCTTCTGATTACAGGGCCGCTTCCTTAACCGCTAAGCCACCACTGCCTAGCGGTGTGTTTTCTCTGCATGCTAACAGATCTTCAAGCCGCTCTGCGTACTGATAAATATGCGACCCAGACCCAGATCTGATATTTTCTGAGCTGGGGATTGCAAGCTGATTCTCATATTAACTAAAAACCCTAGATGCTGCAGGTGCGGCAAGACAGCAGTGTCACCAGATTGACCAAAAATGGCAGAACCCGAATGCCCTGGCACTAAAGTGTGGCCTGTTCTGCTTCAAGGCATTTCGCAAAAGTGCACCTGTTATCTGGCTGAATCGCAAAATGACAATCTTTTTGAAATTGCAACACTTGCAAGTCCAAAATTAGACATGAACCGCCATCTCTCTTTGGAACCACAAAATAACGACTGTACCAGCCGCTTGTACGTTTGTGAGAGGAACAGGCAAAATGGCCTGTTTGTGTAAAACACTGCTGTCCGAGAATGTCCACACCGCTGCCACCTGACACCTGAACCAGACTCAGGTAAACCCGAGTGATGGGTCCAATGTGGTGGGGACCAGAACAGCGGTAACGCCGTTTATTATATTTTTCACATCCCACGCAAACACAAAATTCACTTAATACAGACTGAGCATTGTCTCTGAGCACAATACTCCCCACCCTTGAGCTCAGAGACTGGGTAAAGGATGAAAAGGCCAGGGGGACCTCGTGTGTGTGACTGGGAGACTGTGAAGGGGCAGGTCATGTTCGTTTTGGACTGGAACCCACAACATAAGGAGAGTGGGGCTTTCTGGCAGACACAACAAATACTCCCGGTACCAACTGGTCCTCTCCACTCATTCCGCATGTTAGGAGGATGAAGAACGTCCTGACATCCCTACAGAGGACGGGTGGGGGTCCTGCGCTCCAGGCCGGCAGACGGGAGTCCCTTCTGAGGTCCCTGCAGGGAGATGTGGAGCAGCCTGTTTCAGCAGGGGTGCAGGGGCAGGGCCAGGACTGGTCTGTGGCTTTTAGATGGCTGCCATGGCTTGACATCCCATCTGGGGAGGACACAGCAAAGTGCCTCTGTCTGTTTCTGCCGCAACTCGAACTTCGCTAAAATGACATCGAGCGACTGGCCGAATAAGCCCACTGTGTAAACCCACTGTGGCTCGTCCAGATAAGTTGCCCGATCCCAGTCTGGCATGTCTGACAGGGTCGGCCAAAGATGCCGCTGGGCCACCACTGTAGCAGCCATGCCCTGTCCAAGCAAGACTGCTGCACAGCGGGAGATGGGGAGAATATAATCTGAGGTGATTTTGACCTCACTGAAGAGCACAGCGGTGAAGCTCTCCGGTGGCAGCATGCTGCCCAGGTCAGATCATCCGGTAGGTCTGCAGCAGGGTGACCAAACTCAATGCCCGCGCCGTGCTCGCCTGAGACGGCTAAATCTTCCTCGGCTGTGCCAAGGAGAAAGGACAGAGTTTGGAGGGGAGTGCATAGATTTGGACCTGGATGTGGTGAGCTCCGTGACAAAGTCCGGAAATAACGGCAAATAAGTGGACGTCGGAGTAGAGGGGGAATTGTAAGATTAATTTGAGTTTGAATACTGGCTCAGACCTTGTGTGGGTTGAATTTGCATGCTCTACCCCGTGTTGGTGCAGTTTTCCTCTGGAATCACCTCCAATGATCTCAGCTCTCTCATGTTCACTGTGGGGAGGAAGGTGTTTAGAGAAAAAAATGCATAGTGTGGGAGGGAACAAAGTTTGCTGTGTTGATGTAAGCAGAATGAAGCACCATATGTGCTGGTGAGGGGCTTTTGACGTGTGACTGTCTGATAGGTTTGTCATGTCAGATCAAGGTAACTGGAAGTCATCAGAGCGTCTGCGCTCTCCAGGGCCAACAGCACCTGTCATGATGACTCTGAGCTGGTGTTTAGATTTGATTCGCCTCTCCCAGCGTGAAGTTAAGTGTTGCTCTGATAACGTGATTCAGAACCAACTGCGGAGCAAGAAATGCATGTGATCAGAGCTAAATCAGGTGCAGTTGTTTGTGGAATGTCAAGAAAGGCAAGGTGTGGGGATGTAACAAAGATCAACGTAAAACACAGTCAAAGACATATGACTTAGGGCTGCAAAAAAGTTAGCTCAAAGGAATTTCAACCAAACATCTGACTTAAACAGTTCATAACAAAGACGTCAAACAGCAGACATTAATTTAAGGAGACCACTATGTGTCTTGCCCATTGCAAGCCTTTTTCCTTTTTCATCTCTCCCTGCAAAGCGTTAATCAAGTTGCTGTAGGGTAAACTGAGCCCGAATGGACAGATAAGAATCAATTTCTTAATAGATTCAGAAGCACGTGATGTTTAGTAAATTATTAATAATTCCACATGTTTGACAATTTGTATGCAAATTTAATAATAAAGTTCTTATAACGAGCTGCTTTGAACAACAACAACATCAACAACAATTATTTCTTATGTAGGCCATAAGCACATACAGTAGGACTTTATCAGTGTAGGGACTAGTGTTGTGAAACTTACATTTACAGCATTTATCAGACGCCCTTATCCAGAGTGACTTACAATCAGTAGTTACAGGGACAGTCCCTCTGGAGCAACTCAGGGTTAAGTGTCCTGCTCAGGGACACAATGGTATTAAGGGGGATTTGAACCTGGGTCTTCTGGTTCATAGGCCAGCGTGTTACCCACTAGGCTACTACCACCCAGAAACTTCAGTGGTCTTTCAATTCGATTATCAATGCTTCAATATCGATGCATCTCATACATTTTCTACATTTGTCACATGATGACACTGTCGCACTCACCTTGTAACAGTTGTATATACTGGCAGTACTCCCTTAAATGAACACGTCTCTTAATGCACACGTCATGCAATGAAAAGTGAATGGTAATGCTATGCACAATATGTATCTGTGTCTGACGGATGACAATGCATGGTAAGGGATGGAAGGTTCCTACTTTATTGATGGTTGATAAGGAGCACTCTTGTTGATCAGCTGTGTCGCTGGTCTCTCGTGTTGACTCGTGATGAGGTTGAGGTCTTGGCCAGTGACTGAACGATTGGTCAGTAACTGGTCATGTTGCAGAAGGGCCAGGGTCAGTTTTTGGCTCCCCTGACCAGAGATGAGTTCGTTTTGCGACTCATCATAAGAAGGTGATATAACACTCATGCACTACACTCCTGATATTCACTTGTGAATGAAATATATAATGTAGCTCCATTTCTGTTTCCCTATATGGCTTAAGCACCCACACCTGTCTGAAGAAGGAAGCGTCCTGGCATATGTAGTTTTTGCCATTTTGTGAGAGTTGTTTGTTTTTTCGGAATGTCGCACCCCTTGACCACATAGCCCCTCATAATGGCACAATTGCTACAGCCTATTTTCCAGTAGAGAAGCAAGACAAAGTGTTTTGAAGTTGGTCCAGGGCAGTCACAGCGAGTCGTTGATTCACTATTACTGTATCTGGCAGAACAATCTCCAAGGTCAACCCACTGTATGCTCTTCATCAGTCCTTACCATAAAGGCAAGACTTCTCATAATAAAATAACATGACACATAGGTCCACCTATAGTATCCTAGCGGCTAACACACCTGCCTATGCCTATGAATCAGACTGCCACAAGTTTAAACCCCACTCACTTCCATTGTGTCCCTTAACCCTGAGTGTCTCCAAGGGAATGGTCCCTGTAACTTCTGACTGTAATATGTTCTGGATAAAGGCATCTGCTAAATGCCTTAAATGTCAATAGAGAGATTTTTATTTTATTATTATCAATGATAATATTTTTGTAGGTTTATTTTCTTTCGAGAATTTAATACATTTGAGTGAGTGTTTTAAGAAAATAGCATTGTTACAGTTGTATGAATGTTTTCTTTGTGACTAAATAATATATCGCTCTTTGTCTTAAAATCACAAAACAGTATTATATCTCTCATCTATTTTTCAGGGGCTTGGTGCCAGACATTAAATTTCAATTAAATTTCAGCTCACTTCATTGCATTTTAACTGTCGCACCTACACTTTGTCTAGGTCAATGCAGGACAGCCATAGGCTAAAAATCCGAGCGGACAATGGAAAGGAGATCCCCTCGCCTGGCACCTACACCAACCTGGCCAGTGGCATCTGGAACACGATCTTCTGAATATAATTGGTGTGAGCAGGGGCAACTGCCTGCACGCCATACAGCATCTCTGGTCTGCACTACAGATGACGGGGTGCTGCTGCTACAGCCTTGTACAAAATGCTGTCTTGCCACTGGCCCACAGGCAGGCAGGTTGAGTTCCATCCCACAGATGCACAATGTCACACCACCTGCCGATGCACTTCTAGGCCAGATGATGCCCTTTGCAGAATGAGAGTGATTCTTCAGGCCAGGAGACTTCCATTGCAGAGATCTGGTGTATGAAACTTTGCAATGGGGTACATTTCATTTTAAATAACAGGCGCTGTCTAGACCTCATTTCACTGACGCTAACCAGAGTTACAACACAGAATATAGCAGGCCAACTTCTGTTCTGTGTTGTTTTATTAAAAGGGCATAAATCCAATTTCAAACGAGAGTAAGACAAGAACATTGCACTACCATGCAAAATGAAAAGCAGACTTTCCCTCCCAAACATAAAGCAAGGAATGACATTTTGAAAGGTTAATTAATGTTTGCAATGAAGATTAATGTTTTTAATGATCACTATGTTTTAATGGCATTGATGACTCTCTGTTCCGGTAAGTTCTATGTTAACCAATATGGTCCGGAATTACATTACGTAGGCTTATAAGCAATGCTTAGTGCATGATTAATGAACTAATTTTAAACCATAACTGACAAGCATCCACATATCACTCTATTTATTGTTTAGAAAGGTCAGTTGATTGCCATCAGAATTGGAATGGTTTCATAAAATTTGTTTCTATGTGCTTTCCACTAAATAACCTACAATACTGTTTTACTTCTCTCCTGTACAGCATTTTGCAATCTAATATCTTTTAATTTTGCTCAGAGCTTGAAAAGGGCAATGTAGATATTACCTGGAGGATGTCTGAAGTTTGTCAGACAGAAACCTTATGTACACTCCCAGACCTTGGGACATACATAGCATAATTGTATGTCCCTCTATAATTTTACTCTGGGATTGGCAATCCTAAAACGAGCAGAACGTGTCACATATTCAGCATGCCCAGGTAATACATTTACATTTACGGCATTTGGCAGACGCCCTTATCCAGAGCGACTTACAACGTGCTTTCAAGTTACCATCGATGAAGAGATCAATTCCGGTTCACTAGGACCCCAACTATGAATACATCTATTTAATTCACTCTGTTGTAGATTCTGTACACAAAGTTTGACAAGAAAATTACAATTTAATCTAAATATTCTTTAAAGAGGAAGGTCTTGAGCTGTCGTTTGAAGGTGCTCAGTGACTGAGCTGTTCTGACCTCGAGGGGAAGTTCATTCCACCACCGAGGGGCCAAGACGGAGAAGAGTCTAGATGAATGTTTTCCTTTTACCTTCAGAGATGGAGGGACCAGGCGAGCAGTACTGGAGGCTCGGAGTAGTAATACTCTTGCATTTTCTTGTTGATCTAATCTACACTACCAACTCGCTCCCTCCATCATCCATTCTGTCTGAAGTCTCTTCCACCAGAACATAGTGACATTTACCTACCTTCTTCACAACTGCCCCCCCAAATAAAAGTGTTTTTGGAAAAAGGGATTTCATGGGAATCCAGCAAGGATTAGCCTCATGTTTCCTTAATTAAGTAATGAAGTTTGCAGGTTGTCATGAGTGTGGATTTTACTGAAAATGTTCTGCCAGGTGCTACAATAAGAGAAAGATAAGAAATACCGATCTAGTATAACCAACTGTCCAAATTTGTTTTACAATGGATTTATTACCTATGTTTATAGTACTTTTTTCTCTTCTGAAGTTCAGCAGAAACCTATTGGGGTGGTGGCCTAATGGTTAAGGAATCGGCCCTGTAATCAGAAGGTTTCCGGTTTAAATTCTGAACCGCCAAGGTGCCACTGAGCAAAGCATCGTCCCCACACACTGCTCACTAAAGGTGATTGTTAAAAGCAGAGGACACATTTCGGTGTGTGCACCGTGTGCTCAGTCTATTACAATCACTTCACTTTCTTTTTTTATTGTTGATGGACATGAGGGTATACTCTTTAGGAACTTTCTCTTTAGAAAAGTTTGTCCACACTACCTAAAGCATTCAAAACATTATGTCTCTAATCAGTAATGTTAGGAAGCCTGACCTGAATTTTCTGGCATACTTTGTTGGTTATAAAGCTAATCAGCTGCTGAACCTATGTTAACCTATGGCTTTTTTAAAACAATACTGTTATCTCAGAGCTAATATGATCTAATTCCACTAAATCAGCAAATATATTGACAGGACTCTCTGTGGCTTTTAACTGCAGTCTAATGTAAAGAAACCAAGGGCACAAGTGCAAACAAGAAAAAGTGCTCAATTATTCGGTCAACTGTGGCTGCATGAAAAGACAGTCCCTTTATTTATAGAGCACCTTTAAACAACTAGATGATCAAGTGCTGTACAAGTGTCCGTACAATTAAGAGCTAAAAGAATACAAAGTTATAAAAACAATAAAACACTAACCAATTAAACTATTAAAAGACACAATGCCTCCCTCAATACAAATTAAAGGTCACAGAGGAAAGTTGAGTCTTCAAGCTTGATTTAAAAACCCCCAGGTCTGATCTGATCTAACATGCCAGGGAAGTTTGTTGCAGAGCCCAGGAGCTGTAATACTGTCTCTGCGAGCCTTTAGTCTAGTCCTAGCTGATCGGATGACCGGAGTTGTCTTGCTGGACTGTATAGAGTATGTGAAGGTCATGGAGGCACTGAGGCACTGACCCTTTATGAGCTTTAAACACAATCAACAAGATCTTGAATTCTATCCTCAGTGGCAACCAAAAAATTAGGTCAGATTCGGGGATATGTGGTCAAGCTTGCGCTTGCCAGTGAGCAGATGAGCTGCTGCATTTTGCATCAGTTGCATCCGATGGATTAGTAACTGACCAATACCGACATATAACAAATTACCGTAATACGATCGTGAGGTAATGAAAGCGTGTGTTACTACAACTCCAGATCTCTAGGAGAGAGATGACCTTTGACCTTTGATATAGTCCTTAATTGACAGAGTTCTCTTGTTTATCGAACTATCAAAGGTCACCAAATATGGGGTGGTCCACTCCCAAACAGTATTTAAAACAGTTGTGCTTTATTTTTGGGGTAGATGCTCTTTGATCATGCTTTATTGCAAATGTAATATGAGTCCTGTATTCATTCTGTTAATCTCTTGGTCCATGTTCTAATCCATGAGGTCAGTTTTGTTTGATAAATGTTCCATCTGTAGTGTTGATCTGGTCTGATTACCATGATATACTTTTCATTTTCACCAATTTGTAATGTTGATAACACTCCCTAAAGATAAATGAGTTTTCACTCAATGCAGAATCAGAATAGGATCCAGTGGCCATTGCTGTTTAGCAACATTAGCCACATATCCTTTGAGTCAAATCAATTAATATGCAATGAACAATCCTGAAGGGGAAAAAAATGGAAGAGTTTACCTGGATTAGTTTGGAAATGTCAGAAGTTGGAAAGTGGAGAAGGGGAAAGCGGCCTGTTTGTGTGAAGTGACAGATAAAACATATTGACAACTCCCTGCTGTATGAGAATACACCCTGTCACTGGCCATGAAATAAAATCCCACAGGACAATAGCATATGCTGCCACATTCCATCAGGAATTAGAAAGCCATGTCACTGCGAGATATATTGCAGGCCCTAACCACTCACTCGGTCTTAAGAACATGCCGGATATCATTATGCTCATGCCGCACATGTACCGCTTTCCCTCCCAAGAGCCTCCAGAAAGCCTGACTTCAGCTGCCGCATCAGTTTAATGCATTCAAATATTAAGGCAAACCTCATTCAGAGTCCATCTTAAGTTGCACATGTGGCACTTGGAGGAGAGCTAAATTGTGAACTCCCTTCACCCACTTGTCATTTTCAATGTGGCTGGGAAGCAGGCATGACTCGTGTACACATTTTATGAGCAGAAGAATGGGATTGGCTCACCCGTGTCGGCTACTGCATTAATATGCAATCGTGGCTCACAGGCGAGGACTAAATAAATAAATAAATCAAATTCCCTGCGAGCCAAACATATCGTTTGAAAGTGTTTCCTCGACCTTCAAACTCCTGGCCGCTCTCCTCCTATAGTATCGATAATTACGCTAAGCAGGTTTTAATCACCATCAGCAATGCCATTAGCCGCAATGAGGTTCATCTTTGATAACACCCCCCACCCCCCCAATCATTAAAAATACAAACAGTTCTGCAGCAAGCATTGCGCAAGATTGCTATGGACACATACCTCACCCCGCCAAAGTTACGTGCCTCACTTAATTGAACGTGGCTCTAATTAATGGCCTCCTCATGAGGATCCTGCATAGTTATTGTGTGTCAGGGACCGTTCTTCAGACGTGTATGGAAGTTGAAGGCGTACAATATATAGTAGGCAAAACATGACCAGGGAATATTTCTCTTGCCTTACATTCGGCTGTCACAATATTTGACAGCTGTAGCAGCATTATTTTGTACGCATGCTGGCAGTTATTTTATGGACTCTGGAACAGCAGAAATGTCATGAAGAAAACCACTCTGGCAGGTCTTAAAGGTAAATGGTTTAAGGGCAGAACAGTGAGTGACTGAAGCAAGTGCGAACGGAGAAAGATTTCACGGCCTCTGGGAAAGAGCTGCGTTGCTTCTAAAACAAAGAATTATGGAGGTGGAACCTCACGTGGGGCTAGTGCACTTAGGAAGAAAATAAAATAAAATCATTTGAGGGTCTTGAAAGGCAAAGCTGCTCCATATCACACTACCCTTCAGCATACTTGATCACTTGCTCAGATTCCTTGAGGCATCAAGCTCTGATGTGAAACTACAGTAACTGGGGTAATAGAGGTGAAAGCTCTTTTTATTTCTTTTTTTCTTCAAATGAAATATGGATAACCACTGCTTGCAATATGCAACTTCTTTTTACTTTTGTTAAAAGCATTCACCTTTTCACTCATCAACCGCCTTAATTGTTTTATTGCCTTGATTCCCGTTGTCTTGCTGATGGATGATATCTAAAGATGGCTGAGGCAGATTCTTCCTTTATTTAAACGTCTACTTCATCAGTGTAACCCAGTTGCACTGAAGCACATGGCGTTACACTTCACTTTTTAATTTGTGCACTTTCCCCAGATGTACAGTTTACTTTACTTGGGAAGAGCAGAAGTGGCAGCACTGAAGAGGAAGGTTGAGGGGAAGTGTGTTTTTTTTGGCAGTGCCACCGAATGCCATGTAAAAATGATGTATGGGCACCACAAAAACAGAAGCTGGTGGTAAATGCATACTGTCAGTGTGGACGGCTTTTGCAAAATGATGTCTTTTAGTGATTTTAAAGTTTTGTGTGAGTTTCTGAGTACATTTAACAACCAGCACTTTACTGCGGCAAAACACTTTTCAGGTAATATTTCCAAAAGTTTCATTATTTATAAATCCAATCACGTCATAACACAGAAATTAAGAGGATTATAGAAAGTTTGGAAGTGAGAGTACACACACAAGGTTATCTTTTAGCTTTAGCCATCAAGGTGAAAATGGTCTAGTGTATAGTATTCTATGTTCCAGTTGCATGTACTGCATGTGTCAACGTCACAAAAATTGTCCTTTTGCGATCACATTCCTGACCTGGACAGGTTATGACCTAACATGATCTTGAATAGAATAAGTGGATGATAATGGTAAATGCATGGGCATTCTATATGTGCCATATCCAGCATTTTCTGTGTCCCTTTCTTGGAATAAAAGTCTTGTAAATGTGGCAGTAGTGAACATGCCCCAAGTTAAAACCAATCATCACAGTTATTTGGGTCAATACTAAGATCACAGTAATCGGACACCATTACACTGTGATTTTTGAATAATCAAACTACAGTTTATTTAATCACTTAAACTTTGAACCCAGATAAGGTTTACAACTTCCAAAGCCCATCACAGGTTTTGTGTAACATTGTGTAACATTTCCACAGTCCCGTGCTGATCTCCTTATGATCTCAAATGCATGATGCAGAAAAGTTGGTCCACGCCAGATTACTGCAATGCATTGCTGTCTGGATGTTCTAGTAGGTGCAAGAACAAACTCTAGTTCAGAATGCTGAAGCCAGAGTTTTAAGAAGAACCAGAAAATACGACCACATCATCACGGCCTTATGTTTATTGCACTGGCTACCCTTCAAATTTTGGACTTATAAAGCACTTAATGGTCTCGCCCCGCAGGACCTGAGTGTCCAGAGAGGGTCCAAGTATGAGGGGTGTCATCTGCAATGGTTTTTAAGCCCATTGAGACATACTGCTTGTCATTTTGGGCTATACAGAAATAAATTGTGGCCGTTGCAGTTTTTCTAGGCCTCACGTAAAAAGCACCTTGCTTTGTGGAACATTCACACTTTACATTTCATTGGTTCAGTTTGGCCACAGACCCGTAATGGTAACATATTTTTAACGTCCTTGTCACTTGATTTAAAATACATGAATGGTGACACAGAGTACATACACAGTTTGTTGAGGGCTGATCTTTGTAAAGGTATTCCTACATCATCATGCACTTTCATTTCATGTCACTTAACAGCATTGATTTAGACATACTTACAATTTAGAGACCACAGGAATTTCTGTTTACAATAGTTTCTTTTTAATGATATACCGAAATCTTGAAAACAAATCTTAACTCACCTCGAAGTGGCATTCAGAGGCAGATCATTTTCATGATTAAATACCTCTGTGATAAATTTATTAGTCATTTTTCATCAGGAGTCAATAAGAGGTCAAAAGCCATGATGAAAAAACAGTTGTAAAAAATTCAAATCTTCTACATTTTAGTGACATGTTGTATTGTGAAACTCAATCTTTTTAAGTGTCAGTCAAGTGTCAGAACAAAGACTCATGCCATGACATTTTTTGGTTTTTGCATCTCTCAAAAAGCACTTAAGCAACTGTGAGTTGTGGTTTCACAGCAAATAAACTGCATATGTCAGACACAGCAATTTATTTACCTACATAAGCTTGATAAGTCTTCAAAGGACATCTTCAAAGGACACACGGCGCATGTGGCAAAGGATCCAGACCATCACAAGCTACAAGCCAACACATCAGGCCTGCAGCAGCGACCCCTCCCAGCCAGATGAGCTGAATTGCTTCTTTGCACGGTTTGAGGCAGAGATCAGGGAGCCACTGAGAAAGACGACCCCTTCTCGACCCCTCCTCTGTCTTTCCACGGGAGATGTCAGGATGACCCTCCACAGAGGAAACCCATGGAAAGCAGCAGGACCAGACAACGTACCTGGTCGGGTGCTACGGGTGCTAGCACTCACACCCATCATTACAAAGTGCATTGAGATGCTGGTTCTGAGGCACGTGAAGACTCAACTTCCACAGAATCTGGACCCACTTCAGTTTGCCTACTGGCCAAACTGCTCCACAGATGATGAAATCTCGTCTGCCCTTCACACAACAACAAAAAAGACACTTACGCCAGAATGCTGTTTATTGACCTCAGCTCAGCAATACTGTCATCCTTCAGAAGCTGGTAATGAAGTTGGACCTGCTGGGAATAAGCTCTCCACTCTGCAGCTGGATCTTGGACAGACAAGCCTCAGTCTGTGTCTATAGGAAATAACTTCTCTAAGGTCCTCAGACTGAGCACAGGTTCCCCACAGGGATGCATGCTCATCCCAGTGCTGTTCACACTGCTGACACACGACTGTGCTGCACAGTAAAGTTCAAACAACATCATCAAGTTCGCAGAAGACACAACATTTGTGGGGCTCATCACCAACAATCAGAAGTCTGCCTACGGAGAGGAGATAAAACATCTTGTGGATTGGTGCTGGAGCAACAAGCTGACTTTCAATGTCATCAAGACCAAAGAGATGGTTGTCAACTTCAGGAAGAAACCGACTGTCCCCACCCCACTGCACATCAATGGATCTGCTGTTAAGGTCGTCAGCAGCGGTAAGTTCCTGGGAGTGCACATGACAGTCAACCTCTCCATGAACCTCAACACCACCTTCACCACCATGAAAGCCCAGCAGCTTCCTCAGCTTCCTCCCATCCTGACATCATTCTACCAAGGGACCATTGAGAACGGCACTGTCGGTTCCACAGCATCAGAACTGTAACTGCCAGACACTGCAAGAGCTTCTTCAGTGTGTATATACATAAATATTTTTCTTTTATTCCACTATATCTGTGTGATTTTTCAATACACGATATACTGTGTATACTGTTGTACTGACAATAAACCAATTTTGAATCTTGAATGTTGCCAGAACTAACAAAAATGCTGCAGGGATTGTAAACATATAATAATAATAATAATTATTATTAATAATAATAATAATAAAGCATTGTTTTTGTATTATTCATTCCAAGCTAAGGATGCTGGTGCTGTGTAGAATGAGGATTGGCCCCAGCACGAAGCCAAAAAGCCCTTTTTTGGATAAAACAAGAATAGACATACCATGATGCATTTTGAGTAATATCCCCAAAAAAACAACCAAAAGACGTGATTCCTAGCAAATATGCGCTCAGTTAGGTGCCCTGCACTTAATGTAAACATGCATTGGGTTTAAGTCATAGGGCAGAATGTAGTCTTTTGATCTTGTTTTTCTTGTTATCTGAACATAAACCGATTTGAGCTGTTTCTGTGGCTCTCAAGAGAAAAAAAAAAAAAAAAAACGAAACGTTGATCTCGCATAAAAAAGTTTAACATCGCTTTGTTTTCGCTGATTTGAATTTCATGTGAGATCACAGTTTCTGACATTGCAGAACACACTGATTTCAGATTTCAACTAACTGAGCCTTTTTCTCCTATGAAAATTGTTTGTCACTGCTATTCCTATTTGTGTCAGTCTCTGGCTGCAGTAAAACCAAATTTGCTGATCCATGATACCTCATTTGGCATGAAAACATGTTTTTATGATCTTGAGAATGCATAGTTGTATATATCAGCAAATTAACAGTGTATTATGAGAAAAAAATGTATTTTAGGGATTTCTATAAATTCTCATGTCCAGTGTGTAACATCTGTGAGAAAAGTTTACTTGAAAATTTTGCCCATTTAAAAAATAAAGTGCAAAAGAAAATAAATAAATAAACAAATAAATAATGACTTCACTGTCTTAAAAATTAATTTATAAGTAAACTTATTTAACCTAGGGAAACAGTCTTCACAATGCTGTAGTCAAGGGCAGACCTTTGTGTGAATAACAAAGAATTTGTCAAGTCTTGGGTTTCCAAGGAAACTTCTAATGGCAAATCAATACCAAAAAGACAGATGATTTGTATTTGCTTGGTGACTAATGACATTAAAGCCTTTGCTCTGTGGAGCATTATTGCTTCTACCTCTTGGGTTTGCCGCTGACATGAGTTCCAGCAAATTGTCTGGAACAAAAGTTTAACTGAAACATATAATGGCTGCGCAATTACGTTGTGCCGGGTGAGGGCGTGAGGGGAAAGAAAGTGAATGGATCACAGGGAACACAAAAGGCTTCATTCAAATTCAATTAAAAAAGAAAATAAATTGGCTGATTTACACACAATGGAATGCAAAAAACAATGGAAGCAGCGAAGTATGATATTGTTTGTTTTTCTGCCAAGAGACAAGAGCATCTGAGCACATCATACCCATTCTTGTGCAGAACACAAAACACAAATTAGAACTACACATGGTTAAGTAATACTGCATGTTATTTTGATTAGAATGATGATGGATGCTTTTGTGAGTGTCGGCAGGGCACGGCACAGGTAACATGTTGAACACTAGCCAGCACTTAGGATATATCCCCTTAGCTCATTAAGACGATTAAAAGGAAACAGTAACATTATCTGAAAGAGATATTAATCAAGCTACGTTTGCTGATTCTATGACCACCAATGTCAAGTGGGACCATGTTGTGTGCATGCAGAAAACTGAGGATCTTGCACAGGTATTAAAATGGGAATGATTTTTGTTTTTTTTGTTGCCGTTCGACTGATTGATACCTTTCAACAATGAGATTTGCAAGTGTTCTGTGAACCATGGCTTTCGCAGTAGCTGGTAACTACAGATTGAAAAATGATTGATTTGTTTTCAGTTCAGTTTCAGTTTTTTTTTTCAATTAAAGACATCAAAGGTGGTGAAATTATTTATTGTCCTCTCCACCATTTTTAAAATGGGTACATTTCTTGTATTTGCAACACACTTTAAGACATAGAGCATGGGTGATGCTGGCCATATAAAATCCAGTCTTTGAATCCAAAAGATACAATTGAAGTTAGATCAGCACATAAAGACAGCAAAATACCTTCTGGAAGATGAAGTAGATACGGAATGTTGGAGCACTCATTTCATGTGCTGTGAAACATGAGCAAACAGAATTTTCATTATAGAAAGACATTTCATTGCTAGTTTCCACTTTTTTGTATATTCACAATGAAGCAGCTTCACGTTCTGTTGTTCACTGATATTTACATTTATAGCACTTAGCAAAGACTCTTATATAGAGCCGGTCCAGTCCCCCCCCCTGGAGCAAGTCAGGGTTAAGTGTCTTGCTCAGGGACACAATGGTAGTAAGTGGGGTTGTAACCTGTGACTTTTTGGTGATCCAGTTCATAGGTGAATGTGTTACCCAATAGGCTACTACCACAAAACACTGATTAGGCTTTGCAACTTGGATAATTTTGCTCAGAGCTATTTATTTGAATATAATTTATGAGATATATAATAATATGAGAGAGAGAGAGATCTATTGAAATGTTATTCACTACATTAAAAATATATGGATCCCATAATTAATCATGGCTATAATAATCCCACTCACTCAATTTCCATAATAACTTTCTCAGGGTCATGGCTCCGGAGTCCACCCTGGGACAAGAGAAAAGTATAAGATGTTTTAGTCATATTTATTTTCTTGAAATTCAATATTTGACAAAAAAGCATGCAAGTGAAGGTATTTTAGTATGCAATCCTAATATATTCAATTCAATTGTTAGAACCATTTGTCTCTTGACTGCTTTGAGGTATATTACTTTGAGTTGCATTATGTTGTGTGCTATATACAAACAAGTGTATAGTGATTATTGTTTTTATATATAGATTATTCTCAAGCAGTCACATAATTCATGCGCAAAATACCATAAGCAGCTGGAAGAACAAAGTTATTAGCGTCTTAACGTGCTTCTTACAACAGAATGGTAGGGTCACTGATACAAATAAACAGATCCAGCACAAATGTTGTCAGTAATAAAGTGTAAGATGTGACATCTTGGAGACATGACATTCCTGTGCCTTTGTTGCGCATAGAGATTCAACACCTCCGTTTTTGCATCCCTTTGTCAAACTGCACTGCAACATCCCCCGAGCCAAACGTGTGAGGTGTCGGCCGTCGGGACCACCTATCCTCTTTGTCTTCCCCAGATGGGAGGCCCCCGAGCCAAACGTGTGAGGTGTCGGCCGTCGGGACCGCCTACCCTCTTTGTCTTCCCCAGACGGGAGGCCCCCGAGCCAACCATGTGAGTTGTCGGCCGTCAGAACCGCCCACTCTCTTTGTCTTCCCCAGATGGGAGGCACCGGGGGCGTGATGTCAGAAACAACAGGTTCTGATTGGTCTGTGACAAGGCCAGGGATATAAGGCCAGGGGTATAAAGGCCAGGGGTATAAAGGTCTGTTCACATGTGGGAAAGGTCACTTTCTTTCCCAGCTGGCTTTCCATCGAAACCGGATTTTCAGGTTTTCGAGTCTGCTCTATCATCTCATTTTTTCTCATGGCTTTCTCTCTCTCTCTCTTTCTCCCTTTACTCTTTCTTCTCATTTTTGTTTTCTCTGTAACCTTGGTACCTTTTACATACAATATTCACATGTAACTGCAATAATAATTTACCGGTGTTAATAAATTAGAAACTGTTCATTTTTTAACCTCTATTGTGCCATGCCTCTTTCTGCCAGGTAACATCAAGTTGGAGTGGTTTGAATACAGTGCTTTTGTGTGGAGGGAGAAAGAGTTTTTTACACTCTGTTCTCTCCCCACGGTCTTTTTTACAAAATTAATATTTATTTTAAACATTTTGAGATAGAAACCATCTGCAAACATTTAAAAATATTTTTTTTGAAGCAACATAACAGCATTGTAGATTTTCAAAAACATGTGCAAAACATGTATCAGGGTTTCTCAGTTCTTACTCCTCACAGAAAAAAAATTGAAAATAAAATGGGTGTTGGATGTTTCAATGCAATAGGAAATCTTTACATTGATTATGTACCAATGCTCATCTGTTCTGAAAATAATATTGTCCTGGGTTACCATCTCCATTACATCCTGTGCCTGAGTGCATCTGTTAAACTATTAAACAGTACTTAGAACATGATGACGGAGCAGCCTCTCAGAAATAATCATAGATTGTATTGTTATGGATCATGACGCTTAAGGTCTTAGGCCATGGCACACATTGCCAAATAATTTTGTCCCATACTTCATTTCAACTCTAGTAGCTGGCCCACTGTGTTATGCTGCTCTTAAACATTCATTAAACAAATGAACAGTTCCTCTTCATGTCATTACTGGATTGGACCAGTCCAAGCACACATCCTTGCAAAAATAATGCACACTTTCTCCTTAAAGATATGTTATGGAAAATGAACATCAAGCCAACTACTCCTCTGTTTTAGCACATCAGCGAAGGGGCTGAGCTCAGATTACTCACAAAATGGTTTTGTAATATGCCTTGCCTAGTTGCTCACAATGCAGATTATTGTAGAAGCATCCCATTTTACAATGATTCATGTTTCCTGGAGGCTCATCCAAACAAGCCCTGGGAGTTTTAATGACTGTCAATATCAGCTGCTTTTGCCAGTATACTGGACGCTATCAATGGTAGAAGTGAATTTAAATTACATGTGCTGTAAATAATCAGCATACATTAAAATATAAAAAGTAGCTGAATATGGTGCCTGTCATTTTTTTAATTTTATTTTTGAAAATTATTTACAGGTGATATGAGTGGGAGAGCACATTATCACATTAAGTACATTATTTGTTCAAAGTCCTGTGTCAGTAACCAGTGACATTGGGATTTTTTTCAGAATTATTTGTCAATAATAACAATAACATTCACTTTGTTAGACCAATATCAACAAAAATTTCCAACATTTCGATTTATGTGGCCATGTTAATATCATATATAGTGTATATATGAGTATAGTGCCAAAATGTAAATGTTGAGAGTAAATGTTGCAGGCTGTACTTTCTTTGTTTGTATGACCCTCAACATCGTACTGAATGCTGAATCCAAAACGTTTCAAAGTAGTGTCTCTTCAAATTTGTTTCTGACTCTCTCGTCTGTTGTCACGTCAGCGCTGAGGGAATATTTGAATTAGTTTCATTTCACTTTTCATTCCAGCTGGTATTTGCATACAGAGCATCAATGGGCTCCAGGGAAATTCTGATAGGCTCCAGAGATGTCATGTACAGCATGTGAGTAATCTTCTGCACAATAAGCACATTTTAGTAAATGGCAGGCTAATGGTAAGAATTTGATTCATATGTACGTTCCATATGGAATTGAGTCATTGAACTCATACTGGAGCCATTGAACTCATACTGAACTGTATTTACTGTAAGTAAAGCGATTGCCATTGTAATGTAGCACACGGTGAGACAATGAAATGTCCACTGCATTTAACCATCACCGTTGGTGAGCAGGGGAGCTCCCATGACAGACGCCCCGGAAGCAGAGTGTGGGGATGGTGCTTCGCTCAGTGGCACTTCAGTGGCACCTTGGTAGTTCACCAACCTTCCAAGTCCATTTCCTTACATGCTAGGCCACCACTGCCCCCAACCAAAGCATTTAAACCTGGGACTAATGAGGCATGCCATGACTGCAGATGCATTCATTCAATGAGGGTGGAGACCAGTGTTCTGACATTTTATTTTCCAACTCTTTTATAAACCCACATTCATTTTGAAGTTGTTGGGAAGACTACTGAAATGGAGCTGTGTTAGAGCAGCGGTTCCCAAGATCACAGGGTGCATGCAGAATTTTGTCTGCGGTGAGGTTCTCAAACTCACATGTTTAACATTTAATGTATAGACAATAACACACCCAAAAGGACAATCAAAATTCTGTATAATTGTCATGATCCTGTCCGGCAGGGGTTACTCCAGGTCCAGAGTTCAGACTGGAGTTTCATGTTAGTTCTGTGCAATGTTCTCTGATCATTTTCAACTGTGTATAATTATATGAGTGTATAAAGGTGCCCTGTTGTGTCTGTCCCCTGTCCTGTGTACGGTGTATTAAACCCCGTCGTGTGTATGCGTCCTCCTTCCTCGCCATGTCCAACCACCTTGATAATCTTTTATGCCATATAGACTAGAGCTGTAAATTTTTGCCCGGGTTGTATTAGGTTCGTACTCAGTTTTTACTAGTTTAGTCAGGCTTGGGTCAGGATGAGCTCTCGCAATAAATGATCAGTCAGCAAAGATGAATTTCCGGTCTACAGGGAGTGCAGAATTATTAGGCAAGTTGTATTTTTGAGGAATAATTTTATTATTGAACAACAACCATGTTCTCAATGAACCCAAAAATCTCATTAATATCAAAGCTGATTGTTTTTGGAAGTAGTTTTTAGTTTGTTTTTATTTTTAGCTATTTTAGGAGGATATCTGTGTGTGCAGGTGACTATTACTGTGCATAATTATTAGGCAACTTAACAAAAAACAAATATATACCCATTTCAATTATTTATTTTTACCAGTGAAACCAATATAACATCTCTACATTCACAAATATACATTTCTGACATTCAAAAACAAAACAAAAACAAATCAGCGACCAATATAGCCACCTTTCTGATCTGTTCACCATCAACATTGCGTGCAGCAGCAACCACAGCCTCCCAGACACTGTTCAGAGAGGTGTTCTGTTTTCCCTCCTTGTAAATCTCACATTTGATGATGGACCACAGGTTCTCAATGGGGTTCAGATCAGGTGAACAAGGAGGCCATGTCATTAGTTTTTCTTCTTTTATACCCTTTCTTGCCAGCCACGCTGTGGAGTACTTGGACGCGTGTGATGGAGCATTGTCCTGCATGAAAATCATGTTTTTCTTGAAGGATGCAGACCACTGCTTGAAGAAGGGGTCTTCCAGAAACTGGCAGTAGGACTGGGAGTTGAGCTTGACTCCATTCTCAACCCAAAAAGGCCCCACAAGCTCATCTTTGATGATACCAGCCCAAACCAGTACTCCACCTCCACCTTGCTGGCATCTGAGTCGGACTGGAGCTCTCTGCCCTTTACCAATCCATCCACGGACCCATCCATCTGGCCCATCAAGACTCACTCTCATTTCATCAGTCCATAAAACCTTAGAAAAATCAGTCTTGAGATATTTCTTGGCCCAGTCTTGACGTTTCAGCTTCTTACCATGGCCATGTCTCTAAGTATTGCACACCTTGTGCTTTTGGGCACTCCAGTGATGTTGCAACTCTGCCAAACTGGTGGCAAGTGGCATCTTGGCAGCTGCACGCTTGACTTTTCTCAGTTCATGGACAGTTATTTTGCGCCTTGGTTTTTCCACACGCTTCTTGCGACCCTGTTGACTATTTTGAATGAAACGCTTGATTGTTCGATGATCATGCTTCAGAAGCTTTGCAATTTTAAGAGTGCTGCATCCCTCTGCAAGATATCTCACTATTTTTAACTTTTCTGAGCCTGTCAAGTCCTTCTTTTGACCCATTTTGCCAAAGGAAAGGAAGTTGCCTAATAATTATGCACACCTGATATAGGGTGTTAATGTCATTAGACCACACCCCTTCTCATTACAGAGATGCGCATCACCTAATATGCTTAATTGGTAGTAGGCTTTCGAGCCTATACAGCTTGGAGTAAGACAACATGCATGAAGAGGATGATGTGGACAAAATACTCATTTGCCTAATAATTCTGCACTCCCTGTATAGTACCTATCCTTTTCGTATGATTAACTACATGTAAACATTTTTTTTTTTTATTGGTAAAAGTGTTTCGCATAGTTTTAGCAAATATTACTTTTTAAATGAAATGTTAATTTGATTTGCAATTATATGCCTCCATTGTTAGGTGATGTGTTTTATTTATCTCGAAAGAGATGCAAAAATTGATTCTGATCAGATGAAACAGAAGCAAGCAGCTAGTAAATATACTTTAAGGGAACACATTTCTTTTCCCTCTGTTTCTAGCTCTCATAATGCTTGCAGAGAAAGTCAGGCCTTGAAAAAGATGTAAATTACAAAAGGTCACTGGGTCATGGCTGTATGGAAATGGTGAAGTATAAAGACTGACTATGTGGCTGTCATTTATTTAAATGCACTACAGAGAATAACAGATGACTCGGGTCGTGCTTTGGCTGATTCTGTCAAGCTCGGGCCGAGTCTAACTTTTTAGGGATGATAACAGTTCTAACATAGACTCTTTATTCCCTGCAGTGAAAAACAAGGAGAATAAGAACAAAAACCTACAACTGCTGTTTATTTTTTTGCAAATAAAAGATTTATTTCAATGTATTTTTTTGAATGTGAAGAAAATGGGGTTTGGGGCTCCTGGAACCATTGTGTTAGAAAATTGTGGGAGGGGCATTTAAATAAACACATTTCAGTAAATGCAATAAATAGGATTTGTATTTATTTTAACACCAAGCAAAATACATGTAGCTGATAATGTGTAATGTTTAAGTATAGGTAAATGCTTCCTAACTCTGCAGTCAGCACTGCCTCTGTGGGTTTTTAATGCTTAAAACTGATTTTCTCACTTTTCTGCCAGATTTATAATGACTTTTTTGCAAACAAAATGCTACATTTGCATAAAAAATACATACATATTTCACTTCACTCAGGGCAGGGTGCATAAGCACACATACAATTCACTCACACACGGACAATTTTAGAGATGCCATTTCATCTATGGATGCCAACAGAAACTGATGAACTCATGGGTTGCCTGGGTTGCAAAGTCTGCACACACACATTGATCACAAGCCGTGATTTGAACTAAAAACCTTGTAGGTATTAGTTTCACTTTGCTCAAAACACTGAGATTTAAGAACCCTTTACACTGAGGATGCCTGTGATAAGACAAGACTGTGAAATGCTGAATGCTCACTCCTTTTCATAGGCCACTAAATTACCTCTTGTGGCCAGAAGAAAGTTGCATATCACTTATACTCATGCCCTGAAGAATTAAGGAGCTGGTATAAAATTGTGCAGGTACCTGCACAATTTTAGTGATATTAAGCAAAACTTTCTTTTAAAATTACATTTTGATGCAGGTTTTGCTGACATGTTGTGGTAAAAACAAAACTAAAACTGCACCGTCACAATCATGGAATATCCTGGCATGGTAAGTGAATTAACGTAATTCAGTAACAGCAAATGGCAACCTACAATGGCTCTACGTGTCCACCAATCAGATGCCACAATGTCAATAGATGGCTCCTGTTCAAGGCTACCCCATTCCTTCGATGACAAAGTAATAAAGGAAAGACATATGGCCTGGGTTCAGTCAGGGAGCCTGAGGGGCTTCCATGCCTGACAAACATATTACGTGCCCGGTGAGCTGACAGGGACTGAATACAAAAGAGGTGCAAGAGCACACAACCTTTACTGTTTCTGCAGAGCAGACATAGAAATACCAACGGGTCGAGGGTTTACCATATAAAATGTACCCTCATGTTTGCTGACTGGACGTTGTTAATGGCATTATGGCTGTTTAATGGCATTATTGCTATTTTTTTAACATATTTCTTTCTTTATTTCTTTCTTCTTTTTTCCCCTTTGGTCTACTGACAGACCCTTAGCAATTGTATCATGGCTGCAGTTGCAAGTTAATAAAGCAGAATTTATTTCAACTGTCAAGTCATGTGAGACTGCGGAATACATATTTGCTTGTTCGCTTGTTTGTGTACTTGATTTTTTTAAAGTAAGGAAGTTCTGCCACCTTTATTACAAATTATATTTTGTGCAGTCGCATGCGTCTCTGCCAGGGGTTTTCGCTTGGAAGCATTTTTTGGCTCTCGGCCTGTCCCTGACTTCACCGCCTGTGGTCAGTTGGATGAGCAGAGCGGACGCCCGCCAAGGCCAGCCTGTCATTTCACAGACTGGCGTTTCACACTTTTTATAATATCTTTTTTTTTTTTTTTTTATTTGGATCTCAGAAGATGCCCTAAAATACAATTTTAGTTTTAGTCAGTGTTAAGGGTGTGGAATTAAACATTTACTTGTTATCATGGGCACTGTGCAATCTGGGTACCTGCTGCCAAATGGCTTTGAGTTCTAATGGCATGTGGTGGAATTGTTTGCTAAATTAAATGAGCCCTGCATCTTTTTACTGGAACCTTAGCAAATATGTTCCCAAGCTTCTGCCTTGCAAACAAAACAGGGGTAACCACACACACATACACACACACACTTACATGGCGCTTAAATGTGTCCCAGCAACCTGAACTATTGATAATAGCCCTTGGACTGAGTCCAGTCTTATTGCTCAGTGGCAGTTGTCATGTTCCACCTGCCAAAATGAACCAACACAGTGAAGGTACTTTTATGTTATTATGGAACTGTCATGGCCGCCAGAGGGTGCAGGTGCAGCCCCGACCACGCTGAACCGGAATGACGCCCTGCTCAGGACAACATCCGGCATAAAATGGCGGAGACGAGAGGCAGCAGGTGCGAAGTCATTCGCCAACTAACCCTCACGTTTGTTGTAAGCCATACCTGATCTGACCCTGCCTCAAGCCGACTGCCTTCTGACCCCGACCATCACCCTTCTGCCTTTTGTTTGACCCTGCAGACTGCTTCTTCCACCCATGACTACGATCCTCGTGCCTTCTCTGATACTGCAACCAAACAATTACAGCCAGCTGCCTTCCAGGATCACTACACATGTTGGTACTGCATTTCCCCTCCCGACTTCTTGCTCCCTTCCTGCCATGGAGAGAAGTCAGTGCTCCCACCAGGCTCCTGAAAACAACCACCCCTGCTCCCTCTCTGCCAGCCACTAGGCTGCCCCAGATCCTCGATTGTGATAGGAATAATATTCCCAGAAGGATGCTGCAATGCACATCTGAATTGAGCGATAGTGGTTAGTCATTATTTATTGAGCACAATCAATGAACCTCAATTATAAAAGCAATGTTTTAAGTTGAAGGAGGGGTGACTTGAGAGCTTTGAAATCCTAAAGACATATAAAGGACTGTCAATAACGTTATTATCTCCTTCCGTCTCTTGGGCTCCAATGTATCTTAAAACTGCAGCTAAGATTCAAAAACCATCGGGCGGATGCCTTGATTTGCCTTGAGGGTATGAAAAAGGTAAGTTCATATATGAAATCACTGATGTAGTATGATGAAGTTTGCAGTTCAAGGACTTACAAGTTGTAAAGAGCCAAAAAAAAAAAACAAAAAAAAAAACTGAAAAAACGGAATGAATAACAGTAATGGTCAGCTAGTATCTTCTTATCTTCTGCTTTCAGAAGAACTTTAAGTCTGTTAACAAGCTATTAGAAAAACTTTGGGGGCCAGGCCCAGGCATCTGTGCATGTACAATAACTTTCAAGGAGAACTGGGGAAAAAAAGTAATCTACTCCTTGTATAGCCTAAAGATCACTATCTGCCAAAGTCTTATTTTTACGTTTAAGCGCTAGAGACATGGAGCACGCTATTACCTTTAGCCAGCATTTACAACAAATGAATGTCAAGCTAGGGCCACACATATTTTCCATCAATGGTATTTGAACCTCCTATTGATTAAGTTTGGTTGGGTGAATGATTGGGTGAGATTTTTTTTTCTAAATAAATACTTCAGTTTATCTTGCATTTCCATTAAATATAGTTTGTTTAGATTATATCAAGGATATTGTTCTATTTTCAAAAATGAAAATGGGAATTTATGTTGAGGCCATATATTTGCATATCATCATTATAATGTGTTGGGGGCAAATTTTTATTTTGTTTTTTTTTTTGGCCATAACAGATGTGTAATAATTTGAAGAAGAAATTAATATGTTAACTCACACACTCTCCATTCATCTTTGAATTAAGAACAAACTCTAGTCCGTGTTTCTTTACATCTTTAGAAGGCCAGGACTATGTTACTTAATACTTCAAACTGGATTCATTTGACATGGATGTCAGTTTTAGTGTTCTACTTTAGACAGGAACACTTCCAGGACCGCAAGCGGCTTTATGTGAAAGTGATTATTTTTGCATTGCGAATAAACCATCGCAGAGCACAGCGGTCCATAGTGAATGTGACCTCTACATTTAACCCATCCATGTAGGAGCGGTCGGCTGCTGTGAGCGGCACATGGGGAGCAGGATTAGCGGTTGGTACCTTGCTCACGGCTACCTTAGTGGCAACTTGCTGGTTAATGTATTCGAATTGGTGACCTCCTTCTCACAAGTCCACTTTCTTAACTGCTGCTGGAACTATTCACTGGGAAACTGTGGTCTCACTTTTTTTTCCTGACTATTAAACTGGCTCTGCAAAAGCTCAAATTACTAGTCGTATCTGCTTCTATGACTACTGTATGGCTAGACTTGTTATTTTCTTACCGACCATCTTCATGGTTAGAGCTCTAGAATCAAACTAGTGTAAAGTATAGAGGAATTTACTCAACGGAGAGATTTTATTAGGGTCCATGGGACAAACTGTGTAGGCCAAGAGGTTGTTGTGCTCTCATTAAAGACAAGCATTTAAAAGCATTCATGTTTTTTTTCTTGAAATACTGACATAAATGTAGGTAGCTGACAGGCATTGGATTTGGCAAGAAGAGAGTTGGAATTGTCCTTCATCTGTTTTGATTTTGTGGTGCACAATACACTGAATTTTGATCTCTTTTGATTTCTGCTGACCATGAAATTATAGCTTCATGTTGTTTGGGTGCGCAGTCTCTTAATGATCCCTACAACAGCTGAGCTTTGAGTTTGAGTTGCATATCACCCACGGGCTTGACTATCCCCATTATTTTTATTTTTTACCCTTAATGATAGCTTCACGGATAAAGCTCTAGAATCAAACTAGTGCAAAGCGTAAAGGAAGATGGTGGGCTAAATCCCAAGGGATGATCTTAGGCTCCATGGGAAAAGCTCTGTATGCCAGCAAGTTCTCATTAAAAGAAAAAAAAAATCTGCCTTTCAAGGACTGATATAAAAGCGGACAGCTGACAGACATCATATTTTGTTTTGAGACTGTATGAACATCCACCTATGCATTTCACAGTTCCAGGAATGTTCGAATAAATGGTATTCGTCTTGTGTCTTGTGTCCTCTGATTTTTTTTTTTTTTTTGCATGTTAACTGAATATCAATTCACCAGTTCAGTTTTAGCATTTGTGGCAAGACTGGTGCTTTTGTCAGTTTTTTTTACAATGATGTTTCTCTTCCACAAGCTGGAGGGAATATGATGTGTTTGTGGCTTTGGATAATCTTGACACATGATTGTTTCAGGCTGAGCTGGTTGATGGACAAGGCCCAGAAGCACGACATTGTGAAAGCAGAGAATTTTAATAAACAAAAAGAATCCTGGCATAATGGCTGCAAACACAAATGAAGGAGAAACTAGAATAGGGGCTCAATAAAATGCATAATGAATACAATTCACCCAAACGCTGAACAAGTAAGGGCTCTGGAAGATCTCCAGAGATGTTTGCTTTTTACTTATTTAAGCTTGCGTTAATTTGAGCATTTAATTTACCGGGATCAAAGCAGAGACCAGACAATGATCAATGAGGATTTTTCTTCCAAATAAAGCTCATAGCATTCTCTGATTAAATTATGTGTGAAGCCTATACAGATTGTGTTTAAGGCCTGCTGTTACACAAACACTTCTCAGAAAAAAATGTTATTTCATTTCATTTGCCTTAATAATACACATATAAAACCAAACTTTTCTTAGATAATTATATGCACAGTCATGTATTATGTTTGAATGAATAGATTATTACTCTCATATTAAGGTAAGACCTTCATACAATTTAGCTGTATTTAATCCAAGAACATTTTGACCCCATTGAGTCAGCTGGAAACAAATACTTCAAAGGAGCCAAGCCTCCATGAGGCATGTCTAAAATTTTCAGTATATCCAGCAAGTGGCCTGCTATTTCAAAATTATTCAGTCATTCTCAGATACGACTGTCATTAAACTTTAAGATAGGACAGAGGAGAAGAATAAATGAGATTTAAACATAAGTTCTGCTTTGCATGTGAGAGAGAATATTTCATCATAACTGGGGGAGCTGCCACTTAATCACCCGGAATCCTCTGTGTCCTCTTGCCATGCAAAGGCTAAAAATGAGGCAGACAATAAAAATGGAGTTGATGTGGGGAATGCCAACAGCATGGTCACAGTGAATGATTTAACTGGCTGTAACACTGGCTGAGTGCATATCTCTTTAGTGTGATGAGAAAAATTGGCCAGGTATACCTGAAAAACCAATGATGTCGAGCCTTTAATATGGAGTCCTCTCTGGGCTCACTGTGGATAAATATGTAACGAATTAGCTCAAGAGGAAATATCTAGAATTAATTATAACTGGTTATAATTAACAATAAACATTTAGATTAGATTTTGGGATAAACTGTAGCAGAATTAATGTTACAATTACTTGATCTGTCCGTCCACGGAGCAGATAATATAATTATTTATCAATTCTGGGAACGATTATCCCCCCTCTTGCCAGGAAAGGTAGCTTTCCCACTAGCAGTAACTTAGCATGTAGCTTAAAAGGTCAACGTTCAGTGACTCAGCTGTGAGCAGCACACAGAAACAAACGATTGTGAATTTAAAGATTTTAATAAACACGGCTATAGCTAACATACAACAATTAGACAAACATATACATACAGGGTAAAGGAAAGTGATGAAAAGAGAATGGCAGTATTACACATCAATTAACCACAGCCTAATGAGAATCGTCAGAGAATTCTTATGTTCACCTTAAAAAGGGGTTTAAACGTGCATAGTTACTTGCATTGGTCCTTATTTCATGCAAAGAGTCCTGATGCTGTAGGGTCACGATCCTTGATCTGGCGTTGGAGATTCTTCTTGAAGGTAAATTTTGCCAAAAGAGTCAAAGTGTTGAAAGAGGTGTCTCGGAAGGAAGAAGAGAAAATCTGAGCATTCGTGCCTGTGTGACGCTCCTTTTTGAATGTTTTCTGGCACGCCCATCATGTGGCCTGAATAGCCAATCACAAGTGTGACATTTTGGCGGGAGAAGTTCCCTTTGTCTGGGTTTACGACTGACCGGAATGTTTATGGCTGGTCCAGAGAGAGACTGTAGTTTGTTGCAGTTACAATTTCTACCTTATAGAAATTGTATGATGTATTTTGTGATCACATGGTATGGATCACTGTTCCAGTAGTAAAGAGAAGTTCCTTCTGACACCAAGAAAGGGACCTTTAGGAGGTAGGAAAGTAGAGATACACTTATACACTTAATTATAGGTAATTAAAGTTTACCTAATGCACAATAGAAAGTTGTAACTAGTATAATTCATACAAGGGAACGTACACACAACGCGTGCATATACGGGATCCACTTATAATCACATATTCCTAGCACAAGATACAGACAATATGTTTTAAGTGTGTGCGTGATTGTGTATTGCGAAGGTGGGGCCAGACAGGAGGTCTTTGGAATGCTTTGAAGCTTGGAGCCCCGATGAGCAGTTTGCAGACCCCGTCTGCTTCGCATCGTCTTGGTGACAGTGGGGGCAGACGGGACAATCAGGCTGAGGGTCCAGGTTGTAATTTGTATGTAAATGTCAAAGGTTAAAAGGTTCTTTGAAGATCAACCATCTATGATCCTACGCAGACGCTACATTTGTGACAGTGGGGGAAGACGGGACGATCAGAGTGAGGGTCCAGGGTTGTAATTGGTATGTAAATGTCAAAGGTTAAAAGGTTCTTTGAAGATCAACCATCTGTGATCCTACGCAGACGCTACAAATAATAGCTATGATGAGTGTCTCTTTTGTGACCTTTGGGGAGAAAAGAGAGAAGCTGTGCTCTATTTAAGAGATACGTACAGCAGAAAGTTGGTGTCTGGCAAAACAGGAAAAATCATATGTGCATTTAGTCCTACTTTTGTAAATGTAACGAGTGGACATAAAATGTTTAACTCCATCCTTTCCAACAACATCTGAGTCATTCTCAGATGCAGGCTTAGTTTAAATACAGTGTGGTGTCTGTGTTGTCCCAAATGGTCAGCAATTACAAGGTAATGATAGCTAATTCACTATGATAATAAGTTTAAAACATGTCATACCCTATCCAACACAGACAGATAATATGAGTTTAATTTGGTTATATAATTTGCACATTTTGAGTGCCAATGAAACTTTTTTCTTGTCTACAGCAGAAAAAACTGAGCTTATTTTCATAAATGGGCAATAGAAACTTTTAATGTTCAAAAAAAAAATATTTTAAAAAGTCAAAATTGTACTGGATTGTGTGTCCATGTGTGTCATATTGAGTAGTAAATGTCTTTACATAAATAGAAAGACCTGATATTTGCTGAAACTTAGGGCATGATTAGATTTAGGTTACGGATGGACATAAAAATGACATGAAAACTCTTGTAGTAGCTCATTTATAACAGAACTATAAAACATTTATTGCACTGTGTGTTTGTGTGCTTATATCATTTACCATAGCTCAGAAGTATTTAGAGGTCAAACCACTGATTGGTTATTCAAAGTTGTGTTCCACATTCTTTACTACATTCATCTTCACACACTGTACGATGAGTTTGTCTTTGCGGTTTGACACGTTTTACAGTAAGCCATGTAAAACTCAGGAGTCTGGAGATGTCACCTAGTTGCTAAGCAACAGCTCATAAAATCTCCTTGATATTATAAAGCAGAGTTTGCCGATTATGAAATTGTTTCCCCTTGTTGTGGACTGAATGTCCTCATGGGGGTCATTTTTTTTTGACACCGTTAAAAGTGCAATTTAAGCTTGTTTTCAAAGTTAGTATTCAGTAACATAAGGCTGCATGCCTCAGCCAAATGCACCACAGTGCCTTATCTCCTGAATATATCAGTGGTGTTTAATTTGAAGTTTTACTCTTGAGATTATAAAGCGAAAGATAAGCACTGCCTAGTTATGCTCTGAAATGAACAATTGCCTCTTTCCATGCAACCTGAGGCAATAATTAATCAAGTTAACTGTACTTTCTCAGATTGGCCTATTCTACATTTTCATTTCAACAGTACATAAACACTCACAGGATGTTACATCAGATTTTGATCATAATCCATAATATATATTAAATGCATACTATATTATTTTAATTTTAAATGTTTTTTTTATTGACCAAATGTCTGTCTCATGTTATAAATAATCATTGAAAAGAAGAATGTTCTTCCTTGCTTAGCAGAATGATGCAACAGTACCATAACAAAATGTCCAGGGAAAACCTGCATTTATTTTATGCACCCCAGGCAATGGCACAACCATCAAAACAATCCCATTCAAATGCATATGGAAAAGCAGATATGTAAAGCATGTGAAAAAAGCATTTACTGCAAGAGTGGGTAAGCATGAACTGATCCTGCTTCACCACCGGATGGCTGGGTGGGTGAAAATTACACTGATGGAATTGAAACCACAATTACATGTATTGATTCAGATGAGGTAGGTCCACCAGGAACCACTTATTTCTTCAGCATGGCAGAGGGCAAAGAAACAAGGCAGCCTCATTCATTTTACAGACAAGGTGCAGATGTAAAAGAGAAGAACAAGTGACTCATCACTGAAACAAAAGCTGCACGTTGTTCAGCAGTTGGTCTACAAAAAAAAAAAAAAAAAATTGGGGTTAGCGGTTATTTATGTCTATGTGTATTCAATACAAATATAAAACACATAAAAACACAAACAATGGTTTGGGCATAAATTATAAATTAAATGTAATCTTTACTTAACACATTGAATACATGCTCTTTAGTAGATTATGCTCAATAATTGCCATTGTTTGGAAGGGTTTGTCTAATCCAGATCCACAGAGTCCAAACCTGAAGTTGTTACGTCTATAGTGTAAAATTTGTCTGAAATACTGTGAGTTCCACATTGCAGCAGGCCCTCATTAACCCCAAATTATGAAATTAATTGGAAAGAAACATGAAAAATGGCAATCATATTCTAACCAGGTCTTTCTCTTCACAAGCATGGCTATATATTGAAGTTGAGCTTTATTGTCATTTCAGATGTATACATGTTAGACAGTACAAAGTGAAACGAAACAACGTAACAATGTAACATTTGAATGTTTAGACAAAGTTACATACTGTCATTTGAGTGTATGAGCTCTGGTCACAATATTCACGTCATGGGATTTCTCGTCAGCAGTTATTCGTCTTCCATTTAATTTGCAGTTGCACCTTACATATATAACACTAGCATTTTTGATTTGCATTTTACATTTGATAAAAAAATAACAATGGTCACAGTTTAGTAAATTTATGACTGTAAAATCTTTGCTGATTTTAAGAGGAGAGCAAAATGCTTGAAATATTCTTGTTGATCATTATAACTTTTGATGCAGGACTATGATCAAACATTTTAATGCAACGGTCCCATAAATATAGAAAGAGAAAAACATGCATGACACACCCCATCTGAACACCACTTCCCTATCACTACTGTTATCTGCCATGTCTCCAAGATGACCCTAACTTGATTACACCTGTTCCAACCATTACAGCATGTCCATTTGGGGTCTGTGTTGAAAAGGGACAGACAGCTTCAGATGGGTTTGGACATTGTATCCAGGAATGAGTTACAAATAAAGGCTATTTGGAGATATTTTACCCCAATAAGTTATATTTTGAATCATACATGTAGCCTGTATGGCTAATAGTCTATATTGTTCCTAATTATTTATATTACATTTACATTTGTGGTATTTGGCAGACGACCTTATCTAGAGGGACTTACAAAGTGCTTTCATGTTATCATCAATTATGTAATCAGTTCTGGCTCACTAGGACCCCAATTATGAATACAATCATTTTATTCACTTGGTTGTAGTTTTTCTTACATAATTCAAACTATGTGAACGTCACAAGTTAGTCTAAGTATTCACTAAAGAGTAAAGTCTTACTCAAAGAAAATACTCAGTGACTGTGCTGTCTTGACCTCTATGGGAAGTTCATTCCACCACCAAGGGGCCAAGACAGAGAACAGTCTAGATGACAGTCTTCCTTGTACCTTCAGTGGTGGAAGGACCAGGTGAGCAGTGCTGGAGGGTCAGTCAGTGTGAGGAGCGGTGTGAGGTATAATTCCCATGTTTGGCTTTGTAGGCCAGCATAAGTGATTTGAACCAGATGCAGGCAGCTACTGGGAGCCAGTATCTAGAAGGCCACTTTTGAAAGATAAGGGTGGATCTGTCTGATATTTCAGAGAAGGAATCTACATAAGCGGGAAACATTGTTAATGTGAGTTGAGAAAGGAGAGTTGGTTGTCTAGTCAAGGATTGGTGTCATCCCATATATGACTCTTATTGTTAGCTAACAACGCCAGATCTACTCACTTAGCTTTAGAAATAAATTAGTTATGTACATAAAGAGCTTAATGGTGTGTGTATGTATACACATTTAGCTTTCGGTTTCATGGGATTGCTTGTACCCCAATTTTGAAAAGTGTACCAACATTGAAGTGATAGAATGATGAAAACAATTACATTTTTTTGTTTGTTTTGTTAGTTTGTAAGGTCATATTCACCAATTACATGTATCTGTGGTCAAAGACTGACCCCAGCATGCATTCTGGACTCTGAAAATGTGACTGTGGCCATGAGGTGGACGTCACCATGGTTCAATCACCACAGTTCATCAGCCATTATCTATTTTATATTTGAAATGCACCAAATGTAACATTGCACTGAGCTAATAGCACAAATAGTAGGGCAGCAATGACCTAGCAGCTAAAATTTACTCATAACCGGAAGAGTGAGATCTACAAACATTACTCTATTCAGCGCTACATTACTGACCATGTGCATGCCGAAAATAGTTACAGTTAATGCCATGAGATTCAATTTTGATCTCTATGGAAGGAATGTATTTAAATGAATGTGCAACAATGACAAAGCACAGGTGGTTGTTACTTGTTCTTTAGTTGTGGCCTTTAGTAAGTTAAATGTGGTATTTATTTGATTAGATAAGTGGTTAGTAATTGCTAGTAATTGGTTTAGTAAATAGTTACTGGGTGTAAATGATGGATGTGGCTATGCAGCTCAGAATTAAGAAACTAGCATTTCCAACTCAGAAGTTCTGATGAAATCATCTCTTAATCTCACCAGGATGAATGTGCCACAATTGGTGATTGTGCCCTAATATGTCTGTTCTCCTGAGAAACCTAAATTCCTGTCCAGCCGACAACCAATATTAATGGTGGTGGTGACATGTCTATTACAGTTTTTTACAATCACTTTTGCACTAATAACAGAACCTTCATGTTATTGTTCAAAACTTTAGACACATAAATCACAACCAATGATCAAAATGCACTTTTTTTCAAATGCTTGGATACAATACATATAAGCCAAAGATCATTTGTTCATTGAACTAAAATCACTGGTTCAAAATTACACAACTTAACATCAAAGTATTAATATTTCAAAATGCAAATCACACATCACATCTGAGTTTGGTGTGTATTCATTTCATTATAAAGATCCAACTATCAATTGAAACAACTGCTTAAAGTTAGTAACTGTTGCATTACTCTTGAAGCATAGCTTTTATGAAAATTTATTAATAATAGTGTATGTTTAGATTATGACAGTTTCAGGAAGGATAATTTGATACCAATTAGCACAGAATATGACCCCAGGTGGACTACATTATCTTTTAATGTCATATTTCTTTCTTTACCAGATATAGTGTCTATGGTCCCATGTACCACTTTTACAGAAAACTTTTTCATATTCAAAATTACTGTATGCAAGATGTCACTTTGTTAAATGATTGCTTTTGTGGTTTTAATGAGTTAATGAGCCTACTCAACATAGCGAGGACATGGAGCCAGAAGTGGAAGGTGAAGGCTAGGAATACATAGTGGTCAAAGGAATAGAAGGGGACAAGCACCCCTTTTGAGAGGTGGCCATGGTTCTCGTCATAGAGGAGGGCTTAGGCCTCACCAGAGAGTTGGCCGTGGGTCTCGTTTTAGAGGTGTGGGTGAACGTGGTAGAGGACAAGACCATAGACCTAGACACCGGCAGCAGCAAAGGGTGTCGAATGAAATCAGGGCTATGGTTGTAGACTGTGTCATAAACCATGGCATGACAATGACAGCAGCAGCTACAATGTTTCAACCAAACCTCAGAAGATCTTCTGTGGCCTCCATTATCAGAACTTTCCGCAATGAAAACTCTTCAGAATCTACTCAAATTTAAGATACTTCAAACTGTTGCACTGAATTAGTGTATACAGCATGGCAGTGTGTACCAAAGGGTGTGATATGATTTTTTTTTGTAAATTTGTTCTTACTATGACTTTCTCCCTGCAGAATAGAGATTAGGCCAAATAGGGGAGGCAGAAGCAAAATTCTGACTGACCAACAAGAGCAGGCTGTGGTCAATTTGGTTCGGGTCAGAAATGATATTCGCCTTAGAGAAATCCAGCAGCACATCTTGGACAATGATGACTTATTTAGCAATGTGAATGCCATAAGTTTGCCCACTATTGCACGGGTGCTGAAATGACATCAGGTGTCTTTAAAACAACTATATAATGTGCCTTTTCAAAGAAATACAGATCAAGTGAAGTGAACTGAGGCCTGATTATGTTCAGGTATGATCAATTTGCCTGTTTTAGGGGGAGAAAAAATCTCCAAACATTCTGTCATTGTAATCAGTAATTGTTTTTGTATTTTAGAGTGTGATGGAGCTTGACACTGATGAAAACCATCACAAATTCTTGTTTTTGGATGAGGCAGGTTTCAACCTAGACAAGGAGCAGAGGTTGGAATTTAAGTAGCCATACTCCCCTTTCCTTAACCCAATTGAGGAGTTTTTCTCCACATGGAGGTGGAAGGTCTATGATAGACACCCTCACGAACAAGTCACTCTTCTCCAGGTCATGGATGATGCTTGCAATGACATCACAGCAGATCAGTGTCAGGCCTGGATTCGCCATGCCAGAAGATTTGGAGAATGAAAACATCCATTGTGATGTAGATGAGAATCTGTGGCCAAATCCACAAGACCGGGTTGATTTCCACATAGATCCATAGTGCAGTGAAGAACACTTCCGTTTACAGTATACAGTATTGTTTTTTGTTCTTTTTGTTTTTTTAAGTAATCTACAAATCTTATGTTGATTCGATCAGTAAATTCCACATTGCAGGATTTCAATAATGCCACTGTGTCTGTACTATTCTCTCTAGTCTTCAATAAAATAATAAAACCTGAATCACATATTTTGTACACCTATATTTAATGATTGTACTAACAAATACACAATGAAGCTATGGGTATCTCATGTATGGGTGATCTAAAGTAATGTTCCTATGATATTTCATAATAAATTAGATTTTTAGAAACAATGCTTCTGCAAAAGCAAGGCTACTCTAAAGATATGAATGCAATATGCCAGGTTTTGAACACAGACGGCCTGTGTTAAGAATAATGACTGTTTTGAGTTTTGTGTCTAGAATTTTGAAAAATGACATGAAGGTTCTGTTATTAGTGCAAAAGTGATTGTAAAAAACTGTAAAAGGAATAGAATGCAGTTTAGGAGGCCGAATGAGGCAATTATCCCATCTGCCCACCCACATATTCGGCCTGCGGATGCAACAAAGAAGGTACACGGATCCAACCCCACCCTTGCTAAAAGTGAGACAGACCTCACATGAGTATCTGCCACTGCTCTTTTGACAAAATGGTTGTCCACATGTGATGCATAAACAAGAGCTTTCCATAATCATGTGGCTGCCATCCATCATTGAAATCATGCCATGTTTTTCAGGGAGAAGACATGGTCCTGCGGAAAGAAGAAATCAGATAAAAAGCATGTGTAATGCGAGGAAGCAGCCCAACTCAAATGATAAATTATAAAAATAGGGTTCTCTGAGGTCCACCCGGAGACAAGAAAATAGGATTCTGTAGAGGCTGGAGGAAACAGAGTAGTTCAGCCAACCAAAAAAACATAAATGAATAATATGTAAAACAAATTAAACCATTGCTTTGAGTGCATTTGGTGTTTCAGCAAATGCCAATTGACTGTTATTTGATGCAGGTCTCATGTATGGATTGTCATAAAATGGTTGAGCAGTTTCGAAAAAGTCTTGTATTTAATGAAGCCAGCCACATTTAAAGTTGCAACTGGGCAACCCTGCTTGTGCTTCCATCAGGTCGATGAGCTTGCTGCAACCGACTGTGCGGGCTCTCACAACTGTGCCAGGAGAATTATCATTAAAATCTCTCCACTGCTCAGACTCACCTGGTGCGGGTTTATCTTGGGGTGCAAGCAGAAAGGCAAGAAAAATTAACATTAAGTTTGGCACCAGACTGGGCTTGGAAGGAGCCCAGCGGGCCTCTCCCTTGCAGCCACAGGACAGCGAAGCGTGCATGTGTTTGCAGGAAGGTGTGCGCCACTCGCCCGTCATGTATTTACATTTGCACTCACCATATAATGGAATGAGGAAATGGAGTGGCAGCTTCATAACTCAAGATGCCTCGGCTTTCTTTGCCCTCGAGTTGCAAGACAAATCGAGAGCCGCATCATCCTGCTTGCCCAGGCATCTTCCACAGAACTCTGGGAGTTCGGAGTTGCCAGTAGCAACGTGCATCTTCCTCGTCGGCTAAATGTGGACGGCTAATGGGGGAGCAGGAAAATAGGTCATGCAATTTGTGTTTTGTTTTGAACTGCAGCATTTATATTTATATAAATTATATAAACATATACTTATACATATAATATATAAATATATATATATTTCTCATGTCTGAACTGATCTCAATTGGTGATTCATTATTAGCATGCTCTAGTGTTTTCTGAGGAAAACCCAAATCTTTTACAGGGCTAAATTCCCTGGTTTTGCCACGTAACCATTAGGCGCTGGTGTGAGCAGTAACCATGACCCTAAAGCTGAGAGATGTGAGGCCAGTCAAGAGACTTAAGGTTTGTTCAGCAAAGGTTCTGCTAATCTGGCGTCAGAAACGTTTGTGAAAGATCTGATGGCTGTATGTTGCCACAGAGTAATGTTACATTCACAAGCAAACAATGGCGTCATTGTAATGGAATGAATACATACTGTAATTTTTCTTCATTAGTATCTGTTTTACTATGAAGTTTGACAGCTTGGTCCTTTTAAATATACTTAATTGGGGACAATAGGCCTGTCATGTCAGCGCTGATTTTTGAAAATCTTCAAAGGTCTCTCAGAACCATTACCTTTTGAAGATCACTAACCCATGAACAAAAAAAAAAAAAAAAAAGATTATATTAATTTTTCTTTCATCATGTATGCATATCTTCTTTTGCATTATGCAGATGAGGTCATTCAGGTTAAAGTAATAACATGCATTTTGGAATAAAGTTAGGTCCTGTGTTTTAATGATACCTTGAAAGAAACATTTTGAGAGAGTAAGAAATTTAAGATAAAAGTGTTATCTGCCATGTTACTGTAAGGAAATGGTCAAGAATGTATAAAAGTAACAGCCTAGTTCGCCAAGGTGCCACTGAGGTCCCCTTGAGCAAAGTACTGTCCCCACACCCCCTCATGGAATCTGTTTCTGACCGTTTGAGCAGACACCTGCACATTTGTGGCCTGCTAGAGGTGAATTTTGCAGGGCTCTAGCAGTGCTCCTCCTGTTCATCCTTGCACAAAGGTGGAGGTAGCGGTCCTGCTGCTGGATTGTTTCCCTCCTGCAACCTCCTCCATGTTTCCTGATGTACCGTCCTGCTCTGGACACCGTGCCGACAGACACAGCAAGCCTTCAGACACAGCTCGCATTGATGTGCCATCCTGGATGAGCTCCGTTACCTGAGCCACTTGTGTGGGTTGTAGACTCTGTCTCATGCTACCTCTAGACTAAAAGTATTGCCAACATTCAAAAGTGACCAAAACAACATCCATAGGAACTTAGAAGTGGTCTGTGGTCACCACCTGCAGAACCACGCCTTTATTGGGGACGTCTTGCTAATTTCCTATAATTTCCACCTGTTGTCTATTCCATTTGCACAACAGCATGTGAAACTGATTTTCAATCTGTTTTGCTTACTAAGTGTACAGTGTTTCCTTAATTTTTTTGAGCAGGCAACAATTTCCAACTACTTTTTTGTACGTTTAGTGAACTTCTTGTTATTTTGATTTGATAAAGATCAGTATTATTTATTTTACTGTACGATAAAAAGTAGTCTACAATATAAAGGAAAACATTTGCATTTAACTATTGTGACAAAGAGCAGCATGTTGACCAAATTGTACTTAGTTAAAATAAGTAACATTTAAAATAAAAAAATCACCATTTTAATTAATTAATTAACTCTATTAATTAGAAGAAATTATGTCTTCAATCCACTTGAAATAATTAGTTATCATTGCCATCACTTTAATTAATAAGGAAAGAGAGGTATTTGTTTCCAATGTTTATAACTCTATAGCAGCTGCCTATAACAGGGTGCACTAAGTTTCTGTAATCAATTTGGATCAACATTTGGATTTAAAATAAAACACAGGGAAGCAGGATCACAGCATTTGACAAGAAAGAACTGACTTCAAACCGTAAGTGCACAGTACAGTATATTATAGTACGTATTAAAACATTTTACCATAAAATGGTTTATATAACAGAACCTCTGAACCGCAGCCAATTAACAATTAAACATTCACAACAATCTTCTGAAAAACTCAACAAAAACACAAAAAGATTGCCATTTAGTGTGACGCTAGCATTTGACCAAATAACTCCACTGTCATTAATCGGGAGGGAGGCTTTGGGCGCAATGTGTCAAGTTCAACAAAAAGTCTTTGTAACACCTCAAATGTTTTGCAGAGTTGTGGTGGATACTGCAGGTTCAGAGCATATGTCATCCCCAGAGGCAGGCAATGTGCCCTGGCCAGATTTCCAAGATCAGTAAACACTGAGATTCCCTCAATGATGATGCCCACTGCATCTGGTTCACGGCAGACATATATATGCATATTGCGCATGTTCAAGTCCTCATGGACACTGCTCTCCGTTTTTCCCTGTATGAGAATAAACACAGCAATCAGTGGCAACAGAGAGCAATCTTCAAAAGCCAGGTGTGGTTAAGTAAAAGTACTGAAAATGCCACTCTTACAGTTATATCTGTCAGGATCCGGTCCGAAATGGGGGTTACTCCGGTCCGGATCAGGATCAGGATCCGGACCGGAGTTTCATTGTTGTCATGTGTAATGTTCCCTAATCGTTTTCACCTGTGTTTAATTGTATAAAGCTGCCCTGTTCCTTTCTGTCCGCTGTCAGGTCTTTGAAGTTATGTTCCGTGTTCACTAGTGTCTTCGTCTCGGATGTCTCCCCTGTCCTGTGATTCACCATTAAACCCCTGTTCCGTGATGTCAGGTGAAAGCGTCCTTCATTCCTCATCACTCCTTGTCCTCCTCTACGTTCACCCGCCGCGTCATGCCCGCATGGACGTGACAATATCATCAGATGATTATGAATCCTGCATTAATGTAAAACAAGGTTTTTACTTTTGTTAAAACTGGAGTTGAAAAATATGACAGTATTTTTTAAATCTAGTCTAAAAGCAACTGGAAGATCAAAAGGTTAATTTTGGACCCTGGTTCCTGCACATACATTTGGGTGTTTGTTGGTGTGTTTTTGAACTTTTGACAGAGGTAGACTAGCTATTTACACCCAATTACAGTATTTGTTCTAAGACAAGCTAACCAATCCCCAGCTATTACTTACTATAACTCAGACAGGAGATTGATACAATATCTGAGGAATAAGTGCTTTTCCCAAAAAAGGTCAAACTATGCTTTTTAAACAATACTTACATAGTAGTAAGAAATGAGCTCTTACCCACTCTCTCTCATGTATTCAATAAGGCATCTCAGAGTCACGTCTCTCTTCTTCACCACAGAGGTACTTGGAATCTACAGTCTGTAAGTGAATAATGAAAAAAAATAATCTTGCAAGCAATAAAACAACAAAAATAGAATGTCATTTTCAGTGTGGTTCTGTGCTACCTATTCAACAGAGCTTTATATTATATATTAATTAGGAGCTGTAAACATTTTTGCAATATTCACCCAATTAGGCAAGACAAGTAAATACTTATTGTATTCATATGCATCTGCAACATTGTTACTACTTTTGCCTCACCATCAGTTCCAATAACAAGTCCTTGATGTGTTGACCAACCGCTCCACCCTTCACACTATACAGGTCAAGAAGTTTTGGAGTGTACTTGTCCAGCTGGGATATAAACACTGATTCCTGTTGGAACTGCAGCACACCTTCGGAATTCTTAATTTATCTGTAATACATCAATTGTTTGATACAACACAAGATGTGTAAAGAATTGGCAACCTTTCATTATTATGCAATCTAATACTACATGTGGGGTGAATCTTCAGTATGTGTTCAGCAAAAAGTGTGTTGTTCACTATTATTTGCCTTTAAACAAAAACTGAGTGAGCAGCATGTCAGTGATAAATAATTAACCTGAAATGGTTCAAATAGGGCAGGCCATCTTAATTTTAATTTTGACACATCTGGGAACTGGGCAACCGCTTCCTTTCTTCACAAGCTATATTTACATTTACATTTAAGGCATTTGGCAGACGCCCTTATCCAGAGCGAACCGTTCCGGTTCATTAGGACCCTCAAATATAAATACAATCTTTTTATTCACTCTTGTTGTACATTCTGTACACAAGTTCGACAATAAGAAAGTTACAAGTTAATCTAAATAAGCTTTAAAGAGGAAGGTCTTGAGCTGTCGTTTGAAAGTACTCATTGACTGAGCTGTTCTGACCTCGAGGGGAAGTTCATTCCACCACCGAGGGCCCAAGACGGAGAAGAGTCTAGATGAATGTCTTCCTTTTATATGTCCTGGCCATCATGTCATTTATGCTTTTGATGTCCCTTTTCTTGCTGGCTTCTATTAGGTCAAGCCTCACATTCTCAAGGCTGCTGTCTGTTTCACCAGAAGGGTTCTGAGGCAGGTAATTTACTTCCGCCCTCTTTGGTTTATTGATGTTTTTAGCAGGTTTTCTGTCATCTCCCATCTTGTATTTCATTGAGTTTATCAGGAGTTCAGGGCTTCCCAATGCTTTACGTTTGGTACGATAGTTTCCACATTTGTATTTCAGGCTTTGTTGCCACCCATAAATTCTATTAAAAGATCCAGGCTCCTTCAAACAGGGATGCTTTTCTATTAGTGCCTGTGCTACTGCAGACCTCTGGGCATCATTGGGGTATGCTGTGTAGCAAAACATGGCCTTTGCTAGGCGCTCCAAGATATCTGCTTTGACACTGGGTGATGTCAGTAGGGTGTCATCTCTCTTGTCTTGCAAGAGTTTGCGATTAACCACTTACACGCCGCTCAAACAAAGATATTTTTCAGACCGTGTTATCGGTCCCCGGTATGGGGGGACTTACTTGTGGTATCGAGGCCAATACCAGATACCAGTATCGGTGCATCCTTAGTTTAAGACAATATAAAATATTTCAACCAACCATATCAAAAGATTAAATTAAATTTACGAATGTATGATATGCTGTAGAGAGAGGCGCCAAAAATATAATGTCCTCATCTTTTTCAATCATGCAGGGACAACAACTGTGACTACAAACCCAGCAGTTAACGTTACTTTTAACTGACACATGTACGAGAATGAGAGATCATGCTACTAGTGTTTTGCTAGCAAATTTGAAAAGAGGCAGACCATTTAAGACGAATACCCAGACTAAGTAGAAACATAATCTGGCAATATATCTCACATATATCTATTCTACATTAGCGATAGTTTTTTAAGATTAATGTTAATTTCGAGACCTTCGGTAAGGCCACATTGCACCTGCAAAACTGACTAACTTAACGTTACTGCTTTTACATTTTATAGTGCAATAAATGCATGCTCATTTGGCTAAAACCTAACTTTATACAACGTGCAACACATGTAAGTAGCTATTTGCATTGCATAAAGCCCTCAAAAACAAAGAAACCCATAACTGGTCCGGTACAGGTGACAATGAGCAATGATGTCGTTGTCCTGCTGCAGCATGTGAGCGGGTCGTAACGTTTTACTTTGGATATAAACACTTAAATAGAGTTTTTTAGAAGCAATTTATTGTGAAGCTCAGTAAAAAACAAATTTTTGATAGGTAATAATAAGTTAAAAAAACAATCACACTTTTTACTCATGTAAAACTTAAACGAATTCAAAAAGAAAAGAGAATCAATTTATTGGAAGAAATACACTTTTTTTAAATAAATTCCTATAGACAACAACCTTGAAGAACTTTTTACAGTATAGAAGAACTGAAGCCCCCGTGTCAGAATTGCATTAAGGTACTGCATGTGTGCTTGGAATACAGTGTTTATGTCTTGCAATGAATTTGGATTTTGGTCTAAACCTAGGAAACCGATTTATTCAGAACAAAGCTGTTAAACATACAGCAGTGCTGAAATATGCAGTCTGAAATTGTCTAGTTAAATGTCTCACTTGCATTGATAATTCTTAAAGACGATTACATCATCTAAATAATAAAAAAAGAACATTGTTACAAAATATGAATGCCAGAACTATTTGCTATTATATTATACATTTTATCATATTACCTTATAATACATTGTAATACAATAACTTGAACATGAATAAATAGTATATATTAGAAAAACTACCTGAATGTCACAAATTGTGCTCATATTGTTTTCCCGTGAGAATGGACATTTAATGAGGCAATGATTTGGGCAACTTCATTTTCAACAATTTAAAAGTCAGTGCATTGTTTCGTAGTTTTCCATTTAAAACTCGCAGCCGCTCTCTTTGTGCTGCAGTGCTCATTGGAAAACTTTGAATTGAAAGTTGTGGGGATGTGAGGATGAAGGCCAGTGTAATCGCATAGCCAGGCTGAGTGCTGCTCGAAACAGCGCAGGCAGTGCAGAAGCAGATATAAAAACGTACCATTCCCCTAGTGCTGACAGCGCAAAAAAAAAATAATCTGCAGTCAGGATTGATTTAGCTTCTCCTCAAGGGGCTAATTGGACAAATAGAAATGGAATGAAATAAAATGGGCACCAGTGAACTGGAAGTGCTATTGTTAAATGGGTGCAGTACAGCATTTGGCGACATTTGATAACAGTGGCACAGCTAAAACACAAGGCAATGTCTGCAGAAACATTCTGAATGGAGCATTCATTTTAGTAACTGGCTGTTTGTTACTCGAACCATACTTTACCATGTTATTCTCCAGTTGTAGTTTGCATTATTTATTCTACTGCACAGAACACAGACTATTCGCAAAAAACATTTTAGTCATTTTTTAAGTACTTAAGTACACATTAATGATCAGTGTAACCATTCTTTCAACCTTACTCAATGAAATGAAAATGAATAAAAACTTTTTAAACAGCACTTATAGATAACTAACTCTAGCTGAAAAAAACATTCAGTGGGAAATTGAAATTCTTTTTGTTTTTTTAAAGGCATTCATTGTTGTGTTTATATTTCTATATTTCTTAATTTTCTGCACAGTTTGGTGCAAATGCTCCATTATAACAAATTGTCAACAAAATAAATTAATAAACTGTCTGACCCTGACCTGTCAATCATACAACTGTTGGTTTATTAGTTTGACCGATAGACTGAGGGTCACTGCTTACTGCCAGCCGTTCACTTTCTGCCATAGATTTTTCCCGCTGAACTTTTTTCTGCTCCCGCGTAGAGCAGAAAAATGAGAGTGAAACTGCCTCACTGAATTCAAACCCCACGTTCCTTACACGTTCCGCCTCATCCCGAGCAGTCAAGTGGTGTGCAAGGTATGCAGAGAGAGTAATAACCACTCTTATCTGACCATTTCATCTCATCCAGCATGTGCAAAATTTTTGTTTTCCCTTCTGTATTGACCAAGCCCTTTACCCTACCCACCCCCCCGTTTCTAAATGTGATGGAAATGTCGTGTCAGCACTTGCTCTGGCGATAGCAGCAGCGCTGCACCTACTCACTGCTGGCCAGCACTGATTGGACGGGGACGGATGTCTACATTTTTAACGCCGTTGCTTTGATTCATAAATACGCTGTATACCCTCTGTGGTATAAACGGCTTAATCAATACGCCATTATCTATAAGATATAAATGGCAACGCATTATGGGTCGCCTGCGAAACAAGAGTGTTAATGTGTCTGAAAACTCATTACAAAGGGAAGCCTGTCAATACCAATTACTCTGAGTCATGTCTTTGAAGTCCAATGTGCACGAACCTGAGCTGGCTGCAGTCGCTTATGAAAGCGATTTTAGCCTTGTGTTCCATCCTTGATGTGCTCATGTATATTTGGAAGAGGTCTTCTAATCATTTTATTCATGTATTCACATAAAGTAACAGCATAAAACATGAAAGGGCCGCCACTTTATGCAAACATTTAGTTTTTTATGGTGCAGACGGCCAGATTTTAGCTGTTCTATAAACAATGAAGTCCATATTTTTAATGAGATGTGAGAATCTCCACCAGCCTTCTGTTAGCAAAAGCCCACGAGAGAAAGGATGAAATTATTAAGACCAAGAATAATTTGAGCGCGCTATTGATATCAAAGTGCCATATCACAGATGGTATCCTTGAGTGCACTTGACCATTAAAATGAGCTTTTATGTGTGCAGTTCAAAGAGGTCTCAAAATCCTCACTAACGTTACTTGTTGTCTGTTTATTTATTGCAGACGTGTTTCAAGGGAATAATGAGTAGATCATTGCAGTTCTTTTTTTTCTAAGAAAGAATCTTTGATTTCCTTACCTTTTTAAGACATTCCAGAATGAAAAAAAATTATGTGATTTGTGCTGTTGTGATTAATTTCTCATGGTGCTTATAGGTAAGTTATAATCATTACCATTATTACTATTATTTAAGTACAGTACATGCTACTGCTATCTGAATCTGTGCAGAAACACAATGCCCAGAGACTGTTTCCCACAAATGAACACGATGAACAAAGTAATAATTGGAACATCATGGCCTTGTTAACTTATTTCTTTGTCGACTCTAACATAAATAAATCTCTCATTTGAAATTTGCATTAATTATCATGCAGCCACAATGAAAAAAGAGATTAACTTTAGTGGAGCCCAAATTAAAAAAGGAAGAGGGGATAAATAAATAAAAATTGCTCAGTAGTTCCGCACTGATGTTGCTTGGCAACCATTAATTTGAGTTTCATATGCAGGGTTTTATTTCATTTGGTTAGGTCCAGTGGAATTCCAGGCAGTAATCTACATTAATCTTCACCTCAATTAAGTCAGCACCTCCTTTGTAGATGAAGCTATGTGAGGTAGGCTTAATTGATAACCTTGGCTGTAATAACTATTCATGCCACTTCAACTAAACATTGATAAAGCGCATGAAACAAAGTCATACACCGTCAATTGCAATTGCATTAGCACTGTGATTTAATCATCCTGCTTCTTGCAGCTTGGACCACAAAGACTCAATGGGTGGGATTTGAACTTTGCCTTAATGGCTGCAAATAAGACGTTTGCTTACATAGCTGTTTTCAGAAATAATATTTTTTTTTTTCATCTGTACCATTGATGAACTAAAACAGCTTTACAGCTCAAACCTCATGGATTATAAATATAAACATCTTATTCCCAGTAAATGAAATATGTATTGCATTATGTTTCAAAAGAATGCAGTTTTGCATGCATGATGTGATTTTGCACAGAGACTGCCATGTTGTATTGACATGTTCTGCAGTAGCTCAGAATGGAAGTTGCTCTTCTGGTTTTATGTTGAGAAGTGCAGGCTATTCAACTGCCAGACACGGTTGCATACTTTTTAGACAGCTATGCCTACTGTTTAACGGAAAACCCAATAAATATACGCACTATAAAAAAAAACTTAAATAGTTTACATTTCAGTCAGTGGGTGTTGATAAGGTTAATCTGCTATATCAGAGTGGAAACTGGGTCAGTGTGATTGGCTAATTTAAATTTTTACCTTAAAAGACCCCTTTCAAGAAAATGTATTACAGACCAGCCTGAGTTTACACAGCTTCAGAATTTCTCTCTCCGCAACCTCTGATCTTTTCGTCCAAAGAAATTGCACTGGTGCCATGACAAAGCCAGTCACAGACTTTAATACAGAAACCCATCAGCTCCTGTTATTATTTTAGCACGTTGGTTTGGACCACACTGGATTTGGGGGTATGATTCGCGGCCCGGGCTCGCATCGGTCCACAGGACTTTGTTGAATCAACGTTCTGCCCCCTGCCGCAGAGAAGAGCCGATATCAGGCCCCGTGTTTGTGCAGCTTGACTGCCATGGCAGAAAAGTGACCCACAAAATGACTTGGCAGGCCAATAAATCATGTCACGTCTGAAATTAATCACTTTGCAGGGGACATCTTGTGCTGCGGCTGTCCTCATGGCTGCTTGTCACCGGCCATCGCCGGCTGTAGTCTGGTCTATCCGCAGCTTTACTCCAGCAGCATGCCTACTGCTTTTCCATTCGAGTGACTGCGAGGAGCAGATTGTGGCGGCATTCTTTTTTTTTTTTTAACACTCACCAAAGAGGAGGGTGTTGTGATAAAACCTGCCTCATTAAAAGGGACATTACGCAAGCCTTTATTCAGCAGCACTATTGACTTTGACTAGGTGTTAGATGAATGGGGAAGGGTGAGAGGGGCTTTATTAGATAACAGGCACAGTTGGAAACCAATCAACAGCACAAGGACTGTGCCAAAACAGGTACCCCAAGGGCCGAGGTCCACCTACGTACCAAGGACAAAGCCATCGAAATAACATCTTGGCCAGCGAGGGCAGAATGAAATGGTCTGACCTGAACAGCAGTCCAGATGCGAGGCATCGCATTCACCAATGCATGTTTCTTTAATGAAACGTGTTGCCACTGATTGGAGCAGAAGACCACTCGTGTAGATTTGGTTATTTATTCATTTGCTGGAACGTGTGCCAGACGCCTGCTGTTCTCAAACGGCCCACGTGCCCGGGACACTTAACAGGCCCTCGTGCTGTAACCGTCCACCTCGTCAACGTCGGGGTGGGAGTACTTCATCTACTGAATTGAAATCTCATGCCACTGCTTGACCTTTCGTGACCCTTTTCAAGCCCCTATCAAGGCAGGTTTTCAGGAGGCAAAAGGCTGTGAAATAAACAGCACAGTTTTATCTTTCGATCTGAAAGGAGAGATGAATATTGATAATGAATAAATAGATAAATTTGTAAATAAAATATATAGAGAGTTCTGGTTGATTGTGCTGCCACCTGTTTGACGAAAGACTGGAAAAAAAAAATCGTCAGTGTCCTCCGTGACTCAGTCCTAATAGTGGTGATCTGGCAGATGCTGAATTGCAGCAGCACTCTGCTGTAGCTCTGATGGATTTTTTATTTTATTTTACTTTTATGAAAAAATGCTTTCAGATGTCTTGCTTTTAAAGGGGCTGCGAACTCGGATGCCAAAAATGTCAGTATGTTATTTATTTATTTATTTATTTATTGTACTGACAGGTTATGCATGAGATGAGTCAGGTGGATTTGGGAATTTCTGAAGTGACTGCCACCCCCACACAGAGGAGACAGAACCATGCCAGCAAAAATGAAAACGTATCATTATATATATATATATATATATATATATATATATATATATACACACACACACACACACACACACACACACACACACACACACACACACACACACATACACACGCGCACACACACACACACACACACACATGGTTGTGTATGGTGTGTGTGTGTGTGTGTGTGTGTGTGTGTGTGTGTGTGTGTGTGTGTATATGTGTATATTTATAAAAAATTAAACAGGTCCCGGTCGCATTGGTTTTGGTGCGTTAAAACAAGAATATGCCATTACAGTGCTAATCTGTCACCAGATTTTAGTTTTATCATGTATGTGATCGTATTTGCAACCCTTAAGTCCACTCAATGAAACAAGGCTGTTTAAAGGTCTCATGACATGAACATTTCACTTTGTGAGATTATTTAACACTAAACAGTCTATGGTCTATGGTCCTGCATTCAGAGAGTGGCAGCTCAGATGACAGGATCCGGAATTTGTCCTCTTATGTCTTCATAAGGGAAAGGTTACCTCATCCTTTGTCCGCCCAGAGAATTTCTCATTAGCTCCACCAACTGTCTTTTGGTTTCAAATGAGTGAAGCATTGCAGTTGCTTAGTGATTGGATATATAAATATAGTGTATTTATATAT